>NC_064617.1:225727271-226047271 GCF_023898315.1 Schistocerca nitens
CGCAGCTGGAGGTTATATGTCAGACGCCACCTTTGCCAAACGTGTGTTGCAAGATGAACACAAATACCAAGTCCACACGGAAGTAGTGCATATATACAACAAATGAAGAAAACTAAGCTTGTTAGAAGCCCTTTAGCTAAGCAGACATTTAGTTCAAAATCGCCAGCTGGTGCTAAAAAATCAATTACAGCTGAATATATCCCCATTTTTAACCTTCACATTCAACAACCAATCGGTCACATATCCTCAAACCGCCACACTGACACATACTGCTGGACAAAATTAATGGAATTACCAACTCCTTACCTTTATTAGACCACAAACTTCAACAATATAACTTATAATACTTTAATATTGTGTATCCTAACCATGTACTGTGTTTAATGTTGCCCGCTGCATAAAAATGTAATTTACGATGTGAAACATGTTTGTCGCAGAACATAAGTTACCAGTGCTCAATTACACAGTTCTCAACCAATGTCACGACCTCGCAAACTATGGCACTACAACCACAGAACGTTTAATACTATAAGATTGTATATTTTAATTTCTATATAGTACTCTCCGCTGCCTTAAAGTTTGGTTTACAGCGTTAAAAAAAAAAAAGATGTATGTTGTAGAACATAAATGAAGAGCGCTCAGTTTAACAATTTCTTAGTCAATGTTAATATCTCAAGAAATTTAGCATTATAACCATTTAACCCGTAATATTGCATTATTTAATTATTTATCGTGCTTAACATTGTCAGTTATGTAAAGCGTAATTTGAACGTTAAGAAACAAGTTTGATGCACAATACTCGTACTCTGTGCAAGTGGGCAGTATCTTTGTTTTTGTGTGGTTGCCTAAGAACCAGAGTCTATTTCTGACTATAGTCAGTTGTTTCCTGAAGATTGCCCAATAAGCCGCAAACTAGTTCGAATTAAACAAAAGTCAGCATAACAACAATAGTGTACTTGTTACTCAACCTTAGATAAAACGGGATGAGGTCGTTGCTTGTGGAGTAAGACATTTTCTGTCGGCGATGTCAATGCGGGAATCAGTGTTTGAATAAAATTGGCTTCGTTTTGTTTTTATATGACCTCCAACAGAGTTTTCATTTTTAATTTCAAAACTGAGACTGTCTGCTGAAGAATCACGGTCAGGTTCCTCCACTCATTCTCTCTTTATGCCCGATTGTGATGGGATTTCACTTTGAGATCTCACAAAGGCAGAATTTTTTTGTATAATTCGATGAGGTGGATACTTACCTCTTGTTTTATTGTCTCGCTCGCAACAGGTAGCTACGTTTACATTACTAGAAACGAGAGAGGCGAGGCTTTCCGACGCGAACACAGAGGCCGAATGGGGTCTGCTTCGGCGCGAAACAGCTTCACGCTACACCTCTTGCGGCAGGGACCACGTTTAACAGTATGCGACACTTGCCTCGCCAAACTGTTGCGTACCGCTGTTTCACGCCGTGTAAAGACACCTTTAGGACTTTGCTTGTTTCACTCTGAAATGAATGCATATAGTTCTTTCTAATTTTTTATTTATTTACAGAAGCGTGGATCAGTTTCCTTGTTTCATCCTTCTGACGTTATTCAGTCAACTCATGGAATATCTTTTTATGGAATGGCGAGAAAAGAGGCGAGAAACGTCTCTAATGTGTACTGTTATTACAGTTATTTGACCGGTGTGAAACCAGACTTCTTAAATGTTTCTCTGATTTGTGTCCTTTGATCATCTGTCAAAGGCTCCAACGGTCGACGGCACGGACCTCCGTACAGCCCAAACATGTCCATTGCTGCTTTCATAGCTGGTACGCCGAACTCACGTGTAACCTGCCAACAGAAATTTAGCATTTTAGTAAGTAAAGTGTCTCATATGAACATTTATAAAGGATAAAGAGGCTGCGTTGTCAGTTGGATACAACCAAAAAAAGAGCAAAATTATTGTTTTCAGCGAACTGTACACGTCAATTTATTTAACGTTTATTTATTCAGTTACTTATCTTCGCCAGATGAGGGCATTCACGCTCTCTCCCGTTTAACCAAATCGCTTGCATTTTACTTGGTAGATACGTAAATATTAGAAATTAAACTGGTAGCGATACATTGACAGTATTTCGTCGTTGAAGAAACAGTGCCACGTGACTGACTGTGTCGATATGCCGCATAAATGCAAAAACTCGCACGGCCACAAAACAGTGTTATCGATTTTAGTGTATGTCCTTGTGCTGGAAACCAGTTTTGGGTCAAGGTTTTAGCTGATAGCGTTTCGTAAAATGATCTTTTCATCAAGAAAGAATTCGTTGCTCACTTGAAAGTAGTGTGTTTGAGAGTCGAGATTTGTCTTTGCGAGTGATTGACAGCTGCCAGCCACTGTAGGTGTTGCTGCATTCCGCAAGAATTTTCTGGCGCTGCAGCCTGCTTACACATAACGGCATCTTCTGCTAACACCCTGTGAGATCTTCTGACGCTCCAGTTACACGGTATTTAATTCTTTTGCAGGTGCGTGAAATGTATAAGTCTTTTTACTTTGTTTGGATTACACAATATTCTTTGAGCTTTATTTTCATCGTATACCAACTGAAACAAATCTGGAAAATCGGAAAGGTCAGTTACACAGCATTATTTCTTCAACGACGATTTGTAAGGAATAATGTACAACTCTGCTATGCCTCTTTTGGAAATATTTATTCAGTCGACAAAGTCACAATTGAAACTTCCTGGCAGATTAAAACTGTGTGCCCGACCGAGACTCGAACTCGGGACCATTGCCTTTCGCGGGCAAGTGCTCTACCATCTGAGCTACCGAAGCACGACTCACGCCCGGTACTCACAGCTTCGCAGGAGAGCTTCTGTAAAGTTTGGAACGTAGGAGACGAGATACTGGCAGAAGTACAGCTGTGAGTACCGGGCGTGAGTCGTGCTTCGGTAGCTCAGATGGTAGAGCACTTGCCCGCGAAAGGCAAAGGTCCCGAGTTCGAGTCTCGGTCGGGCACACAGTTTTAATCTGCCAGGAAGTTTCATATCAGCGCACACTCCGCTGCAGAGTGAAAATCTCATTCTGGAAAGTCACAATTATTCCACAGTATTACCAGCTTCGGTTGACTTGGCAACCATCACGTCGATTAGCGTTCCTAAAGATAATCAACACTCGTAGTGTACATTCCAGTGAAAAACTACCGAGACCGGCAAGAAATTGAAGATGGCGTTATTACTGCGATGACAGCACCTAAGGTTGTTTCTGCTATAATATACCTAGATGAACACGCTATAATTTATTAATGTACTGCCGTTACAGTAATGCGATCTGAAGATGGTAGCTGTGACAACCGAATGTAATTACACAGTGCAATAATTATTGACTTTGCTGGTTGAATTATCGTTTCTACAAAGAAATTGGGATTTACAACGTAAATGTTAACTGAAAGAAAACCACAGTTAAAAGAAAGAAATAAAAAAGGGGAGAAATATTAGAAAACATGGAGGGGAAAGTGAAAATATCTGTATGTTTAATTTATGGTAGCAAATTGTGAAAGATGGCAGTTTGTGATGTACAGCAACTAAATGGGAAGTAAACGCTGAGCTCCCATGATTTCGATAGATAAGTCATGAGTTTATTTACGAAAGTGGAAAAAAATGGAACACTTTTGATGTGCTATAATGCTAGTAATTCCTTTGTAGTATGCTTACGCTCAAATGGGGATGGCACAAACACTTGTGGGATGAGCTAGAATTAAAGTTTCAAAATGCCCGAGGGTGTTGAGCAACCAGCTGACATAAGGAAATTGCGCTTGGGCACATGTAGGTGGAGTTGTTACCAGTGAGGGGCTATGGAGATAATATTGCCTTTGACCTGTTATGCTGACAACCGTACTTCTCCGGATCACGCTCCGTCTGCCGTCACCGACAGCCATAACGACAATGTAATCATGAAGATGGTCTGAGGAAAGGGCCAAAACCGGTTGCCAACAAATAAAAAATCTGAAAACGCGATCGAATCTGTTTTTATTGATTTTTGAAGTCTTTATTTTGTAGGAAGGTTTCATGAGACGCCAAAGAGCTGTGAGTATTAGCACAGTAATTTAGGGCTGTCTGAATTGGTGAAAACAGCGAGCCTTGCACACGAAGTAGCAATACGTCTCACTGTTTGCAACATTTTACCCAGAATCAAACCGTAGTCCTCTGATATGGAGACGAGGGGAAGGTTTAAGGCAGACGTTTTCGCGACGGTGTCGAAAGAGGAATTCTTGACAATGACTATCGCACACAAAATGTTCCCTTCCACGGTTCTCCTCTTCCACATCTTTATAGACTCTATGATGAACTAAGTGTAATACTCGGAGAAAGAAGTAGGCCAGGCACGTTAATATTAGAAAAAATTCATCCTTGCAGACTGGGAAGAGGAAATGTTATTGTCTTGTTAGCTAACTGCAGGACAGTCCGTGGTAAGGGACCAAAATTTGTCTTGCTTATTGAAAGGAAAATGTCCATGTACAGTCCATATACAGTTTAAGAAAACAAAAAGACGATGAACCACAAAGGGTTATCAGATTGGGACGGTAATCGGTAGATATGATGTACATGTACAAACAAATAAAAGATTACAGTTTCAGAAAAATTGAATGATTTATTCAGAGAGAGAACTTCACAAATTGAGCAAGTCAATAACGCGTTAGTCCACCTCTGGCCCTTAAGCATGGAGCTATTCTGCTTGGTATTGATTGACAGAGTTGTTGGTTGTCTTTGTGAGGGATACCGTGCCAAATTAAGTCCAACTGGCACGTTAGATCGTTAAAATCCCGAGCTGGTTGCAGGACCCCGCCCATGATTCTCTAAACATTTTCAACTGGGGAAAGATACGGCGACATTGCTGACTAAGTTAGGGTTTGGCAAGCACAAAGGCAAGCACTAGAAACTCTCGCCGTGTACAGGATGGCATCATCTTGATGAAATGTAAGCCCAGGATGGCTTGCCATTAAGAGCAACAAAACAGGGATTAGAATATTGGCGACGTACCGCTGTGGTGTAAGGCTGCCGCGGCTGGCAATCTAAGGAGTCCTGCTAAGAAAAGAAAAGGCACCCCGGACCATCACTCCTGGCTGTTGTGCCATGTTGTTGTTGTTGTGGTCTTCAGTCCTGAGACTGGTTTGATGCAGCTCTCCATGCTGTTCTATCCTGTGCAAGCTTCTTCATCTCCCAGTACCTACTGCAACCTACATCCTTCTGAATCTGCTTCGTGTATTCATCTCTTGGTCTCCCTCTACGATTTTTACCCTCCACGCTGCCCTCCAATGCTAAATCTGTGATCCCTTGATGCCTCAAAACATGTCCTACCAACCGATCCCTTCTTCTAGTCAAGTTGTGCCACAAACTTCTCTTCTCCCCAATCCTATTCAATACCTCCTCATTAGTTACGTGATCTACCCACCTTATCTTCAGCATTCTTCTGTAGCACCACATTTCGAAAGCTTCTATTCTCTTCTTGTCCAAACTAGTTATCGTCCATGTTTCACTTCCATACATGGCTACACTCCATACATATACTTTCAGAAACGACTTCCTGACACTTAAATCTATACTCGACGTTAACAAATTTCTCTTCTTCAGAAACGATTTTCTTGCCATTGCCAGTCTACTTTTTATATCCTCTCTACTTCGACCATCGTCATTTATTTTACTCCCTAAATAGCAAAACTCCTTTACTACTTTAAGTGTCTCATTTCCTAATCTAATTCCCTCAGCATCACCCGATTTAATTTGACTTCATTCCATTATCCTCGTTTTGCTTTTGTTGATGTTCATCTTATATCCTCCTTTCAAGACACTGTCCATTCCGTTCAACTGCTCTTCCAAGTCCTTTGCTGTCTCTGACAGAATTACAATGTCATCAGCGAACCTCAAAGTTTTTACCTCTTCTCCATGAATTTTAATACCTACTCCGAATTTTTCTTTTGTTTCCTTTACTGCTTGCTCAAAATACAGATTGAATAACATCGGGGAGAGGCTACAACCCTGTCTCACTCCTTTCCCAACCACTGCTTCCCTTTCATGCCCCTCGACTCTTATAACTGCCATCTGGTTTCTGTACAAATTGAAAATAGCCTTTCGCTCCCTGTATTTTACCCCTGCCACCTTCAGAATTTGAAAGAGAGTATTCCAGTTAACATTGTCAAAAGCTTTCTCTAAGTCTACAAATGCTAGAAACGTAGGTTTGCCTTTTCTTAATCTTTCTTCTAAGATAAGTCGTAGGGTTAGTAGTGCCTCACGTGTTCCAACATTTCTACGGAATCCAAACTGATTTTCCCCGAGGTCCGCTTCTACCAGTTTTTCCATTCGTCTGTAAAGAATTCGCGTTAGTATTTTGCAGCTGTGACTTATTAAACTGATAGTTCGGTAATTTTCACATCTGTCAACACCTGCTTTCTTTGGGATTGGAATTATTATATTCTTCTTGAAGTCTGAGGGTATTTCGCCAGTCTCATACATCTTGCCCACCAGATGGTAGAGTTTTGTCAGGACTGGCTCTCCCAAGGCCATCAGTAGTTCTAATGGAATGTTGTCTACTCCCGGGGCCTTGTTTCGACTCAGGTCTTTCAGTGCTCTGTCAAACTCTTCACGCAGTATCTTATCTCCCATTTCGTCTTCATCTGCATCCTCTTCCATTTCCATAATATTGTCCTCAAGCACATCGCCCTTGTATAAACCCTCTATATACTCCTTCCACCTTTCTGCTTTCCCTTCTTTGCTTAGAACTGGGTTTCCATCTGAGCTCTTGGTGTTGTGCCATATGGCGTGCAAATATCCCACCGCTGTCCGGGGGTCTCCAGACACGTCTTAGCTGGTCATCGGGGCGCAATGCGAAGCGGGTCTCATCACTGAAGACAATTCTACTCCAGTCAGTGACATTCCAGGCTGGATAACGGCTTTTCTAAGGGCCACAGGTGGACCAACGCGCTATTGACTCGCTCAATTTGTGAAGCTGTTTCTCTTGAATAAATCATCCAATTTCTCTGCAATGAGAATCATTTGTTTGTCTGTGCATGTACACCGCATCTACCGATTTCCGTCTAATTCGGATAATTCCTTCATGGTGTGCAGTTTTTTTTTCTTGTTTTAGAATGTATATCACAACGATAGACTATACGTGTATAGTGATGCAGTAGTTATTTCTGTAAAGAAACGACATTATCTAACGAGATTATTACAGAGTCTTATTGTGAAGTTATCTGGATGAAAGTAAGCATCAAAGATGATAGCTATATGCTTCTGTAGACCACCTACCTCAGGAGCTATACCATTACAATGCTTCAGAGAAAACTTGGAGAATATTGAGGGAACTTTTTTTAGATAATTCTACTGTAATTCATTTATTGTGACAGCTATAGAGCGGATTAGCAATGCGATTAAATCTGGTGCCTGGGACAGCGATTCGTGTGAGATTGCTAGAATGTTATTCTCTGAAAATTACTTCAGTCGTTGAGAGAACTGAATAGATGTAGAATCTGAGCAGACAGAAAGTTTTGGAAACAGTCAGTGTAGATGATGGAATCATTTACCGTAAGGCTTTAACGATCAATGACTGTAGTTGTTAAGTGGAATGATAATAAATATAAAATATTTTTGATCAGTAATTGCGACAGGAATCATATTGTAGATATTTTGAAGATCCAGCATCAATTATCTCTTGGGACGCAGACAAGAAGTGATGATCGTTTGGCATTGATGGCCGTGAGTCCTCAATTGGGGGAGTTCGGCCGCCGAGTTGCAAGTCTCTTCAGTTGACGCCACATTGGGTGACTTGTGCGTCAATGGTGATGGAACAATCGTGAGGGCAACACAACACTCAGTCCTCGAGGGGAGAAAATCTCAGACCAGACGGGAATAGAACCCCAGCCCTATGCACGGGATTCGGACGCGCTGACCTCTTAGCTAAGTGAGCAGAGGTAGACACGACGTGTCAATGGATAACATCCGAGCAAGGTTTTCCAGGAAGGTAAATATGCGCCGTGGTCTAAGCTGTTACAACAAGTAAGGAAGAAAGATTGAGTTTCACGTCCCATCAATATCGATGTCATTAGAGAGGGAGCACAAGCTCGGATTCTGTCAAGGATGGGGAAGAAATCGGCCATGCCCTTTCAAAGGAACCTTCCCGGCATTTGCCTGGAGCGATTTAGGGAAATCACGGAAAACCTAAATCTCGATGGCCAGAATCGTCGTTCTCCCGAATGCGAGTCCAGTTTGTTAACCACTGCGCCACTTCGCTCGGTGTGTCTGTTGTCCTTCTGTAGTCTCTGCAATAGTCATACTATGCATTGGTTGTAGAATATGGGTCATGTGGTAAGAACATATTACCGTCGCAGATAAATGTGATGGATAGTGAGAGCATCCGAGATGACGCATAGCCCTATCACAGAAATGAAAACAAAAAATAAACCGGTATGAACTATGTTACAACAAATGTATTCAAGAGTCAAAACTTGCAAGACGGAACGCAAGAGTCATAGCATGTAGTAATTGTGTAGAACAAAGAGGAGATACGTACATCTGGAGGTCTCTTCCTTACACCTCGTTGTTGCAAACGGACGTTATACCACGACACAAACACAAATTTGAATACAGTGAACAGACACCTGGATTACAGGAAGGACAGTCCATAATTTTGTGGAAAAAATGGCGCACGAGAGAGATTTGAACACAGACCTCCACTTTCGCAGTCCAACAGCGTGACCACATAACGATGACACCGGGAGTATTCAAGTTCACTCGATGATGCACATCTTGAGCTTGGACCGTTCACTGTTTCGATTTTGCTTCTTTTTTCACAGTTCAGTACATCTTCTCCCTGTTTTCATGCTTGATCTGCATTTAGTTTTTGACGGGCTATCCAATGGACCATCCTACCACTAAATCTGAGGCTGGTGCAGTGGGGAGTTTCTCCTGAAAACATCCACAGCCGGAGGACTTGTCCGACTTAGCGATGTAAGTGGGGTGCTTCTGTGTTGGCTTTGCATTGGATCTCTGACTGCGCTTTCTTTGTAAGAGACTCGGTGGCTGGTTGGACTCGTTGTTGGAAGTTAATCGCCAGTACTGTTGGGCAGTTGGAAGTTAGTCGCCAGCAGTGATGGAAGTACTGTTGGGCAGTTGGAGGTGAACAGCCAGCAGTGTTGGATGTTAGATGTGAGAAGTTAGCATTGATGGAGGGTAGAGGTCTGAAGTGTTAGCGTAGGCTGACTATCTGTACATGTTCGACTTGGAGATTGAATATTATTCATGATTATGTACCTTTGTACTAGGTGTCAATGTAGATTTATATTCGTGTCTGAATTGGATGTCACATTATTAAGGTACAAAAAAAAAAAATACATTATTTGGTTTGCAACAAAATCTTTCCTTTGCTAACCACATGCCTATTAGTAGTTGGTGGCTTTAGTCGTTAGAATCTTTTATTTAGCTGGCAGTATTGACGATCACTGTATTGCAATTGTTCGCGTAATGAAGATTTTTGTGAGGTAAGTGCTTAATGAGATCTATAGGTTATTGTTAGGATTTATTTTTACTCAGGGCCATTCTTTTGAATTATTTATTTCAAGTCAGGTTATCTTTTTTTTGAGCAGTCAGATTGCGTTGTGCTGGAATATTGTGGTTCTCAGCCATTCTGCAATTTAAGTACAGCCACACACATTTAAATAAAGAAGTTTCAGCGAAAATAAATTCTGTACGCAAACCTTTCCCTTGAGTCAGTTTATCTATTAGCGAAAACCGTTTCAAAAGCCGTACAGTAGTTCCTGAGATTAGCTTTGCCATACAAACAGAGAAAAGCGGCGGAGGGCTTTAATTTGTAATGCACGGTCCAGTCACATTATGTTACCACCGAAAACAATGTACAATAACCACTCATAGTCGGCGGGTGGCACCGATAACAGTGGAGGGTATATAAAGCGTGTCGGGGCGACGCAAAAAACAGTGAAGTCGTTGCCGAAAGGAGCGATTTATCTGACACTCAGAAGGGGATGATTTTTGTGTAGCAGCATTTCTGAAACGTCTAAGTTTGCAAACTGTCCACGTGCCGTCGAGGATAAAGTATACCGTGCGGGAAAAATGGCTCCATCCAAAACCGGCGCTGAGGTAGCTGTGGTGTACTATTGGCCATAGGTGGCAGGGATCAACAATGGCTGCGGACACGTGTCGGGGCGAATAGACGTGTGACTGATGAGTAACTGACCGCCCAACCGACGAAAGGGATACCAACGGTGTCTGCTCAACGACCGTTCAGCGAACGTTACTGCATGTGGTCCTCTACAGCAGGCGCCTAGTTCTTGCACCCATGCTGACTGCGTTCGTTGGCTCGGAAAGCTGGACGGTGATAGGTGGCCTTTTCATATGAATCACGTTTTATGCTCCATCGGAAAGATGGCTGTTGGGTTGTAGGGTGCGAGATGTGTGAAAGCAAACACTGTACAAAAAAGAGGGAGCGTTGTGGTCTGGGGAATGTTTCTGTGGCATTTCGTGGTTGATCTCGTCATTCTCAGAGGCGAAATTGATCAACACAAGTATGCGTCTATTCTTAGGGACCATGTCCATCTCTGCATGCAGTTTGTTTTTTCTCATTGCTGTTGCATCTATCTGCAGAACAGTGCATTGTGTCAGACAGCCCCCAGTGTACGTTTGTGATTGGAAGAGCCCAAGGATAAGGATGAGTTTATCGTACTCCCCTGGTCACCAAATTACCCGGATTTAAACCGAGTCGAGAATCTGTGGTACCACGTCGATCGGGCTGTACACGACATAGATCCTTAACAGAGAAACGTAGTGCAGCTGGCCCCGGCAATAGAATCGGCATGGATCCACACCCCTGTCGATACCTTCTCGAACCTCGTTAGCACTCTTCCTGCACGTCTCACAGTGGTCAGCGATGCGAAAGGCCGTTGTTCAGGCTTTTGTCAGTTGGTCACATTAATGTGACTGGACAGCGTGTGTACAGATATCGCTGAGGTCTATATGTTTTAGAATTAACAAACATGTGTTTTGCTTAAATATCACAACCATCCTAGAGAACGAAAATCTCATAAAGGAATCAACGTGTTACTGCAAACAAATATCTTGTGAATCTTAGCTCGCTGTGGTTGTCCTTCAGAGCCACAGCGCCGTAGACAACGATGCCCAGGGTCACGTCAGGTTCCTTGACTTCCGGAAAGTGTTTAATATAGTACCGCGCTGTAGATTAATGAAAATAAGAGTGACATCTCGTTGAATCGGGTGTACTGCCGGTGGTCTGCGTTTATCTAACACAGTATTTCGACGCCGTACCTCGGCGTCTTCATCAGATGCTTCCTGTGACTGAACGACAGGCTGACCGTGTCCTGTATTTGTCTGCACGGTGTCTGGCGTTCCATACGCCGTCCGTTCCAGCTGCGAACGTGTTGGTTGGTCGGCAGATGTTCCGTCTTCCGTCCGCGCCCGCTTCCGCTGTTTTCCCCGTCCGTACCCTACCACGTGCGCGCCCGTCAGGCGCAACCAACAACAAACGCAGCCTGTCGACAGTGCTAGGAACGCGGCTGCCGGGCGCGAACCTAGTAGGGCATGCAATGAAACGGCCACCACCGGGGAAAACAGCGGAAGCGGGCGCGGACGGAAGACGGAACATCTGGCGACCAACCGACACGGTCGCAGCGGGAGCGGACGGCATAGGGAACGCCAGACACCGTCCTTACACAAACACGGGACACGGTTAGCCTGTCGTTCAGTCACTCGAGTGAGCGATGCCGTGCGAGTAGGACCACGCTACTCAGGCGCAGGGTGTGGCGGACCGCTGCCCGGCGGGACGGGCTCGGGCGACCGAGTCAGCCCCGCCGGCGGCCCCGTCCGGCCCCCCTCGTACAACGACGCGGCAAACGTCGACGGACAACGGCCTGGATTCTTCCTCTGCGGATACTTGCCCACTTACAGCGGTGCAAGTACACAAAATCCTGAAGCGTACGCAGACGCAACAGGACTACCCGCAGCGCGCTGCTGATGAACGAGCTGATCGCAAGTTCCAGCGGTACCTCCTGTCCATAGGATGCGTGGCCAGAGAAATGGTGAGAGTACCGCAGGGAGCCCCGCCAGGCGTGTTGACAGAAGACGACAGTGCCCTGCCAGGGGCGGCCCCGACGGGTGTTGCGCCACCAGTCACAGTTACGCAAGAAACTGTTGCACCTCTGGTTGCCCCATCGGTCTCTCCCGATCGAGAGGCAATTGAACCACCGGACACTGTCCCGCCAGGCGTGACAAAAGAAGATGTCACTGCTCTGCCGGTTGACGCCGACAACAACAGGATGGAGGACATAGTAGAGGCCAACCTTGGCGATCTGCTGGAGGCAGAAACCATCGATACCTCTCAGCCCTCTAGAAAGAAGCCTGCAGCCACAGAGGAGGACGACTCCTCCACATTTTGTCAGTCTGTTTGCAGGAGGAGCCAGAGGAAGAAGATGGCAGACGACCCTGCCCCACTGAGGCAGACCAGCTGCCTGACGATGGGTTTACCGTCCCGAAGTGGCGGCACACTGCTCAGGCCAAGCGGCTCGAAACAGTGCAGCCGCTTCCGACGACGAACTCATTCATCGACGTCGACGAGCCAGAGGCCATGGAGGCCACTGAGCCACCTAAGAGGCGGGCACACGCCCAACCACCGATAACTGTCTCATGGAAGGACACTTATATGTACTTCCTTGATAAATTTCAGACAGTTGCGTCCACTGCCAAGGTAAAATGTGTCGGGGAGACCTATACCGGGTTTCGACCGGCACCGTGGATGACTACCGAGCAGCCATTAAGATCATTGAGAACGACAAGCTACACTGCTTTACACATAATGTGGAGCCCGTGAAGCAGTTGAAGGTGGTCTTCCGCCACCTACCGCTGCGGATGGAGACTTTGGACCTCAAAGACGAACTGGCGGGACTGGGCTACATGGCCAGCTCCGTGACCATCATGAAGTCGCCCAGGACGAGGCGAGATATGCCTCTTTTCCTAGTTGTCCTCCCGCACAACTTCGAAAAAAGGAAAATCTTCCAGTTGCAGATGGTGGCCCGGATTGGGGTGGAAGTGCAGCCGCTCAAGGCCAAGGGGAGGCGCGCCCAGTGCTTCTCCTGCCAGGGCCTTGACCACGTGGCTCGCTACTGCTCCATGCCGGCCCGCTGCGTCAAGTGCGCCGACTCCCACCAGAGTCGGGACCTCACCAAGAAGAGAGAGGAGGCGCCAAATTGCTGCAACTGTAGCGAGCCACATGTGACGAGCTACAGAGGCTGCGCTTAATTCAGATGCCGCCCACGGAGACAGGGACGATCAGCACCTGCCAGGAAGGTGCAACCTGGCACCAGATTCGCCTCCGCCACCAAAGGGGAGTCCACTGACGTCATCAGGGGACGACAAGTGGCCTTCCCGCCACTTCCGCAACAGGACTCGAACGAGACCACACCAGCCACCGCGCCCGGCTCGTCGGCCCCACCGGCTGACTCCCAGGCCGACCACCGCAAGGGCGGACGACGCACTGCCCGTCCACTCGACACTCCCACGCCTCAGGCTGCTGGGTATGCGGCCCGGCGAACGGGCGTGACAGCGACGCTGCACCCTGCCGCCCCCGCACCCGCTGCTGTGGCTGCACCCGCACCATCAACAGGACCAGGAGCCACAGACCTGGGAGCTCTTCTGGGCTCCCTCTCTTCCCTGCTCCAACAACTGCCCGTGCTAGTCACGGCAGTCACGTAGGCTCTCCATGCTGCTACCGTCACCACGAAGCCGCACCGTGGATAATCCACTCGTCCATGGACTGACCGTTCGTGGCTTCAATGCAAACAGCCTGTTTCCCTAACAAGGTGAGTTTCGCCACTTCATGCAGGATGAGGCCATTGACCTCTGCCTGGTCTGCGAAACTCACCTTTAATCTGGGGTCCACGTGCGTGTAGCAAACTATGTTTGCTACCGCAATGACAGGCAAACAGCCGGCGGGGGCACCGCCATCTATGTCCGTGCATCACTAAGGCACCACATGCAACTCCCCGACCTGGCCACCCTGGAAGCCACTGGTGTGACGGTCACCACGACAGCTGGGTAGATCACGTTCGTGGCAGTATACAGGCCACCCCGTGGACACCTCCCAGAGGCGGACGTCGACGCGCTGCTGGCATTTGGGGGGAGGGTGTTCATTGCGGGTGAGTTCAATGCGAAGCACCTAGAATGGAACTTCCACCTTACGAATGTCAGTGGCCGTCGACTTTCCCGCGCTGCCCAGAGGAACGTCACCCTGGTCCTGGGCCCACAGGAGCCCACAATCTACCCGTCCAGGGGACCGCTGGATGTGCTCAATGTCACAGTCATAAAAGGCATCAGGCACCACACGACCGCCTCCACACAGTGTGCGCTGTCGTCAGACCATCTGCCAGTGGTCTTCGCCATTGATGTCGCTGGAGCCAAGCTGCCAACACGCCGACGGACATACCGGCGCATGGACTGTGAACGGTTCCAGGAGACAGTCCTGGAATCGATCGCGGACACATGCGATCCAGACTCAGTGGGCGCGGACGCCGCTCTGCGGGTCTTCTCCCGCCAGCTACTGCAAGCAGCTGACGCAGCCACCCCTCCCCAGCCACAGGGGCCCAGGGACCTCTCCCGCAACCTACCGCCTCCCATCCGGGACGCAGTCAGGGAGAAGAATAGGCTGTTCCGGGAGTGGCAGAGCCAGAGGACGTCAGCACCTGGCGCACGGTGAATTCGTTCCTGCGCAGACGACAGCGCACACCACCGATACTGGTCGGGCAAGACGTCGTCTGCAGCCCAGGCGGAAAAGCAGGTGTCCTGGCGGACCAATTCGAGTCGTCATTCACCCCGGTGGACGACAGTCTGGATGAAGACCACATCCAGTGGGTAGCCGAGCAACTCCCGGTTTTCCTGGAGGCAAGGGACGACGGAGACGTAATCGACGCCATCTCCGAGGCGGAGGCTGCCGCACAGCTGAAGGCGGTCAACACTAGGAAGGTCGGAGCCGCTGATGGGGTCACCAACCACCTGCTGAGGAACCTGCCGGCAGGGGCCCATCCGCTGCTGGCGGGTATCTTCAACCAGGTCCTTTGCTTGGGTGTCTACCCTCTGTGTGGAAACACACAGAGGTGGTGGCTATCTCCAAAGCAAACAAGGACCCGCGTGACGCCGCCACCTACAGACCCATCATCCTGCTACTGGCTCTCTCCAAAGTGTTCGAGCGCCTCTACGCCATTGCCTGCTTCGCCACGTGACAGCAGGAGTGATACCGGACGAGCAGTTCGGCTTCCAGAGGGGACACTCCACAGTCCATCAGTTGATGCGGCTGGTGGAAGAGGCCATGCGCGCTCTGGAGACTCGGGAATACCTTGGGGCGGTGTTCCTCGACGTCTCCAGGGCATTCGACTCCGTGTGGCACGATGGCCTCGTGTACAAACTTTTTGTGCACGGTGTCCCGACGTCACACGGGGTCCTACTCCTATCGTATCTGGTCGACAGGACTTTCCACGTCCGGCTGGACAAGAGGACGTCCACGCACCGGCCCATCCGTGCTGGAATGCCGCAGGGGTCAATTCTAGGCCCACTGCTCTACTCCCTATTCACCGCCAGTGAAGTTGGCACTATACGCCGACGACACAGCGCTATTCTTGCTGAGTATGAAGGCGGTCGAGATGCGCCGCCTACTCCAGCGTGGATGTGAGGCCCTTGGTGAGTGGTCGACTATGTGGCGCCTGAAACAGAAAGCGGCGAAGAGTATGGCAGTGGTGTTCACACGAAGACCATTGCCACTCGATCTTCCGCCCAGTCACCGTCATGGGAAGCCCCGTCCAGTGGAGCAAGACTGGCCGCTACCTGGGAGTCACTTTCGATCAGAAGCTGACGTGGAAAGCCCACATTGAGGACGTCAGGGGCAGAGCAATAGGGCGCCTACGCGTTCTGTACCCTCTGCTCTACCCGTCATCTGCCTTCCCTCCCCACCACGACATCACGCTATATCTGGCACTGGTTCGTCCAGTGCTGGAATATGCGGCCGTGGTGTGGGGCAACGCAGTCGACACACACATCAACAAGCTGCAGAGGGTGCAGAACAGGGCGCTCAAGCTCGCATTGCGCCTGCCGAGGCTCTATTCGATTGCTTGGCTACACCAGAAAACAGGCATCCCCTTCCTCCGCGACCGATTTAAACAATCGGCGCGGGTCTTCTACGAGCGGGCCGAACGGTCCGACAATAGGCTCATTAGGGACTTGGGCCACTCTATTCACCACAGGCCAACCACGCGTTGGCCTGACCTGTTACGAGAGTAATATCTCGTGACAGAGCAAGGACAACACTCCCCAGAAAACACCTCAGGCCAATTCGGACCGTGAGGAAGCCACAAATATAGGTTTATGCAGGAATAGCAGTATATGCTTAGCCTGCCCCCTTCACGAGTCAGGCAGACTCGTATGGTTAAGTAACAGTGACAGTGACAGCCGTTTCATGACATACCCTACCAGGTCCGCGCCCGCCAGGCGCAACCAACAACAAACGCAGCCTGTCGACAGTGCTAGGAACGCGCCTGCCGGGCGCGGACCTGGTAGGGTACGCCATGATACGGCCGCCATCGTGGAAAACAGCGGAAGCGGGCGCGGACTGTAGACGGAACATCTGGCGACCAACCGACACGGTCGCAGAGAGAGCGGACGGCGTAGGGAACGCCAGACACCGTGCAGACATAAATACGGGACACGGTCAGCCTGTCGTTCATTCACAGGAAGCACCTGATGAAGACGCCGAGGTACGACGTCGAAATATTGTGTTAGATAAACGCAGACCACCGGCAGTACACCCGATTCAACGAGATGTCACAAAATCGCCGGGAAAGTGTAAGAAATTACAAAATAAAAGTGCTTATCGAATGTCAAACTAATTTTGTTTCTTGATTCAGGGCTTCCAAGGTGATATAATTCAATATAACATTTTTAACGGTACATAATCGACTTGTAGGATCATTACCATTTAGAATTTATGTAAATGATGTAGAGAATAACGCCTAAAGCTCCGCGAGGCAGTTCGCGAACGCTGTTGTTGTGTGTAGGAAAATCGTAATCCCAGAGAACTGTATCGAGCTGGAGGAAGACTTCCAAAGGCTCGACACTTGGTGCAGGGACTGATAATTAACCCTCAACGTTAAAGAATGTAACATATCGTGTTTAAGTGTGCAGAAAGATCCATTAGTGTTCTGTTACATTATTGGTGCTAAATAACTTTAAACAGTAACAAGGATAAAACATTTATTGGTGATAGCCCAGGACGACGTACAGTGAAATAAGCAAATAAAACTATTTAAGGAAAAAGAGATACCAGGGCGAGATTCGTTTAAGGAATTAGAAGGTGGTATAATCTATCCACGAAAGAAGCAGCATACACTGCTTCTGTCGTAGAATCTCTGTTTTCCGTCACTCCGGGATCCATACTTCTTACCGGGAGAAGTAAAAGATCAGAAAAGATCCAGAGAACAGCAGATGGTTTTGTCACAAATTTGTTCAGCAGCCGACGGAGCATTACAGCACGATCATCAATCTTCAGTGACAGACGCTACAAAGGGGTCGTCGTTAATCACGAAGAGGTCTACAGTTAAGATTCCAAGGTCGTACGTTCCAAGAAGTTCCAGGCAAAGTGTTACTACGTCTTACATAAATGTCGCAAAACGACTACACTGGGAACACCAGGGAAATGAGAGGTCTTACGAAGGCTTACCGTTATACGTTCATCCCATACATAATTCGTGTCTGGAGTAGGAAACGGGGAAGTCTCTTCTGTAAATCAACGTAGTCTTGCTTAGAATTATAGATATAGAACGTTGTGAGGGATCTGTAGTTCAAAAAATTGAACACTATTTGCATGCTGCGTTTCATTGCTTGAACAGACTATTTTCGTGGATTATGGAATTCAGTGAGCAGTGAACTGTATGTAATAAGGCCTGTCAAAATTTAGTGATAATCCATTTCACTAGAATCATCTACAGATAATTTTTCAGACATTTCATGATCTACCGTTTCACAAAGAGTTCTCTTACTGGCAAGGCAGCTATAAAATATTTGAAAAAAAATTTGTTTACTCTTAAACTGTTACTATCCGCGTGTTGTGATATAGCAAGTGGAACATCATTTATGTAAACATATATCACAAACAACAATGAAACCAATATAGAAGCTTATGGTACATCATGATTGTTCCAAATTCAAGGCACGTACATTGCTTTCTGTCATGCTGATAAAGTAGCGCTTACTATTCCATTACGTTGTAGCTTTTTCTGTAACATGTAATCGAGATTATTGTTTACACTAATACTTTTCGTCGCGACCACACCAGCAAATAAGATGTTTAGAATACAGCTTAACTCCCAATACTTCAGAGCCCTTCTCTATGTCAGTGACATAGCGGCTCGTTTATCCCTTTCTGGCTGTCGAATTAGTGAATCGAAGATCTACTCTAGCGTTCTTTTTCCCCTCAACAATGGGATTTTGGCCTGGCGGGTTGATAACGAAGTTTCTGTGAATAGGGGGAATGCTAGCACACATTTCATTCTGCTGCTGTTTTCATCTGTGAAGAAGGCGGATGTTATACATACCAGGAGGATGCACTGACTGGATTTCCAGTAGAACTTCGTGCTTAAACAAAAAGCAATGCATCAGGCCATCAGAAAGTTATAGCAAACAACGTCCATTAACACTCGTGTGATTTCTCGTCAAGAGTGACTTAAAAGGACTTTTGTCAATTTACATAATTTAAAAGGTGCTCTAATAAAAATGCAGTCCAGCCGTAACGACTTATTTTTCAGTGGTTTACCTCAGGAGCTCCAAGGAATTTCTCCAGAAAAGTTAGCGACTGTTTGCCACCCTCGTCCTTGCCCAACTCCACGAGAGCTCCGTTTATAATGAACCTGATGTCAGCGAGACGTTAGACTGTAAGCTCATTTCTTCCTTTAAGGGTATTTGTGCAGAGAATATTCAGGGAGACAGGATATAAATTAGAAGACATCTGCTAAGACCCAGGGCAGTGCAGTGTCATGAGATGTTAACAAACAAAAAGGTTAGAGAGAAGTACACGTAAAGAACGTTATTAAGCTAGAAGCATAACGCTAACAAGATATAAAGTTTATGAGGATGATAATACTTGAGTACAGTATTATTATAATTTTAGGTATAACGAATTAAGCAACCAATAAGTTTCACATGCGTAACAACTGTGAGTATGAATACCACAGCTGTTAATAAGTATGATAAGACAATGGAACTGTAGACGCTCCTCAATCAATGCTATCAGCATGTTACTTTGCGAAGTATTTTGCCTCCTTCAAGCATGTGTAATGCGAATGTTTTTTGGTGCTGACTGCTTCTCGCCTCTATAAGCTTCAGTTTCTCTTATTCTGTCTATCATTTTCTGGAGTTTTCTTTAGGTAACTACATCGCTTACGGTACGTCTCAATACTAGCTTCTAGATGTATGTCTTTCTTTTTTGTCTTTGAAAAAGTGAAGATGTACAGCTAGAAGCTAGTGTGAAGGCGTTCTTGATGAAGTAACTTCAAGAGGATTCCAAGAACTGGGTTAGTAAGGTAAGATGATGTGGAAGTTCTTTGGTAATGTTATTATTTTAAGGAGGAAGTATTACCATTGCCAAGGATCAGTAGTGTCATCAAGTAACTAAATGTACAATACCAAAATACTCCATTAGAAATAAGTTAAGTTTGCATTTGTAAGTATATTATTGACATTTTGTGAGCAAAGACAAAGAAATACCGAGGCCTTGTGAAATGCTAAGACTATAATTAAACTTATAAGTACTACATATTGCACCTCTTACTTCAAGTACTCACTATGGCATTGGGAGCTTGAATTCTTCCGTGAAGTTCTGTTGCTTCTTTGTACTTCCCTTCAGAAGCTAGCCTGTATATCTCACACACCTCGTTTCCCAACATGTTGGCCAGTCCGTTTATTCCTCCAACCGCCCCTGAGGATGCATATTTTAGAAACAGTTTATCTTGCGATCAGAACAAATAAATTTAAAGCAAGTGATATTAAATGTAATGTCTATAAGATTTATAAGTTTCTTTCGAGATACAAGTAAATTATTCAGGTTTATTGTGCATAAAAATGAAATGTTCAGAACAACTATGCAGACCATAATAAAATATTTCTCTATATAATTCAATAATAGAAACGCTCAGACTTTCCTTCTTTTTTATTTGTAAAATTCAGGTTTCTTTTAATAATTGTATCAGTAAACTGACAATCTACTTAACTACAAGCTTCGTGTCCAAATAAGGGACAGCATCAGTACTGTTCCATAAAAACACGGGAGAACTGCCGGATATCAGTACGCCGGGAAAGCTTTAAACATCACAACATCAGTACTTTCTGTTTTCTAAAATAAGCTCACGTGCCTCCACTGCAGTATGTTACAGTGAGGCTATATTTTTGAGATTCTTACTCAGTGCAAGTAAACAAAGAAAGAAATGAACGGCGATTTAGACATCTGCGAATTTTGGATTGTGTGAGCAAAAAACATCATGCAAAGAAACATAAATTATTAAATCAACCTGATTTAGTTCTGAATCTAATCTAGTGTATCAAATCAGATAAGTAAAAGGTTGGAAATCGTATTTGTATTTCACATGTTTCGTTCATATTATATTCTGTAACACCTGCATTCTCAATGTAAAGATTTATGCCATTCTATATATAAGTACTTGCTTTTTGCACCACAGGATCTGAAACTGACAGCTTAAGAGCATAAGGAAAAATGTAGTATCATGCGTGCATCAAGAGGCTTATGAAACGTAAGCAGAATAAAAAAAAGATTAAATTGAATCTGAAACTTTTGGAATCAGATAATCCCTGATTGAGAATGTTACTGCAGCTTAAATTAAAGTACAGTTACGTCCTCATACGTATTATACGAGACATGCAGGACGGTTACTTTCTCACCGACTAGTAACGAAGGTAGTAGGAAACTAGTGGATCCAGCAAGGACCTGGAAATCGACGTTCTTTGTTTCATGCACTACACGGGCTATCTTCGTTATCTGAAACAAGCAAGATGTTATTTTCAGAATTATATGCTATACTTTTATAAAGGTTACATAAATACATTACATTATTATCATAGTCTCAACAGATTTATAACTTACATCACCACCACTCTCTTTCATTCCGATTATATTTGGGTGTTGAGCCAACTCAGTTATTAGAGGTGCACCCATATCTATTCCAGTGTTAGCTGGCATATTGTACAGTATTACAGGTACACGACTTCCTTCGGCTACATGCAAAAAATGTTTCTTCAGTGCTTGTGGCTGCAAATAGAAATGTAATTCCTTAATTAGTTATATCTGCAGAAAATGGTGTATGTCGCAATATGTTCCATTCAGGCATTTTATTCACCTAACATATAAAAAGAGAAACTGATGAAATGCTTCTTTGTTTACTTAATGAAAAGTAAATTGAAAAATTTTGAAACAACAGAAAGCTATAACGCTTCAGTAAGCATTCATGGCTGATTTCAGCGTGCATATTAACTGCCATTTACGAGAATATTTGTCACGAAGTGTATTGATTCCTGAACAGGTTTTTCGCCCTTTGTGCCAGTTATACTGCTCATTGTCGCATTTCATCTTTCTGCTCATTGTCGCATTTCATCTTTTTCTCAGCTGATAGCCGAAATAATTCTAAATGCACGAGGCAGCATCCGTTCAGTGCCGACTGTTTCGTCCTTTTAACACATATAGTAAAAGGATGGTGAAGGCAAAATGAGTATCAAGTACATGAACATCCGCAGGGGGGGGGGGGGGGAGGGGGTGAGAGAGGGCAAGAGGGTACACACTCTTGGATACAGAGCTTATTTTCATTAAAAAAATTTCCATACGCCATGGATAACCAACAGTTATCTGGGATATAAGAAGTTGTTATGCAACCTGTAAAATGTTATTAGTTCTTGCAGCATGACACATCTCGAAATTAACCAACTGGTTTATCCAAAAATGGCACTTTTACCGTAGGGTCCTGCCTTACACTTGATTTTTTTAATGTATTGTACATATCTATCGGGTCTCTTTCTTAAGAACAGTCAGGCTGATTTTCTCTGGAGTTTCGGCTGTTATTCACAACCACGTTTTGGCATTGCATAGCTGGAGTCAGCCCAACCAAATTACTGCTCGTCACGTCTTTCGTGCGACACCCAGTGACAACAGAAAGCGTCGGTTTGTTTCCTTTTACAAACAAAATTATCTTTAAATCCAAATTTTACGTGCGCGTTAGACTGAGTGCTTCCAAATTATCTAGTGTGATATTCGTTTTATAGACATTTATTAACAGGGACAGAAAAAAACGAAGAATGAGCAGCAACGCAGCGGCGACTCAGCTGCGCCGCATGCTCGGTGGTAGCATCCAGTGCAAGCCAGAGCAGTGCCGTCGTTGCTGGAGTACTGGTTATTATTCGTGTTTTACTCTCCTTTTTAATAAATATCGATAAAACGAATATCGGACTAGACTGATCAGAGTCCGCTGCATCGAGCAGGCATGTAAAATTCCTCTTTAAAAATCACTTTGTTTGTAACAGGAATGGAAGTCGCATGAGACACTTGGTGAGCGGCATTTGTTTGGGCTGACTTCAGCTACACAATGCAAAAACGAATTTGCAAGCATCTGCTGAAACACAGGAGAAAATGCGCCTAATGATTCTTTGGTGAGACACCTCATATACTATCCTTTTCTCCATGGCTTCGCCCCAGTATGCGTTCGACATGTACACTGCACATACCACCACCTACCCCATATCTCTGTTCACCTCTTCCTCTCTCTACCTCATCTTCCAACCTCTATCTGTCTCTAGCTCTTTCTTCTCCTCCTCTCTCTCTTTGTCCATCTTCTCCACACCCTCTCTATATCTTTCCCCTTCTGTGTGTATCCTCGTCCTCTCTCTCTCTCTCTCTCCCTCCCTCGCTCTCTCTCCCCCCACACTCCTTCATCACTATCTCTGTCAGAACCCTCCTACCACTCTCTCTGTCCATCCCCTCCTCTATACATCTCAACATTCCCCTCTGAACGTGTAGCCCCTGCCAAACAAATCCATAAAGCACACATCTGTTGTGTAAGGTAGCCTATATAGCAGGGGCTTAAAAACATGGCTCTTCCTGTAACTCTATTTCTAATGCATCTTTGAATTTTGCTGTTTGTGTGCCAAATTTGGTTGCAGTTGATCCAGGAGCTTAGTAGGAGAACCTAGACATAAATACTACACACACACACACACACACACACACACACACACACACAAATGAGGCTATTACCCACAGCTCTGCTCATGTACACATACGAGTACTCATACATTTCACAAATCTTCTTTTCCCCTTCTATTTATCCATTTCCTCCATCCCATAGCTCTGTTGATCTCCTCCTCCCCTTTCTGTTTCCTCAACTGACTCACCTTGTCTCTCTTTTCACATCGTCTTCCCACTTTTATCTGTCCATATCCTCCTCCAATTCTTTCTGTCTCTCCAACTCTTTCTGCTGTCTCTCTCTCTGTCCTTCACTTCTACCCCTCTTTCTGTCCATCCCCTCCTCACATCTTCTATATCCATCTCCCCTCACTCTCTCGATTCATACTTTTCTCCTCCATCTCTCTAACCATCTTCCCTTCTCTTTCTGTCCATCTGCTCCTCCTCCCTCCCCCTGTCCATTTCCTCCTTCTCCCTCTATCTCTCTGTCCCAATCTTCCCATCCCTTCCTTCTTTCCTTCTCTACTTACCCACCCCCTTCCCTATACATTTGCATCTTCCTTCAGCCATGCCCATCAGGACGTGTAGTCACTGCAAAACACACACTACTACTCCCACAATGTGTCTGCTGTGCAGGGCACCCTACATACCAAAGGCCTTAAAACCTTTTCTTGCTACTGATATGTAGGCTTCTCTTCAAAACAAATCGATAAGGCAGGCTGATGCAGCTCCAACACAACATGGCCTTTAGCGCAGGGCAGCCCACATGTCAGGGGCTAGAAAACCGTTTCTTGCCCTTGACATGCAGGCTGCCCTGCAATGCAGGTCTATTAGGCAGGCTGGCACTATTATATCACAATACATACTTCATGCAGGTCAGCCTATACAGCAGGGGCTGAAAAATTACATCTCTGTCGATATCTCCTCTTTGAGATAGAAGGTTATAAGCCCCACAGTGCTCATACTTGTGAAGTATGCTCATCATGTGCCAAATTTCATTGAAATCTATCAAGGGGTTTGGGAGGAGATTCCTGAAGAACATACAGTCTGCTTTACATATTACATAGTAACCTTTTGCCCATGGTTTCTCATTTGTTTATGCATGTCACTTATAATGGTTCAAATGGCTCTGACCACTATGGGACTTAACATCTGAGATCATCAGTCCCCTAGACTTAGAACTACTTAGACCTAACTAACCTAAGGGAGCACACACATCTATGCCCAAGGCAGGATTCGAACCTGCGACTTTAGCAGCAGCGTGGCTCTGGACTGAATACTTATAATGCACACACCTATTGTTCCTTCACTGATGAGCAGCATTTTCTTGGGCTGCCTCCAACTACATATTACAAAAACAGACTACAGAATGTTTCACCTAACCTTACGACTTCATACATTTCCGAAATGAAACAAAAAATGAAAAATGCAGTTCACCAGGGATGTACCTATGGTAGGGGCTCACACATCAGGAAGGAATGCACAGTCCAAAAATGTAAATAAACATCACTTTCGACGTTTTTCCGCATTGGAGCATTATGGCAGAAACTGTGGCACCATTTCCGAAGTAGTGCTGGACGGGACTGACACCTTGAATCCTGCAGGGCTATCCATAAATCTGTAAGAGTACGAGGGGGTGGAGATTCTTCTGAACAGCACGTTGCAAGGCATCCTAGGTATGCTGAACAATGTTCTGGTCTGAGGAGCTTGATGGCCAGTGGAAGTGCTTAAATTCGTAAGAGTGTTCCTGGAGCCACTCTGTAGCAATTCTGTAGGTGTGGGATGTCGCATTGTCCTACTGTAATTGCCCAACTCCGTCGGAATGCACAAGGGGCATGAATGAATTCAGATGATCAGACAGGTTGCTTACGTATGTGTCACCTACCAGAGTCGTATCTAGACATATCAGGGGTCCCATATCACTCCAACTGCAAACACCACACACCGTTACCTAGCCTCCACCAGGTTGAACAGTCCTCTGCTGGTATACAGGATCCACGGATTTATGAGCTCGTCTCCATACCCGTACACGTCCATCTGCTCAGTACAATTTGAAACGAGACCTGTCCAACCACGCAACATGTTTCATGCCATCAACAGTCCAATGTCAGTGTTGACGGCCCCAGGCGAGGCATAAAGCTTTGTGTCATGCAGTCATCAAGGGTGCACGAGTGGGCCTTCGGCTACGAAAGCCCATATCGATGACATTTCGTTGAATGCTTCACATGCTGACACTTGTTGATGGTCCAGCATTGAAATCTGCAGCAATTTGCGGAAAGGTCGCACTTAAGTCACGTTGAGTTATTCTCTTCAGTCGTCGTTGGTCCCACTCTTGCAGGATCTTTTTATGGCCACAGCGATGTCAGAGATTTGATGTTTTACCGGATTCCTGATATTCACGGTACACTCGTGAAATGGTCGTACGGGAAAATCCCCACTTCATCGCTACCTCGGAGATGCTGTGTCCCATCGCTCGTGCACTGACTAAAACACCGGGCTCAAACTCACTTAAATCTTGATAAGCTGCCATTGTAGCATCAGTAACCGATCTAACTACTGTGCCAGACACTTGTTGTCTTATACAGGTGTTACCGATCGCAGCGTCATATTCTGCGTGTTTACATATTTCTGTAATTGAATACGCATGCTGCCGATACCAGTTTCTTTGGCTCTTCTGTGCATATGTAGTGGCAAAGTTAGTTGGGACCCATTGTGTTCCGTTTTTGTAATGTGTAACGTAAGTTAGCCCAAGCAAATACTGCTCATCAAGTCTTGATGGCTAGTGTAGACAGAAAACTTTGGCTTGTTACATTACAAACAAAATGATGCTTAAAGTGGTATTTTGTGTGGTGTCACCGCCAGACACCACACTTGCTAGGTGGTAGCCTTTAAATCGGCCGCGGTCCGTTAGTAAACGTTGGACCCGCGTGTCGCCACTATCAGTGATTGCAGACCGAGCGCCGCCACACGGCAGGTCTAGAGAGACTTCCTAGCACTCGCCCATTTGTACAGCCGACTTTGCTAGCGATGGTTCACTGACAAAATACGCTCTCATTTGCCGAGACGATAGTTAGCATATACCTTCAGCTACGTCATTTGCTACGATCTAGCAAGGCGCCATTATCAGTTGCTATTGATATTGTAAAGAATGTACAGACATGAGCTACGTTCAACATTAATGGATTAAAGTTAAGTATTCCACCAGCTACATCCTTTTTTTCTAGTCTAACTTCCTTGTCCTGTTTCAGACCTCACGCCAGCCTGCGTGAGCTTAAACGTGTGCCTTCCGGCTTCCTCTTACATTAGTGGATTGGCCCTCTTGCCAGTCCACAACATATTGGCGACGAGGTTCCCGCGTTCTTATCAAAAAATGGTTCAAATGGCTCTGAGCACTATGGGACTTAACATCTTTGGTCATGAGTCCCCTAGAACTTAGAACTACTTAAACCTAACTAACCTAAGGACAGCACACAACACCCAGCCATCACGAGGCAGAGAAAATCCCTGACCCCGCCGCCGCGTTCTTATCGATATTGCCCTGATTTACTTGTGTCATGGCTTCGCCACCATCTCCAGATGTACTGTCCGAATTTTATCGCTTTCAGAATCAGCAGACGCAGGCCTTACTGGATGCCCTTGGACAGCTCGTCCAGGGTCAACGAGCAATGCAAAACGATGCGGCGGCCGCCGCTCCACCGCTACCGCAGCCACAACACGCTGTTGCACCAACTTTTCATCCTTTTGATGCTGCACTGGAAAGCTGGACGGAGTGGTCACGCCAATTTGGATTCCATCTCGCCGCCTACAGAATTCAAGGTAATGAGCGGCAGCCTTTTTCCCTTTCCTCCGTAGGCGTCCAAACGTACCGTGTGATAGTGAAATTATTTCCCCGACGCGAAGTAGCAACTCTGTCCTACGACGAAATTTTGTCTGGATTAGATGCATATTTCAAAGAATCAGTCAATGTAGTTGCAAAAAGGTATACCTTCTTTTGTACAAAACGTACGGCCCGTCAAACTAATCGGGAGTGGGTTGCAACCTTGAAAGGCCTTACTAGGGATTGTGCTTTTGAGTGTCAATGTGGATTTCCTTATTCAGATACTATGGTACGTGATGCAATTGCACAGAACGTTTCTGATGTTCGTATAAGGGAACAGATTTTGAAACTAGTCAATCCCTCCCTTCAACAAGTGATGGACATATTGGATCGGCAGGACACACTTGACTTTGCTCAGGAATCATTTGAAACTTCACCAGCCGTGTGTCAGATTAACCGGCCCGCCGGGCGCGCTGCACGGAACAGCCACGTGTGCCGCGCAGGCAAGCAAATGCAGTGTACAGTGTGCTACTAGACATTCGCATGAGAATTGCCCGTCACGCCAGGCTATTTGCTTTTTCTGTAATAAAAAAGGACATGTTCAGAGTGTTTGCCAGAAAAAGCTCAGATCGGACACTCACAACCATTCCAGGCCCTTTGCTTCGCGCCGGAATCGGAATCGAACCAAGGATACTCCGGCTCGTGAAACTTCGTCCATGGAAATTCATGTAGTTCATTCCACTCCACCCAGTGCCACTCTCTCTAACAGTGACTGTGTTCGTCCCACAAATAGTGTGCGTCGACATCGACGGAAATCCCGTCATGTCACAAGTGATTTTGTACCAGTGTCAGTTCACGTTGCACGAGACAGTCGCTCTTGTCGTCAACAGGACAATAAACTTTTTGTAGACTTGGACATTAACGGCAAAGTGATACCATTCCAGCTCGATACCGGAGCTGCAGTTTCACTGATCAATCAAGACACGTACAAACAGCTGGGCACACCTCCGTTGCGTGCCGCAAGTGTTAAGCTAACTACATATTCAGGTCACAGGCTCCCTGTGTTAGGACAGTGCAGCCTTCTTGCAACATACAAAGGACAAACGAAACTTGTCATTGTACGTCCTTCGTTCTTCTTCTGCAGTGAACTTGTTTGGTTTAGATTTATTTCAGTTGTTTAACTTGTCTATAGTCAATCAGGTCCTATCAGTGAACCAGACTGTGCCTTCAGACAGTGTTTCTCGTCTATGTGAAGAGTATGCAGACATTTTTGCACCGGGCCTTGGTTGCGGTAAGAACTATAAAGCACATTTGGAACTGAAAGTCGTCGCGCAACCGCAATTTTTCAGAGCGCACAATGTTCCCCACGCATTGCGTGATGAGGTCGCAAAAACATTACACGATTTGGAATCACAAGGTGTGATTGATCGTGTGCAGGACTCTCTCTGGGCATCACCGTTAGAAATTTTGCCAAAACCTTCCGGAAAATTGAGACTTTGTGTGGACTTCAAGGCAACAGTGAATCCACAACTAGTGATTGCCACTTTTCCTTTACCCCGCCCGGAAGATCTTTTTGACAAACTGTGCCTGGGTAAATATTTTTCGAAGTTGGACCTAGCAGATGCGTACTTACAAATACCGGTGGACGAAGACTCCCAGCGCGTTTTGGTGGTTAACACGCATCTTGGTTTGTATCGATTCAAACGACTGCCATTCGGGTGTGCATCCGCCCCTGCATTATTTCAGCAATATCTGCAAACTGTTTGTGCGTCGGTCCCTACTGCAGCAAACTATCTGGACGATATAGTGATCTCTGGACAGACGGAAGAAGAACATTTAGCCAATTTCAGAACATTATTTCAGGTCTTGCGACAAAATGGTCTTCGCTTGCGGAAGGACAAATGTGTGTTTTTTGCTCGTGACTTACCCTACCTGGGACATGTACTCAATGCCCAAGGCATACATCCTAGTCCCGAGCACCTCCGTGCCATACAAGACTTGCCTTCGCCGCAGAATTTGAAGCAGCTACAGAGTGTGCTGGGAAAAATTAATTATTATAACCAATATGTGCCGCACGCCTGTTCCATTTCAGCTCCGCTTCATCGCTTACGCCATAAAGGTGTTCCGTTCGTCTGGACGACGGAATGCGAACGCGCCTTTTGCCAGTTGAAATCGGCGTTGCTTTCCAATACTTGCCTTACGCCATTCGATCCCCAGAAACCCCTTTTGTTGATGGTGGATGCATCGGATTTCGGGATCGGTGCTGTGCTTGCGCACAAAGATGGATCGCACGATCGCCCAATTGCCTTTGCGTCCAAATTGCTCTCGTCTGCACAAAGAAATTATTCACAAATCGAGAAAGAAGCATTGGCTCTCGTACTTGGTGCTACTAAGTTTCATGATTTCTTGTATGGTCGTCACTTTACCATCATCACAGACCACAAACCTTTGACATCGATTTTTCATCCGAACAAGCCTGTACCTCCACGTACAGCGCAGAAATTCATTTGCTGGTCTATTTTTCCACTCGCAGTACCGCTACGATATCTTGTATCGGTCCACTGCTAAGCACGGAAACGCCGATGCGTTGTCCCGTTTGCCTGTTGCTGAGGATAGAGCATTCGATTCCTCCGAACTTGCTTGCATGTTCATTGATGCGGAAACCGATGACGTGGTCCAATCGTTTCCGATTGATTTTCGTCGTGTAGCTACAGCCAAAGCTGCTGACCCTGTCCTTGCTACCGTTCTGCGTTTTGTTGCTACGCAATGGCCCTTGTCCAAGTCACGGATCGGGGATCCGTTGGTTCGCCGATTTTTTGCTCACAAGGAGAGACTTTTTGTTCGACGTGGTGTTTTGCTGTTGCGTTCTGATAATGATCAGTCCAGGGTTGTGGTCCCACGTTCGTTACAGTTCTCTGTCTTACGGCTCCTCCACCAAGGTCATTGGGGTATAGTGAGAACGAAACAACTTGCTCGTCAGCACTGTACTTGGTTCGGAATCGATGCCGCGATTACGAATATGTGCTCTTCTTGCATGGCGTGTGCCGAACAACAATCCGCACCGCCGCGGAAATTCTTTGCATGGCCAACAGCCACTTCCCCTTGGCAACGCTTACACATCGATTTTGCTGGTCCATTCTGGAATGCTCGATGGTTGGTTGTGGTAGATTCATTCAGTAATTTTCCTTTTGTTGTCCAGATGTCTTCCACGACGTCATCTGCCACCATCCAAGCGTTCTCTGCTATCTTTTGCATTGAAGGTCTTCCGCAGACTATTGTTTCCGACAATGGCCCACAATTCATGTCCGCAGAATTTCAGTCATTCTGCAAGGCCAATGGTATTCAACATCTGACATCCGCGCCGTTTTTGCCTCAGTCAAACGGTGCCGCTGAACGATTGGTCAGGACTTTCAAGTCCCAGATGTTGAAGTTGAAAGAGTCGCATTCTCGGGAGGACGCATTATTGCTCTTTTTGTCCTCGTATCGCTCTCAGCCCCGAGATGGTCGCTCGCCGGCTGAGCTGCTCCACGGTCGTCCTCATCGAACCTTGATGTCTTTGCTACATCCGCCGCATCAGGTTCCTGTGCAGCGGCAGACACCTGCTTTTGCTCCGGGCGACGTTGTCTGCTATCGTTGCTACCGAGGTTCACGGCGTTGGATTGAAGGGCGCATTCTTCGCTGCCTCGGACGCGCTCTGTATCTGATTTTGGTGGCCTCTGGTGAGATGCGTCGGCATCTCACTCAGCTGCGCCTCTGTCGTCGCACGGGTTCTGTCGCTCCCCGTCTGCTTTCAGCGACGGGGCCGTCCGGTCAGCGCCCTGGGGACCCATCTACTGGCTCGCCTCAGCCCCAGGTGTTACCAACGCTGCCTTCCATTTTGCCCCATGGCGACGCGCCGCCGCCGCCGCCTGTTCTCCCGCCGGCGACGCCCGCAGTGGACGCGTCGCTGCAACCACCGGGCGCCTCCCTGGGTCACGCGCTGCCGTTCGCTTCCCGTGACCAGTTGTCCTCCGACATGGAACTCTTGCCCGATCCGGACCATCTGTCGTCTTCGCCCGTCGGGTGCCCCGGCCCGATGGAGGTCGACCCTTCGGCCCCTCCTGTCTCTCTGCGGGCGCATACACCGCATGTTGGCGTGCACCCTGGAGCAGGTTTTCAGGCGTTTCCTAGCTCCCCTCGGACCGAATGGCAGGGTGCGGGTGGCACAGCCTCGCCTGTGGTTAGGCTCCCCACCTCGTCGCATACGTCAACATGGGGTCCTCCCCACGGCAGGCGGAAGCCTTATAACACAACCGTACGCCGATTTGCGGGGGAGGAATGTGGTGTCACCGCCAGACACCACACTTGCTAGGTGGTAGCCTTTAAATCGGCCGCGGTCCGTTAGTAAACGTCGGACCCGCGTGTCGCCACTATCGGTGAATGCAGACCGAGCGCCGCCACACGGCAGGTCTAGAGAGACTTCCTAGCACTCACCCAGTTGTACAGCCGACTTTGCTAGCGATGGTTCACTGACAAAATACGCTCTCATTTGCCGAGACGATAGTTAGCATAGCCTTCAGCTACGTCATTTGCTACGACCTAGCAAGGCGCCATTATCAGTTGCTATTGATATTGTAAAGAATGTACAGACAAGAGCTACGTTCAACATTAATGGATTAAAGTTAAGTATTCCACCAGCTACATCCTTTTTTTCTAGTCTAACTTCCTTGTCCTGTTCCAGACCTCACGCCAGCCTGCGTGAGCTAAAACGCTTGCCTTTCGTCTTCCTCTTACATTAGTGGGTTGGCTGTCTTGCCAATCCACAACATTTTGTGTGCCCGTTCGACATATCGGTCCCAAATAACTCAAGTGTGACTTTTTTTTTATCGATACGTATTGGCAAGAAAATTAAAACACAAAGGGTAATCGGTACTCCAGCAGTGACTAAACAGCGCTGCTGCCTGATGGTAGCATTCAGGACTGGCCAGGGGGGTGCTGTCGTTGCTGGAGTGATGATTATCCTTTGGGTTCTACTGTCTCTGGAAATACATATCGGTAAAACAAATGTCGCATTAGGCTAATTTGGGACTTCTCTATCGAATGCCCATGTAGAATTCCACTATAGAAATTATCTTGTTTGTAATGGGAAAAAACCCAACGCTAGTAATCGACATTGAGCGTCGCATGAAAGACATGTTGAGAAGTGTTTGCATGGGCTGACTCCAGATGGAGTCTGCACAGAGTACTGTGGCTCACAGATGCACAGACAGCAGGGCACGTGTGGGGAGAGCAGTAGTGGAGGGGGCTAAGGACAGGCGTTGTAGGGTGAGAGCAGAGCACTGGAGGGGAAATGCCATCCTAAACTGAACCCTGCGTTCACATTTTCTGTAAATATTAGGAGGGCCCCTCCACGCCCACAACTGCACGGCGACCATTCGAAAAGATCTGTCATCTCTGCTTTGGTTAGTATTTAAAGAGAATTCCGCCGAAACTGTTTTCGACTGGGTTGTTAACTGTTTTTAACTTTCAGTGAAGCGTCATGGGTGGCGAATTTTGAGTAAAACCTACACATTTCTCTGGTTGACGTGTTAAAATTTGCTTCTTTTGCCAAAACACAGTGGAGTTTACAGACTCACCTCACTAACATTTTGTGCAGACACAACTGCAAGAGCATTCTGAGCCAGTGGTTTAGAAGCTTATTAAGTGAGGAACTTAGGCAAAGTAAGGTCAGTAGCTTATGAAAAAGCGCATCTTCGGTACAAATAAGTGTAATGTCTGCACTTATGTTGTTCCAAGACCCATAGCATTTTTCGTTTCATGGCCTATCGATGGGCATTAAAAATTACATTCTTTCATCGAAGAAGTCTGTTCAAAATGGTTCAAATGGCTCTGAGCACTATGGGACTTAACAGCTGAGGTCACAGTCCCCTAGAACTTAGAACTACTTAAACCTAACTAACCTAAGGATATCACACACATCCAGGACCGAGGCAGGATCCGAACCTGCGACCGTAGCGGTCGCGTGGTTCCAGACTGATGCGCCTAGAACGGCTCGGCCACTCTGGCCGGCGAAGAAGTCTGTAATTAGTGGAATAACACAGTAGATAATGAAGTTTTGCATAATGACAATATGGAAAAATACTCTCCTCCTTGTGTGCTGTCATCTGCTAAAATCTCATTGTAGTATCTGAAATCATTTATGAAATGTGAGGAACGTGTGGATATTCACTCTGCCTTTATCGCTGGCACGGCGCGATCGCAAATGAGAGTGCGCCATCAGATCAAATTTCTCGAGATTGGTGACAGACAGGGACATCTACCCAAGTCTACAGAAAAATTCAATATGTTAGCTAAACTTCATTCACAGCAACGTAATATGTAATAAGGACGAAACGCAAAACCATAGCGACCCCTACTTTTCATCGCAAACTTCTTAGAACTGCGCACGTCTCCACGTAAATATCACAATAACTATGATCATTAACGAAATAAAGAGCGCATCATCGTGAACCTGACATATAAAGCTCTAAGTAAGGCAAAAATGAAATGTTTTTACCGAATAGTTTCTGTAAAATAGTTTGAGAAAGACTGCATGGCGTGCGCCTCGATTCTGTGATCGCCGACCACTCGAAATGTGACGAACACTGGTCGACCTCCCCTTCCGCACAAACGAATGGACCCGCCCAGCGCTTTGGACGAAAATTGCTCACTGCCTATCGGCCACCGTATCCTGTGCGGACTCCACATACTGTAAAAACGAAACTGCAAATATCTGTTGAAACACCAGAGAAAACGCTCCTGACTACTCTTTGGAGAGACAACATGTATTACAAGGAAGCCCGCCCGGTTGGCCGTGCGGTCTAACGCACGGCATTCCGGGTGCGAAGAAGCGCCTGGTCCCCGGCACGAATCCGCCCGGCGGATTTGTGTCGAGGTCCGGTGAACAGGCCAGTTTGTGAATGGTTTTTAGGCGGTTTTCCATCAGCCTCAACGAATGCGGGCTGGTTCCCCTTATTCCGCCCCAGTTACACTATGTCGGCGATTGCTGCGCAAACAAGTTCTCCATGTACATGTACACCACCATTACTCTACCACGCAAACATAGCGGTTACACTCGTCTGGTGTGAGACGTTCCCTGGGGGTGTCCACCGGGGGCCGAACCGAACAATAACCCTGGGTTCGGTGTGGGGCGGCGGAGGGGTGAAGTGGACTGCGGTAGTCGTCGTGGGGTTGTGGACCACTGCGGCTGCGCCGGGGACGGAGTCTCTCCGTCGTTTCTATGTCCCCGGTTACCATACCATACAATACAATACAATGCAATACAATTATAAGGAAAGATAAATCCGTATCATTCTACAGCTCATTATGATGACACTGTGAGCTTCCTATAAAACCCTCATGAGGAAGTTTGAAGGCAATATTTTATCAATCATTTATCACTGATCTGCACATACAGTCACTGACTAATAGTAAGTCTCGTAATAACAACTCTGTTTAACTGAGGATTCTAATTCACAGCAGCACAGTGGCACGGGACCCCAAATAGTCATTCAATCGAAGTCGTAATGGCGAAAAATATTTCCATCGTGGGAAATTGTGCGAACGAGCGAGGTAGCGCAGTGGTTAGCACACTGGACTCACATTCGGGAGGACGACGGTTGAAACCCGCGTCCGGCCATCCTGATTTAGATTTTCCGTGATTCCTCTCAATCGCTTAAGGCAAATACCGGGATGGTTACTTTGAAAGGACACATCCTTCCCCTCCCTAATCCGATGGGACCGATGACCTCGCTGTTTGGTCCCCTGCCCCAAATCGACCAACATTTCTATTCTGCTTAAGCAAATAAAAAGAAGAGTAAAAGTTACCTGGAATGCACTTAGTATCCTGAACAGAATTCTCTACGTTAACTTTTCCACATTGCTGGGCCAAAAAGATTACAGTAAGTGCGTATTATCTGTTTTGGCTTATGGACACGTGATATGAAAACCATTAAAAACAGTAAGGCCTGTTTGGCAAGCAGTGGTGAAATTAATTTGAAAGTATCTAAAAAGGATAGAATATAGCCCTTGTTGACTTAAATATGACCTGAACCTAACTTACCACCTGAAAAGTCTACTAGATAAAATTCTGCAGATGCCCATGGTCAAGTGGTGATGCTAGCCTCAAGCACAACTCACATAAATAAGAAGTGAAAACGAGGCAGCTGCGTATCATATTATACGTCTACAGAACAACTTTTGCAATGACATATGTCTCGAAAGTGAGACACCTGCAGCAAGAAAAGAAGGAGCTATTTCCTAAGAATCCACCATAACAATAACTTGTATAACTTTTTTTACCGTCATGCTGCTCTTGAAGTAACTGGGACAAATGACCATCACGGCGTCTGCGCCAGCATCGGCCATCTTGTTCGACATGTCGATAGTCATTTGAGTAGCTGCAAATGTAATAAACCATGATCAGCTCACGATACTTTTAAATAGTGGATAACTGATGGCTATTAGAAGAAAGTGCATTTAATGATGTTTTTCCATCCAGTGTTTTCAGCTACAATGTCGACAAAATTATTCAATAAATGGCTCTAAGCACTATGGGACTTTACATCTGAGGTCATCAGTCCCCTAGACTTAGAAACTACTTAAACCTAACTAACCTAAGGACATCACAAACATCCATGCCCGAGGCAGGATTCGAACCGCTCGGCCACAACGGCCAGCGACAAAATTATTATTAGTTACTTTAGTAGCTGCAACCTAAATTGATTGTTTACAGGGTGTATCCTAAGAGTCATCAAACGCATTTCCTCTTGTGTTTCGGTGGATATTTGCAGTTTTGTTCTCGTAATGTGTACCTGGAGCCAGCCCAAACAAATACACTGCTCATCGTGTCTTTAATGGGATGCGCAGTGTCGACGGGAAGAGTCGGCTTGTTCCCTGCTACAAACAAAATCAGTCTTAAAGCAGAATTTCACGTTCCCAGTCGATAGAGCGGTCGAAAATTAGTCTAGTCCGATATTCGTTTTATCGATACGCATTAACAGGGGCAGTAAAACACGAAGAATAACCAGTACTACAGCAGTGACAGCACCGCCATGCCCTGCGCTGACTGCTGCAGCCATGCAGAAGCGTTACTCAGTCGCTGTTGGAGTACTGATTATTCCTTGTGTTTTACTGCCCCTGTTAATGCGTATCGATAAAACGAATATCTCGCTAGACTAATTTGGGACCGCTGTATCGATTGCGCACGTAAAATTCCACTTTAACGGTAATCTTGTTTGTAGTGCGAAACAAATCTCGTTGACACTGCGAGTTGCATGAAAGACTTTGTGAGCAGTTGTTGGATGTAAGGTCCGCCAGTTATGCAAAACACCGTTTTTTCAAAGTTTCCAAACATGTTTCAGCACCTTAGTGCGATTATCAGTGGGTTTCTGTTTTATTTCATCTCTAATGTGAACATTTTAATACATGACTGCAAAATTACAGAAATATTAAGTTCAATCAACTATTTGTTTCTGCTAGTTAATACCTTTACATTCGGTTTTTATGGTTTTACAGGACCGCTTGTGTGTCATTTCGTACTGGTAGCTTGTCATCTGCAACCAAATAAGTTTTATGAGAAATTTTGTTGGGAGTTAACCTGTCACTTTATGCTTTAACCATAATTTAGTTTTTAGCGATATTTCGTGCATATATTCGTTTTTTACGTTTTCGTATGGCAAACCCTTTTTCTCAGCATCCTGATGAGGTGTCGTGATGCACACATAAACATAACACTTATTTTCAAAATTTGGTCGTAAAAAAGCACTTTACACTTCACCAAAATGAGATGTAATCGTTTTTCTTGTGTGTCCCAGCCCAGTCAGTATTGATTTGTTCACCAGTGAGTTGGGCGCCAAATTTGAATTTTGTTTACATTTTGTCTTTATGTGTGTGTGTGTGTGTGTGTGTGTGTGTGTGTGTGTGTGTGTGTGCGTGCGTATGTGTGCGTTCTATACACTTCTTTGCTGTTTGTATTGTCTTTTACGTGGTGTTCCTTTAGTGTGTAAAGTGGTGACCGTTTGTAGAGTGTAGTGTATTCACACACACACACACACACACACACACACACACACACACATGATAAATGAATACACTACACTCTCCAAACGCTCACCACTTTACACACTAAAGGAACACCGTGTAAAAGACAACACAAACAGGTAAGAAGTGTACAGAACACACACACACACACACACACACACACACACACACACACACACACACACACACAAACTCACACAAAAATAAAATGTAAACAAAATTCAAATTTGGCGTCCATCTCATTGGTGAACAAATAAATAATGACTGGGCTGGGTTACACAACAAAAACGATTACAGTGTGTTTTAGTGTTAAGTGCTTTTTTACGACCAAATTTTGAAAATAAGTGTTATATTCACGTGTGCTTCACGACACCTCATCAGGATGCTGAGAAAAAGGGTTTGCCATACGAAAACGTAAAAAACGAATATATGTACGAAATATCGCGACAACCAAAATTACGTTCATAGCATAAAGTGATAGATTACCTCCCAACAAAATTTCTCATCAACATCGTTTGATTGCAGGTGACAAGCTACCAGTACAAAATAATACGCAAGTGGTCCTGCAAAACCATGGAAATTGAATGTAAAGGTATTAACTAACAAAAACAAATAGTTGATTGAATTAAATACCGGTAGTTCTGTAATTTTGTAATCATTTAGTAAAATGTTCACATTACCGATTAAATAAAACAGAAAGCCACCGATGCTGGCACAGAGGTGCTGAAACATGTTTGGTAACTTTGAAAAAAACGGTGTTTTGCATAATTGGCGGGTCTTACATCCAACAATTTTAACTGGAAAAAAATATAAGTCCTGCGAACCTAAAGGATGAATATTTGTGTGCAGTATTTGTTTGGATCGAGTCCAACTACACATTGTGAAAACTAAACTGAAAATATCTGCTGAAACCAAAGAAAACGCGCCTTAAGACTGTTAGGAGAGAGAACCTGTAAACTGACGGAAATGGGAAATGTTGCACAGAGAACACCCTCACCGTATCGTACTACACATATACTCGAGTATTTCCGTGCCTGTTTGATATACTGATCCACATTTCATCCTTATGCAGTCTTATTTTCAAGTGTGTCTGCATGACGGCTATTGGATGTTGAAACGTGTCAGGTTTGGACAATTCCATGGTATCATTTTTCTTACTATTATTTCCTCTTCGATCATGCATAACTAGACACAAGTTGTATGAATGCAGATTCTCACGGCGATAACATTGAATAAAATGTTCTCGGGTTTCCAGCAGCGTCAATTGCTTAAAACAACACGAGCTTTCGGCCAAGCACTTCTTGGCCATTCTCAAGTGTTATACAGCCAGTGGGCTGTTGGTGCGCCCTTATATACGCTAGCTGCCAGCTGTGACGTCACTGGTGCCCGTGACATTGCCATACATGGGCATCCTTGATTAAGTGATGCGAGATTTTATATGCAAATTGGGACACACACATTACAAAGGTCGTAACTTCCATGTAATAATGTTATTTTGATTAATTTGATGTTGAGTTATCGTGCTGTACTAGGATTGTAAATTAGCAGAGTCTCGGTGAGCTTTTCCAGTATGAGGTGGCCCACTGACCGGCAGGTGCAGCCTCCTTTCTCGGGTTCTAAGAGCTTTGCCGCTGTAGAGGCCAGCTCCCCTCCCACTGCGGACAGGAACAGCGATCGATCACCGATACACTAAGCTTTGTATTCAGGGCGCCGCTTTGGTGAGGCAGAGAGATTTTTTCATGGAAACTGGACAGGTGTGAGGCAGACGATCCGGACAAAGTAGCTGCGGCAGTAACAAATCAAAGAATTACTAGAACTGCAGAGACCTGTGCGTTTCTTAATGTTCTGTCCTATTCAACCAAACTGCTCCCTGTAGCACTTTTTGGCCACAGCAGTACGGCATGCAAAGCCAACAGATTTCAGGCGAATGGCCCGATAGATAACATCACTTTTTTTAAAAAGATGCCAGCATAATTTTCTGACGCCAGGACACGAAGAGTGTTGAACTGTCTGCTGTCGTGCAGAGTGGGAAACGCTACGATTGGATGGTGCCTAAAATGTAGACAGAGCGGGAGTTAGGGTGCCTTTTTTTTTCAAGAAAAACAAGGGTGGGTTTGCTCGCACTGGTCTGCGCCGCATCCTTTTTCAAGAGTGGGAGTGTGTTACCAAACTGTTAATATTTTGTTGAACATGCAAAATTTAGAGTTTGGCTTGTGGATGAATAAAATGTTTAGATGAGAAAGTGCCGGCGACGTTTATTACGCAGCATGCCATTGGAAGCTCGTCCTACAAACTTGCGGACTGGCAGAGAGACAGTTTTTGGCGGCTTCTCTGGGTAGAGCTCTGAGGAGCGCCAATCTTCATGGATTCCTCGTCGACACTTTTTAGCGTACTCTAAGGCTGACTCTTCTGCTGTTTTCTGTTCTGGGACATCAGGTGAGTCCCACTAGAGACTTGGGAATTCGTCTCTTCTACAACCACGGTTTCGACAGCAGCTACGATTTCAACTTAGACCTCTGCGGCGCTATTTAGGGCGCAGTCTATTTTCTTGTACCGCAGCCTCATGGTACGTTAACGCAGCCAATGTGGTTGATGATTGAAAGTGCGGAGTGAGTGCTCGGCGCATTTGCTCTAAACTTCAGGGGATCTTGTTGTGAATTAATTTGTGTTCAATGGCTTGTTCATGGCTCTGATGCAAGGATTTGCATTTTCTTTCCCTTCCCGTGGACTTTGCCTCTCAGTGTTACGTTTATGTTAACTGAATGCATTGTACAGGTTCTATCGTCCAAGATTCTCTTATATCTGTTGTGTTGGAGATGTTACTGGTTTGTTTATAAATCATGTTTACGTCTTCCTTTTGAATTTTATAACAATAAATGTTTGTACAAGTGGACCAATCTTTACTTTCAATAATTAGATGAACCTCATAGCTCCATTAATGATTAGTGATTTGGCAAGTACCATATCTGCGGCTCATTTGTCAGCATCATTAATTTCCCAATCGTTTGTGATGCGCACAGTTTGCCACATCACGTCACGCCTGAGTCAGAGGTGGGGATCTACATATTGAGGGGGTTCACTCGATACAGATCACAGACAGGGCGCCTTGAATTCCCACACTTGGACCTGACTGGAGTCTTGCAATGTTCCTAACGTTACAGAAAATTTTCAGGTGGATATAGCAACAGAGCAGACCTAGAGGATCTGTAAGTGCAGGTCATCGACACTTTTCAGATTTTGAGTAAGGTCACTGACATTAGAGTGATGAGAGAACCGCAGCGACTGATCACAGAGACAGTTGCCTACAGTGTAAAGACTGCAGAAAGAGTGTTATGTCAAGGACTCAGTATAACAGCGTGGCAAGAGGAGTGGGTATGAGTCCTTCCAGAAGGACTACACAACGAGAAGATCGTAAACGAACAGACGGATGACAACATATGTTATCCGTGCAGACGTTACACGGAGAATATCACCACGAACCATCGGGAACAGGATACTGGAATTTGGGTTCCAATTTTAGATTGTCCTTAGTCGTTTACCATTGACACCGTACGGCAGACGGCAGAGAATTGAATGGTGTAGACTGTAGAGTCAACTGGGACGTACGAGTAGAGTGGCATTCTGAGGAGCTCACCGAAGGATCTCGCGTCTTTTTGTGGTGGTCAGATTGACGCCAAAGGGTCCGTAAATCATCTGATGGAAAGACACCAGAAGCAGCGATTCTCGAGATGCGTGCCTCTCTGTCCTCTGGAATAATGGTGTGGGAATCTATTGGACACAGCGACTGCAGAACTGAATTGGTTATAGTTGAAGGGGGCTAAATTTTCTCCAATATGTGGCAAGATGGGAAAGCCCTGTTATCACACTCTTGGCGATCAAGGTACCAAATGGAGTATTCCAGCAGGATAATGAAAGACCCACAGTGATCATCACACGACAGAAGTCTTCAGAAATGTACGTATGTTTGACTGGCCTGCCTGACTGCCTTATATGTCATCCAAAGAACACGTCTGGGATGTGATGGGAAGACGTATACTTTGGCATCAACCTGCATCGAGCAGTCTTTGTGAACTGACATGGCATGAGTTTCAGGCATATACTCTTTGTAAATATTGAATGAGAATTACTTCAGTGTCCAACTTGCTTCATCCATCTGCATACAAGCCACTGTAACATGTGTGGCTTATTGTTCATGGAGCAGCAGACGTATTTCCCCTTTCTATTCCACTTGCAGACAGTAGAATAAAGAAGGACTGCCGGTACTGCGTGTAAGCCTACATTTCTGCAGTTTTACGGTTGTGATAAGTACGTGAGATATGTGCTGGAGGAAGTGAAACGGATTCGAACGTGTATACCTCGAATTTTAAAATTGTGCATCTTGTTTTGAATTTACCACATTTCTTCCGTTAATCCAACATGGTATGTTGAAACTGAAACCACATATCAACTACGTTGTTCCGTGAGAAGATTATAAATATGTAATGTTTTACTGAATTATAACCACATTCTAAAGATAATGCTGAAAATAGTTGTGACAGACAATGCGGGACACTTATACTTGACGTAAATACATGAGGATTACGTCACGGATTTTCAGAACGAAGAACGTTGTAGCATTCAAAGTAAAGTCAACTCACACTCGCATGAAGATCCAGCGATCACCAGCTTGCCGTTAGGGGTGAACTTGCGCACTTGCCGCACCATTTCAATTCTTTCCTCGGCACCCATAAAAGGGTATTCTCCATTTGAGCCCTGCACCACATAACCTGTAAAAATAAGAAGCATTAAAGTGGTTATTTGCATATGGCTATATTATTTGCCCGCAATAGTTTAGCTGCTGCAACCATGCAATAAATTTTGTCCTAACAATTACAGCACTTGCGCTATTTTTCCTTCATTATGTGAACATTATTGATGAACATTAGTTGGAACAGCCCATTGTTTGTATAATGTTCTCGTGCTAACCTTAGCGATTCGTCTATATATGAACGAGATTTTTGTTCAGCATGATCAAGTTCAGTTTAAAATGGCTTTATTGATAAAGGATTTCAAGTAGTGCGTACAGTATATATAGTCACATACGAATAAAGATGGAATCAAGTGACATGTGAACAAGACATAGAATGCTTTTGTAAAGCATCGCAAGTCAGCATATGATATTCGCCACGCTGTAATACAGTGAATAGTCATACCTGCAATTTAATGATATTTAATTAGAACTTCTCTAAGGCCATTTACAGAAAGTGTGTAAAGATTGCTGCTCGATACTTGTACGGTTTTGTGCTCAGGGAATACTGTACTCATTTTGGACAAGAAAATGGAAGCTCATTCCAATAATACGTGTAGAGAAGATATAACAAAATGACAGGATTAAATGTTTTTAAGAAAGAATGAATGAAAGGAAGTAATACCTCTCAACATTGTACTCAAATTCTTTTTTATTATTCACTAGGATCGTTGTCACCTTACAGTCTATAGTATCATTACCTCTTGTCTGTTACTTCGGTAAGTTTTAGGCAAAAAATTTCTCGGGATTGGCAGAAAACTTTTCTGAAGCTTTCTCTTCGAACTTGTTTTTAATTTCCACTACAGACATTTGCAAGTATCATTATCAGAAGAAACACTCGGACAGTCTTTGATGTTCTCTAGGCCTTCACCCCTCAAAGCTACAACCGACGATGCAGTGTTGGATGAGATAGTACTAATTCTATTAGTGTCCACCTAATGGTGAGTAAAAGACGTCAGTTTAGGTTAATAGTTCAACGACTGCATATCCCTTACTTATCTTAAGTTGCATTCTTTATATTCTACTAAATATGACATAGATGCAAATCCACAGTGTTTTCTATGATTCTTTTTTTATCTTTAAAAATAGAACACTGATGCCATTTTGAGTACCAATGGATAAAGTAAATTACTAGCTGGATGCTGCTGCAAATGTTTTTGAAGGAAAGAATATTTGCCGATGGTCAAAGTGAGTGAAATAATTTTACTAACTAATAATGAACATCTGGACACTATCACATTCTGGGAGTAGATTATTCCGTTTTCTTCTCTTACGCGCAAAACCGTGGAACATAAATTTTTGTTTCCTATTCCCCTGTGTGCCCATGGTTTGCAAGGTGTCACTTACGCCGCACAATAAAACATCTGTTATCTTCCAGTTGCTTAATGAATTTGAAATTGTTGGAAACGCTGCCTTTCCACATCTCTGCCGCGCTAAGGCAGACGTGAAACACTAACCAAATGCACCGAGACCGTTGATGTGAATTGCGAGACCAATGGGAGAATGCCACCCGCGACAACAGTAGATCATTATTCTATTGTTGACATTATTAGCGTGGACGCATTTACGCTTTTTAGGGTTCGCAGTTAAGGACACATTACACCAGATATGATGCATCATTCCGTACTCAGACGCTGATTTCTTAGAGGACTGCTGGTTGTATTGAGTCCGATTGGGTATGCCAGAAAATTCGCGTTAAGGCTTTACAAGGGGCTGTTGATGTTCTAGCCTTGGAATGTACCTTATTTGCCGAAAAGTATCCCGACGCCCATTAGTGGACATTTATATGGGATGAGTCCACACTTCGCATTTATGATAACTTGAAATTTGCTGGGGACACATTCAATTGAGTGTCTGAATGTCTTTAGAGAAGTGGTTCCCATCCTGGGAACCCAGAGGGGTTAAATGAAATTTACTAATGGGTAGAGACAAAAGGATTCAATTGTGTCTCGGTCGCAATACTAAATTTTTTGCACAATACTAGTATTAAAGCGCAACACCTTGTGGTGGCGTTTACAGCTTGTGAAACAAATACATGAACACCTTCCTCACGTATTCCACTCACCACATAAATTCTCTGTACTTTGTACCGTGCATCCATGATAGTAAATGTGAGACATACATATCACATATTCTTAATTATGTCATGAAAATGCCTTTTCCTAATTGTGAGTAGTTCCCATAATAGACTAGAAACTGATCCGTTATTCACTTCGCAACAATGAAAGAACAAGTTGACAACAAACACAAAAAACAGTAACTATGTAAAAACTGCTACATTGCTGTACGGTCTACACTATTATTACTAGTGGCAGTGGTCAGATAAAATGCATTGGCAGCCTGAAGTCTTACGGTATCTGCAACTTCAGAAGTAAGGAGTCTAGGAATCAAGTGATTTACAAAGAATAATGATAGTGCACACATTTTAAATGGAGTGGGGGTGGGGTGCATAGTGTGAATGAAGCATGCATCTATAGCGTGAGGAGTGCAGAGGAAGCATGTTTTGTAACAAATGTCTACCTTCAGTGTGGAAAGTTAGCTTTCTTTCTGAGAAGAAATTGTGAATAGGACTCGCAATATACTGAAAACTGGTTCATCATTTTATTTAAGATAAGGTTATTAAAAATGAGCAGTACCCATTGTTTCATTAATTTATGATTTAGTAAAACATAATGTGTCTTCCTTCGCTTTAAAAATAGAAGTGTTCAAAGAAATTTTTTCCAATCAAATTTAGCTAGGTGCTAATATTGATGATGGTTGGGAGACTTTGGGTGGGGGGGAGGGGGTATATACTAGCTAACATATTGACACATTTCACTCATGGGTAATGGTCTCAGAAAGGGTGGGAACCACTGCTTTACAGGAATAATAGACCATTCTTCAACAAGAGCCTAGACCAGTGAAGGTGGTTGGACTCTAGGGTCTGTAGAGAAGTCGTCGGTCTAACAAATGTGTTCTCGTCAGTGCACTGGGCAGAGCAATTATTTCAGGGATGTTGTTGTCCACAAAGCATTGCCGCACACAACCTGCTTTATGACAGAGTGCATTGTCATGCTGCTGCAACCACTCACCGTCTTCAAACTGTTCCTGTATTGTACGCAGTATACGATGCTGTGAAACGTGTTCGTATCCTTTGGAATTCAACATTTTCTTAAGCGCTGTGAAGGGACCAAACTGTAATCACCAAAAACACCCCCATAGAGTAACACCACATTTTCTGTACTACGCTGTTGACACCACACATGACGGCAGGTAACGTTCTTCAGGCATTCACCAAACCCAAATCCTACCATCAGAATGCCACAGAGTATGGCGTAGTTGCCCGACCGGCTAGCTGCACGGCCTAACGCGCTGCTCCCTGAGCGGGAAGGCGTCCCAGTCCCCAGCACGAATCTGCCCGCAGGATTAGTGTCAAGGTCCGGTGTGCCGGCCAGTGTGTGGATAGTTTTTAAGGCGGTTTTTCATCTGCCTTGGCGAATGCGGACTGGTTCCCCTAATTCCATCTCAGTTACACTATGTTAACGATTGCTATGCAAACACTGTCTCCACATACGCATACACCATAATCACTCTACCATGCAAACATCTGGGGCTACACACATCTGGTATGACACGTTCCCAGGGGTGTCCACTGGGAGCCAAACCGCACAATAACCTTGGGTTCAGTGTGGGGCGGCGGTGGGGTGGGTCGACTGCTGTGGCCTGTTGTGGGGTTGTGAACCACTGAGGGCTACGGCGGGACAAAGGCTCTACATCGTTTCTAGGTCCCCAGTTCAATACACAATAAACAATGGTGTGGTTCCTCACTGAAGAGCCCCGTTTCCAGTTGTCCTTAAACCACGCCGAGAGGCGCTTAGCATTGAATATAGCAACGTGTGGGTTAAGAGGAGCTTCTCGATCATTGTACCCACGACGACGCTTCATAGTGTTCGACGGTTCCTATCCGTCAGTACGAGATGTCTGCCTGGTCTTAGTTCAGCTGTGGTTGTTTCTTCGCCTTTCCTCTTCCAAATCACGTCACCGAACAGTCGACTTGGACAGCTTTAGAAGGTTGGAAATGTTCTTTATGTATCTGTAAGTTGGGTGACACCCAATGACTAGTCCACGTCCGAAGTCACTAAACTCTCCTGACAGACCCATTACGCTGTTACTGCTTTTCGTTGAAAACGCAAAACTCCCCAACTCCTTTTATATGGGCGGATCCACCTCTCGTGACACCTAGCGCCAATTCCGCACTACTTAAGGGTGTCCGGATACTTGTTACCAGATAGTGTTTAGGTCTATGATTTAATCCTGTATTGGTGCAAGGAATTATTTTAACTTGTCGCTTCTTTCACTCTGGCAACGATTAGTTAATGTGAAAAACACCAGACTGCATCGTGGTATGGATTTCGCTATAATCTGAACAAGTAAGTTTTAAGGTGAGAAGAATATGAGGACTCATCGATGGCAATAGAACCATTTCAGTGGCAGCAATATTTATTGATTACAGTCTCCTCTACATCTGTAACCATACGCTGCAAACCATTGTAAAGTGTATGGCAAAGGGTACTTCCTGTTGTGCCAGATACACTGATGTTCAAAATTAAAGCAACAAACAGAAATTTTGCAAGGTTGCTTTTATTTTGACACAAAACATAAACAGGTGATAATAAAGTAGAAACAACGTAAAGAATACAGAACATAAACAACTGCAACATGCGTAATGGTAGACAAAAATGTTCTTCTTTTCTTCCAACTTAATGGATTTTCACACGCATTCTGACAATCAGTTAATGTGCTCAGTATGTGATGTGACCATCTCTGGCAGCATTACAGGCCTGACAACGACGGGGCATACTGTGAATGTCGTCATCAGTCTCATGTTGAGGCAATACCCCCCAATCTTCCTGCAGAGCTGTTCGCAGTCTTGGGGAGATGTTGGTGGATGCTGATGTGATGCAAGCAGTCTCCCTAGTGCATCCCAGATTTGCTGTTTGGGTTTCAAATCGGGAGAGTGAGCAAGCCACGCTATGCATGCAATATCTTCCGTTTCCAAGAAAACCTCAACTACCCATACTCTATGAGGTTGAGCATTAGCGTCCATCAGTACGAAGTCTGGGCCCACAACACCTCGCAGCAACCGCACTCAGATCGGTTTCGGTGCAAGTGGCCACTGTTAGCGGACTGTGCGGCCCCTGAGAGTGACTTCTCCGTGCATGGTGCGATCTTGCAGTCGGTGTGGCAGCAGACTGTGTGGCCTGCAACAGCTGTTTCTCTGCATATGGTGCGATCTCACATTCAGTGCGGCAGCAAACTATGCAGAAGGCAGGCAGCGAGTGGAGTGCTTGTGTAATCAAGCATTACATATTTATAAAGAGCTTCACCTTGCTCCTGCAAGTTAATAGGCAACCAATCATTTGTTGGACTTCTTCCAAGAGTGGAATAAATTTCCCGCCAATTTCATTCGTTGGAGTGAAAGGATGTATGCCAGGGTAGTCTATGTACACTCCTGGAAATTGAAATAAGAACACCGTGAATTCATTGTCCCAGGAAGGGGAAACTTTATTGACACATTCCTGGGGTCAGATACATCACATGATCACACTGACAGAACCACAGGCACATAGACACAGGCAACAGAGCATGCACAATGTCGGCACTAGTACAGTGTATATCCACCTTTCGCAGCAATGCAGGCTGCTATTCTCCCATGGAGACGATCGTAGAGATGCTGGATGTAGTCCTGTGGAACGGCTTGCCATGCCATTTCCACCTGGCGCCTCAGTTGGACCAGCGTTCGTGCTGGACGTGCAGACCGCGTGAGACGACGCTTCATCCAGTCCCAAACATGCTCAATGGGGGACAGATCCGGAGATCTTGCTGGCCAGGGTAGTTGACTTACACCTTCTAGAGCACGTTGGGTGGCACGGGATACATGCGGACGTGCATTGTCCTGTTGGAACAGCAAGTTCCCTTGCCGGTCTAGGAATGGTAGAACGATGGGTTCGATGACGGTTTGGATGTACCGTGCACTATTCAGTGTCCCCTCGACGATCACCAGTGGTGTACGGCCAGCGTAGGAGATCGCTCCCCACACCATGATGCCGGGTGTTGGCCCTGTGTGCCTCGGTCGTATGCAGTCCTGATTGTGGCGCTCACCTGCACGGCGCCAAACACGCATACGACCATCATTGGCACCAAGGCAGACGCGACTCTCATCGCTGAAGGCGACACGTCTCCATTCGTCCCTCCATTCACGCCTGTCGCGACACCACTGGAGGCGGGCTGCACGATGTTGGGGCGTGAGCGGAAGACGGCCTAACGGTGTGCGGGACCGTAGCCCAGCTTCATGGAGACGGTTGCGAATGGTCCTCGCCGATACCCCAGGAGCAACAGTGTCCCTAATTTGCTGGGAAGTGGCGGTGCGGTCCCCTACGGCACTGCGTAGGATCCTACGGTCTTGGCGTGCATCCGTGCGTCGCTGCGGTCCGGTCCCAGGTCGACGGGCACGTGCACCTTCCGCCGACCACTGGCGACAACATCGATGTACTGTGGAGACCTCACGCCCCACGTGTTGAGCAATTCGGCGGTACGTCCACCCGGCCTCCCGCATGCTCACTATACGCCCTCGCTCAAAGTCCGTCAACTGCACATACGGTTCACGTCCACACTGTCGCGGCATGCTACCAGTGTTAAAGACTGCGATGGAGCTCCGTAAGCCACGGCAAACTGGCTGACACTGACGGCGGCGGTGCACAAATGCTGCGCAGCTAGCGCCATTCGACGGCCAACACCGCGGTTCCTGGTGTGTCCGCTGTGCCGTGCGTGTGATCATTGCTTGTACAGCCCTCTCGCAGTGTCCGGAGCAAGTATGGTGGGTCTGACACACCGGTGTCAATGTGTTCTTTTTTCCATTTCCAGGAGTGTATTTAATTTCTTTTAGGGTTGTATGTGAGCCACTCCTCACTACTTAGCAGAACAATAGGGAGTCATAAATCAGTTAGTCAGGTCGATTGACAGCTGCCAAAACTGCACACATGCTGGGGGAAGAGGAGGAGAAGGCTGGAGAGCACTTGTGCCAGAGGGATGGGGATGGGGAGGAGTGGGGGTTCTCAAAAGGTCAGATTATCCACAGGGCACATAAATCAACCCACAGGGTGTCATAAATCAATTAGCATAGCAATGGGTTAAGGTTATAAATCAATCAACTGCCAAAATTGCGCTAATATCTCTTTACTCCACTACTCAGGACTCTGTTTTAAGAACCAGAAACACTAACATTACCTTGTTCTCTTATTGCTGTAAAGCTGAAGTTTCTTAAAAGTGATATTTTAGATACTGATGTCAGCATGCAAAGAAAATTGCAGTTTCCATAACGATAATACAAGAATGTAAGACAATCTGCATTTAATACATACAGACTCAAGTTTATGCAAGAAAGTTGTTTAAAAAGTTACCTTCACATATTAAGACCACTGATGATACAAAATTATTTCAGAATTTACCTGGGGATAATCTGATGCCCCATTGTTTCTATTCAGTTAAAGAGTATATCTATTGTGTATTGTAGCTTGAAAACAACCCTTATTTATTAAGAAGTAAACAATCTTTCTGTTGAGTTGCTGTATTGTATGTATGTGAAGTGTCAATCTAAATCGTATTCCATTGAAAACTATTCTTTATTTACAATGAAATATCCTTTCTTTGTGTTGTGGTACTGATCAGAAGTTTCAAACCCAAATGAGTAATGCTGAGTTTGTATTTTTAATCTTGCATTGCAGTGAACTGTATTGTCCATTATCACGTGGTACATTTGTGCTGCTGGTGTGCTCAACTGTATGAAATAAAGAAATAAGCAAATAGACATCTGTCTTTTAATCTCCGCAGCTGCTATCGCTTAACGAGTAAGCTACTCTTCTTATGAAGCCACGAACGTTAGCCAATTAGCACGACACACAACCCGTCTCTGGGTAATGGCACGATGTCGCCATCGTTTTGTCAATGTGCCGTGCGGTGTTTCTCGTCGTCAGCGCTAGAGGTGACTTAATGTAACGTTTGATCTCATCACATGTGAATCCTGGTCCTTGAACTAAGCCGAAAATGCTTTGTGGTACGTGATGTGATTCTGACGCAACATTCAGTGTGAGTCGACCTTAATGAGCCGGTAGTGCTAGGACCTTGGCCGTAATCCGAGAGCTCCAGAGCGGACAACGGGGTGGCCAGTTCTACTGAAGAGCGCTTGTTTTTCAGCCGCTTCGCCTGTACGTCCACTGCTAGTCTACTGAGTGGGCACTATTTAGTGAGACGCATTCTCTGTGAATCATGCTGAAAGACTGAAATCACATACCGTACGGGAAACAGAACCGTCGATTTTTGCCTCAACAGAACCGTGGGATTCTGGCTCCTCGCGGATAATACAGTTACCGTCTGACCACCCATACACACTTCATTGCCAGACTCAAAGCTTCAATCTGCCAGTAATTCTTTCTGTGACGTGTATTCGGATAGTTCGACTGGGAACAGATTTGCCTGGGAGAGGTCAGAATTTCTGCTTCGATTTCAGATCTGGAGCGAGACTGTAATCACCTAGAGTAAAAAGATTCTCAATTATGATTTACGTATTCCTGAAATAAATACATCAGTTGTTCCAGATCAGGTTTCTTTCCGCATGTATTTGAGAACCACAGGCAATAGCGCGTCATGCCTCTCGACTATGGTGAGCGGTTATCTTATCACAACATTGCCATATTTTACAGATACACTCTCCTGCGGAAATGAAGAGCCTTATCACCAACCGATACATCGAGAATGACACAGCACTTATCGACAGAATCATGTTGTCATAGTCATCATTAATCTGTTCACTCACTGCAGAGTGTTATGATCTCATTTCTTCATTCTTTTCTTGAGTAAATGAATCTTCGACTCTACGTCTCCATCCACAGCGATCTTCAGCTCTTGTACATACAATAGGCCGGTAATCATTTTCGTTTGATCCAGCTATCAACGAGGTATGTGAAAAGGTACTGAGATCGACTATTTATCTACGAAAGTCTTTTTTTTTTCAAACAACAATATTGTCCCCTTCAAAGTAATTCCCTTCGGCAGCTATACAGCAGCAGAGCCGTTGTCCCCAGTCTTGGAAGCAGCGCCGAAAGGCTTCAACTGATAGGGTCTTTAACAAGTCGGTTACATTCTTTCGCCAGAGTCCCAAAAGGATGCCCCTTTTACGAATTTTTTCAGTTTCGGGAAAAAAAGTCACAACGACACAGATGAGGTGAACTGGGGGTCTGTGGAACAGCATGAAAATCTATTGAGGTCAAAAATTCCCTGATGCAAGTGTCTGTGTGACAAGTGCCGTTGTCATGATACAGCATCCACTTGTCGGCAATGTCTCGTCTCACTTGATTCAGTTTCTTCCTGAGCCTTTCAAGGACATCTTCGCAAAACACTTGGTTGATAGTTTGTCTTGAAGGACAAATCCTACTGTCAAATAAGCAAATCATCATTGTTTTGATATTTGATTTGTTCGTTCGAGCTTTTTCAGTCGAGGATATTTGCCACTCATCACTTTGCCACTTTGACTCAGGATCGTACTAAAAAATCCGGGGTCCATCTCCTGTGCTGACATGACTGAACCATTCGCAGTCATTGACAATCCTCTCAAGAAGATCGACACACACGTTGTTCGAGTGTCCTTGTGCTCAGTTTGAGGTTCTTTTTAGCACAGACCATTCGCATGTGCAAAACTTCGGGCAAAATTTGATGTACGGTGAAAGTGTTTAAGTTTAACAGGCCACTCATCATCCTTATTTGTTAAACGTCAGTCTCACCTCACAAGAGCACGCACACGTTCGACGATTTCGTCGGTTTTTGAAGTTGAAGGTCCCCCTGAGCGAGATTCATCTTCAACGTGTTTTCAGCCTTCCAAAAATGATTTTTGGCAGCAAAAAATATGTGCTCTTGATAAAGAATGTTCCCCACAGTCCTGTTTCAACTTTTCAAGGGTCACACTCACGGGTTCCACAAGTTTAACGAAAAACTTGGGGGCATAACATACCTCTAAATTCCGCTGTTCCATTTTCGTAACAGAGAACAAAAACCGAGCTTCGGTGAAGGTACTGTCAAAAATCATGTGATGGATTTAAGGAGCTGAAACTCGGTCTGAGCATCTGGAAGGGATGACCACATCGACCTACACAAGTAGAACAATACACTGTTACCAGATCGCTAGCAGTGTTGCCAGTCTTTTCTCTCACACATCGTATTTGTTACTCTTCATCGTGGTCCTCCGCCTCTGATTTTGCCTGGCAAAAATTTACCCAAGGAATTGGAAGTAGCTTTGACTGACACACGACGATAAACTCCTTGTAACGCTAAGTTCTTCCACTGGGTGACCCAGCACTTCGACGTACTTTCAGAGATTGCTCAGGGATACGAGGTGTGGCTAGAAAAAAACCGGACTAGTACTGGTGAAACAATAAAACGAATGCAATAAGGCTGAAAGTCGCGTGGCCTGTCACGTGACTCTCGCTCCGCCTACTGCTCGAGTTTCATCTGCCTCCTCCACTCAGTCTGCCCGTGGCGTCTGTTTTAAGTAGTTGACGTTTTGTCTGTGCGTCGGAAAATGTTGAGTGTACAGAAAGAACAGCGTGTTAACATCAAATTTTGTTTCAAACTAGGAAAATCTGCAAGTGAAACGTTTGTAATGTTACAACAAGTGTACGGCGATGATTGTTTATCGCGAACACAAGTGTTTGAGTGGTTTAAACGATTTAAAGATGGCCGCGAAGACACCAGTGATGACACTCGCACTGGCAGACCATTGTCAGCAAAAACTGATGCAAACATTGAAAAAATCGGTAAACTTGTTCGACACTTTCCTTGTCAACTCCTGTGAACTCAGACACTGCTCTGATTGTTAAACGGCGATCTTGTCGAACAAGTTTACCGATTTTTTCAATGTTTGCATCAGTTTTTGCTGACAATGGTCTGCCAGTGCGAGTGTCATCACTGGTGTCTTCGCGGCCATCTTTAAATCGTTTAAACCACGCAAACACTTGTGTTCGCGATAAACAATCATCGCCGTACACTTGTTGTAACATTACAAACGTTTCACTTGCAGATTTTCCTAGTTTGAAACAAAATTTGATGTTAACACGCTGTTCTTTCTGTACACTCAACATTTTCCGACGCACAGACAAAACGTCAACTACTTAAAACAGACGCCACGGGCAGACTGAGTGCAGGAGGCAGATGAAACTCGAGCAGTAGGCGGAGCGAGAGTCACGTGACAGGCCACGCGACTTTCAGCCTTATTGCATTCGTTTTATTGTTTCACCAGTACTAGTCCGGTTTTTTTCTAGCCACACCTCGTATCTTATGATTATTTGCGTATGAAGGACCCACAACCTTCAGCGGTCCATTGCAGAGTAACAACGTAATTATGACTTATTCTGTTTGTTACTTTAATGACCATTTTTTCGGTGAAAATATCTTCACAGCAGTGAAGAAGCCTGTAATATGCATAACCAAAACGTACGAAGCGGAAAACAGAGTAAAGCAAGAACTCTTAGGTGCAAAAGTGCTGTGATGCGGCTGCCATCTTTGCTGGAACAGCTCGTTGTATCGTCGTCGTGCCGTCTTCTATTGCGTTCAGTGAACTCATACAGAAGCGAATATCGTCCAGATTCTATCCATATTACTGCAATGTATCGCTGTTAATGCACAACTAACACTGCCGGACAGCAAAACACTAGTCAGAACCGAGCAGTGCTGAATACAAGCTTGAGGGCAACGGCGTAAAGAGCGCATTGCTGTTGCCAACGAGAGGTAACCTGAGCGAATCGAAACAAGACACCCAGTGCATACCATAGACATTTGCACCGTTGCGCACTATTTCCAGTACAATTGAGGGGAGAAACGAAACGAAATTCAGTAACTCTGTAGCGAGCTTCCTGAGACTGTACATCCTTTATACTAAAATACTCAGAATGTTTCCCCAAACTGCCTCTGAAAATTTTTCTAGTTCACCCTGTATAATGGCAACATTGGTTCTTTTTGTCTAAGGTACACGAAACATCTTCTTCCAACAGCACACATCGAAGGTATCAATTCTGATCTTATCACTACGTTTCATGGTCCAGATTTCACAGATATAAAAGCACACAGCGAACACCAATGATTCCACTTTCATCTATTCTGTTTTGGATATTTGCCATTTTTGTGACATCTTAGTGAGTTTAGACATTGCGGCTCGGCCAAGGACGATTCATCGTTTTACGATATTGCAGTGCCTGTGTTATCATGAAATACGATGCAAGGTTCCTTTGGACACACATGCATGGAACAGGTAATGTGGCGACTGCAGTCGCTATGAAATACATTAAATGTAGTCGCAATTGCGAGTACGGATAACCATCAGCTGTAGAATGGGATGACGACAATGAAAATTTGTGCCGGACCGGGACTCGAACCCGAATTTCCCGCTTATCGCAAGCGGTCGCCTTACCGTTTGGCTACCTGTGCACGACTCACGGTCACATACACACTTCCTTATGTCGTCGACTATGTGTCTACATGCACGCATGTCCAGGGGGACATTACGTCTTAATTCGGAACAACATAGGCACTGCAATCGTATTTATCCGCCGACACCAGGCAAGCTACTTTCAAGTAAAATGTCTCACATGTACTGCAATATACATAATGGATGTATGAGTACAGATCGTAGACGTATGGCTGACGACATATGGAAGTTTGGGTCTGGCTTTGAGTCGTGCACCGATAGCCAAATCGTAAGGCGACCGCTCACGATAAGTGTAAAATCCGGGTTTGAGTCCCGCCCCTGCACAAATATTCATTGTAGTCGTTCCATTCTGTACCTGATGGTTGTCCATACTCGCAATTGCGATTACATTTGATGTATTCATAGTTTTATTCCTTTATCACAATTCCTATGCGCTGATCAGATAACCCAGACATACGCATTCATTCACTACCTCCAGAGCCATTAGGCAACTTGTAAGTTGGATTTGATCTAAACCTTGTCGAGTACAATGAGACGACAAAAGTCAGTGTCGAACATCCCTTTCCCCGGCGTACTGCAGCACCTCGACGTAGCCTAGACACAACTACTCCTTGGAAGTCCCTAGTCCGCCCCGGTAGCTGAGTGGTCAGCGTGACAGACTGTCAATCCTAAGGGCCCGGGTTCGATTCCCGGCTGGGTCGGAGATTTTTCTCCGCTCAGGGACTGGGTGTTGTCTTAATCATCGTCATTTCATCCCCATCGACGCGCAGGTCGCCGAAGTGGCGTCAAATCGAAAGACCTGCGCCAGGCGAACGGTCTACCCGACGGGAGGCCCTAGCCACACGACATTTCCATTTCCTTGGAAGTCCCTGAAGAAATATTGAGCCATGCTGCCTCTGTTGCCCGTCCATAATTGCGAAAGTGTCCGCCCCAGTAGCTGAGTGGTTAGCGTGACGGATTGCCGTCCTACGGGCCCGGGTTCGATTCCCAGCTGGGTCGGGGATTTTCTCCGCTAAGGGACAGGGTGTTGTGTTGTGTTCATCATCATTTCATCCCCATCCAGCGCGCAGGTCGCCCAATGTGGCGTCGAATGTAACAAGACCTGCACGAAGGCGGCTGGACTTGCCCCACAAGGGGCCTCCCGGCCAATGACGCCAAACGCTCATTTCTAATTTCATTGCGAAAGTCTGGCAGGTGAAGGATTTTGTGCGCGGACTAACCTCTCGATTATGTCCTATAAATGTTCGATAGGATTAATGTCGTATGGGTGGCCAAATCATCCAGTAGAATTGTCCAGAATGTTCTGACATGGAGTATTGTCGTCCACACAAATTCTACATGAAGTCCATGGATGGCTGTAAATAGTCTCCAAGTAGCCGAACGTAACCACTTCCGGTCAATTATTGGTTCAATTGGACCAGAGGATCCAGTCCATTCAATGTAAACAGAGGCCACACCATTATGGAGCCGCCATCAGCTTTCACAGTACCTTATTCAGAGCTTGGGTCCCTAGCTTCGTGGAGCCTGCGCCACACTCAGCCGTGCCATCAGCTCTTGCCAATTGAAATCGGGATTCACTTAAGAACGCCACGGTTTTCCAGTCGTCCAACCGATATGATCACGAGCCCAGGAGAGAAGCTGCAGGCGATGTCGTGCTAATAGCAAAAGCATTCGCGTCGATCGTCTGTTGCCATAGTCCATTATCGCCAACTTTCGCCGCACTGTCCTAGCGGATACGTTCGTCGTACATCCCACATTGAGTTCTGCGGTTATTTCACGCAGCGTTGCTTGTGTGTTAGCGCTTACAACTCTACGCAAACGCCGCTGCTTTCGGCCGTTAAGGGAAGGCCGCCGGCCGTCGCGATGTCTGTTCTTGATACTGTGGATCTCGACTTCCGAAATGGAATGTCCAATGCGTCTAGCTCCAACTACAATTCCGCCTTCAAAGTCTGTTAATTGCCATCGCGTGGCCATAATCCCGTAGGAAATCTTTTCACATGAATCACCTGCCCTTTTATGCCTTGTGTACGCGATACTACGACCATGTATATACGTGCATACCAGAGCCAGGGAAGCCCCTGAAGGCCGGCAACCCATATTACACCACAGAGGACGAGGTTGTCTATGTCCAAGGCGTACCAAAAGCACCATGGTAAACACCGGCTATTCACATACAAGATAATGGAAACAGACATTCCGAAGCACTACTTTCTGCAGGGGGAGCTCGAGCCACGGCCTGCAGGAAGTATCTCTACGCAAAAACCTGATTGGCTGGAGACAGCTATTTAGGGGCTACAACCAGCCCCGAAGTTCAGTTCATGCTGGATGCCGACCTCGTGTAATGCGACCGTTGAAGATTACGTCTTCGTCTCTGAATTGGACTGTTACTAGTGTGAGTGTGTGTTACTATGAACCTTTGTGGAAAATTAGAAGTGAACTTCTGTTTGCCTCAATAAGGAGACTTTTACTGGCATCGTTACTATTGTACCTTTCGTTTGTTGTTCAGTCATCAACCGTGTGAACTTACATCAATAAAAGTTGTGTTTGTGAAAAATTGCAAATTGTCAGTCACAACACTTTCCAATGACTTTTGCCACCTCAGTGTCATAACCATTAGACTGCTCTTTTTCATGTTTATCTCTGGACCGAAATGTAAACTTATTTATCTTTACTCTGAATAACAGATCACTAAATTTTTCCCCACTCTTGCAATGATTGTATAAACAGCAATGGGTAGAATGGTGATTTTCCTGCCGCTAACTGAAATTCCATCATTGCAGCCATCGAGTGCGCCTCTGATGATATACTCTACGTAGATGTTACATTGATGAGGTGACAGTATACAATCTTGTCTTATTCCATTTGCCATTTCGAAAAGCTCCGAGTATTCATCATCCAACTGTATGGTTTGAGTATATCTGGCATAAAGATTTTTTAGTAGTGATTGGAACCCCATACTCATCGCTCATATGCCACAGCTTGTCCTACATGACACAATCAAAGGCCTAGGAAACAAATTAAGGAAAATTAATTCAATAAATTTTGGTCATGTTACTTCTCGGCGGAACAGCACACAAATTCCTGAGGGAACCTCAGATTAGTTAACGCGATATGGGGGGGTACGAAATTTACGACGAATAGCAGACGGGGTGTCACACTGTGGACACTTGTTATGTTTCATACACTGTTTGAGATATCATAAAACGGTTTCTTGCAAGTGATAATTCCCAAAGGGCTTGTAATATGCTATTTTCTTCATACAAGAAACTATTCTTCGAATTGTGATAGTAAAGCAGCAATGTCCTTTCAGAAACAGACGACTACAGTTTTATTAACTGCATTCGGTAGCTCGTCAGAATTCAAGTACGATGGTATGCGTTATGTGAATGTTGACAGAGCAACTTTTTGCCAAAAATGGGAGGGAAATATTGTAACTGCGAAGTCGAAATCTGGTGGTACTGCGCAATTTTTGCCCCATTTTGTGATGGTTATTGGACGCTGAAGTTACAACAGCCCCACACCAGCTGTCTTTGATTACAGCCGTTTAGCTCTACCGTTAGTAATTCTGCATACTTTACGCACGTCACATTCGAGTTTATAAAAGGGCAATAACTTAATTACTATAGAAAATCATGGGAAGGAACTGTGACGTGGACTAATCGTCGGCTGCTGATATCTGAGTATGTGGTTCATTTTATAACTAGCATATTTTCAGGCCTTTCCTTAATCACCAAACACCCTCACGCCAATCTAATGTTTATCTGGAAGATATAATGAATTTGTAATGAGTCGTTCATTTTAATTTCTTTTATTTATTTCGTGCCATATGAGAAAAAATGAAACAATGTTTTGTATGAATTTGTAACACCATTTTCTCAACGCAGTTACACGTAAATTCTGTTTTCTGAAGCTCTGGTCCTGTAGGGAACCTTTAATCTACCATACAATTTGTCAGTGAGGCAGAAACATGAGAAAGAAGTCAGTATAAGACGGGGCTCAGAAAATTTAAGACGGACAGATGTGGCAACTATGATTTTTAGTAGAAAATCAGATGCATATTTATAAGAAGAGCTACTGTGTTTCTTAGTACACTACTGGCCATTAAAATTGCTACACCACGAAGATGACGTGCTACAAACGCGAAATTTAACCGACAGGAAGAAGATGCTGTGATATGCAAATGATTAGCTTTTCAGAGCATTCACACAAGGTTGGCGCCGGTGGCGACACCTACAACGTGCTGACATGAGGAAAGTTACCAACCGATTTCTCATTCACAAACAGCAGTTGACCAGCGTTGCCTGGTGAAACGTTGTTGTGATGCCTCGTGTAAGGAGGAGAAATGCGTACCATCACGTTTCCGACTTTGATAAAGGTCGGATTGTAGCCTATAGCGATTGCGGTCTATCGTATCGCGACATTGCTGCTCGCGTTGGTCGAGATCCAATGACTGTTAGCAGAATATGGAATCGGTGGGTTCAGGAGGGTAATACGGAACGCCGTGCTGGATCCCAACGGCCTCGTATCACTAGCAGTCGAGATGACAGGCATCTTATCCGCATGGCTGTAACGGATCGTACAGCCACGTCTCGACACCTGAGTCAACAGATGGGGACGTTTGCAAGACAACAACCATCTGCACGGACAGTTTGACGACTTTTGCAGCAGCATGGACTATCAGCTCGGAGACCATGGCTGCGGTTACCCTTGACGCTGCATCAGAGACAGGAGCGCTTGCGATGGTGTACTCAACGACGAACCTGGGTGCACGAATGGCAAAACGTCATTTTTTCGGAAGAATCCAGGTTCTGTTTATAGCATCATGATAGTCGTATCCGTGTTTGGTGACATCGCGGTGAACGCACATTGGAAGCGTGTATTCGTCATCGCCATACTGGCGTATCACCCAGCGTGATGCTATTGGGTGCCATTGGTTACTGTCTCGGTCACCTCTTGTTCGCATTGACGGCACTTTGAACAGTGAACGTTATATTTCAGATGTGTTATGACCCGTGGCTCTACCCTTCATTCGATCCCTGCGAAACCCTACATTTCAGCAGGATAATGCACGACCGCATGTTGCAGGTCCTGTACGGGCCTTTCTAGATACAGAAAATCTTCGACTGTTGCCCTGGCCAGCACATTCTCCAGATCTCTCACCAATTGAAAACGTCTGGTCAATGATGGCCGAGCAAGTGGCTCGTCACAATACGCCAGTCACTACTGATGAACTGCGGTATCGTGTTGAAGCTCCATGGGCAGCTGTACCTGTACACACCATCCAAGCTCTGTTTGACTAAATGCCCATGCGTATCAAGGCCGTTATTACGGCCAGAGGTGGTTGTTCGGGGTACTGATTTCTCAAGATCTATGCACCCAAATTGCGTGAAAATGTAATCACATGTCAGTTCTGTTGTTGTTGTTGTCTTCAGTCCTGAGACTGGTTTGATGCAGCTCTCCATGCTACTTATCCTGTGCAAGCTTCTTCATCTCCCAGTACTTACTGCAACCTACATCCTTCTGAATCTGCTTAGTGTATTCATCTCTTGGTCTCCCTCTACGATTTTTACCCTCGACGCTGCTCTCCAGTACCAAATTGGTGATCCCTTGATGCCTCAGAACATGTCCTACCAACCGGTCCCTTCTTCTTGTCAAGTTGTGCCACAAACTCCTCTTCTCCCCAATTCTATTCAATACTTCCTCATTAGTTATGTGATCTAACCTTCTAATCTTCAGCATTCTTCTGTAGCACCACATTTCGAAAGCTTCTATTCTCTTCTTGTCCAAACTATTTATCGTCCATGTTTCACTTCCATACATGGCTACACTCCATACAAATACTTTCAGACACGACTTCCTGACATTTAAATCTATACTCGATGTTAACAAATTTCTCTTCTTCAGAAACGCTTTCCTTGCCATTGCCATTCTGCATTTTATATCCTCTCTACTTCGACCATCATCAGTTATTTTGCTCCCGAAATAGGAAAACTCCTTTGCTACTTATAATTTATTTGTCGAATGAATACCCGTTTATCATCTGCATTTCTTCTTGGTGTAGCAATTTTAATGGCCAGTAGTGTAGTAAGGAGTGGATGGTGAAATCTGGAGGAGAGAGCTGGAAGTATTGATGTGCAGTCAGTCTTGGCTGGGGTTCTGATGTATATCGACAGACAGGCACGTAGGTTGAGCTAATTACTGAAAAGGTGAATACTTTGCAGAGGGCAGAACAGCTTTCATGGTGACTGAAAAGAGAAACGTCTATGATGATCACAGGGACATTATGTTAAGAAAGAGAACGAAGTACTAACATGAGGAGCCGAAAGGAACTCAGAAATTTCTAGAGAATGATTGCTTCACCAGTGTTGTAATAACATATCAAAATACAAAATTGTTAAGGCTTTCGTGGCTAATTGTTGACAAACTGCCTATGTGCTTCTGTCTCGGGTTCTTCGGACGACGTTCGCCTGATGATTTTACTGACGTTTCGACAGCACGAGTGGCTGGCATTGTCAAAGCTTCACCCTCCATTGCCGGTGGTGAACTGGAGCCGAGCTCGCGGCCGCAGTCTGCATGTACCTGGCGCGCCAACGTCCGAGGGCTCCTCCGCGGTCATTTCCGGTGCGGTTCTCCTCTTGCTGCCTGCGACGGTCGTTCTCTGCAGTGCGGGAAGCCATGATCCGTTTACCTTAAGGCTTTCCTCTTTCTTGTTGAAGCTGTTCCCGTGTTTGTGTATTTCTACAGCTTCTCTAAACAAGCTGGTGTGATAGTGCTTCTCTACAACCAGAACTTCCGTGTCGGAGAATTTTATTACATGGTCGGTCTCACTCAGCGCGTGCTCTGCCACGGCCGATTTCTCCACCTGCCCCAACCTGCAATGTCGCTTATGTTCTTTGATCCTGGTGTTGATTGATCGTCCAGTCATTCCGACGTAAACTTTTCCGCATGTGCATAGTAAGCAGTATATTCCCGATATTGCAAGTGGGTCCCTTTCATCCTTTGCCGATCTAAGAGATTCTTTGATCTTCCTTGTCGGTTTGGAAGTTGTCTTTATGCCGTGTTTGTGCAATGTACGGCCGATTCTGTCCGTCACTCTGGGAATGTATGGCACAAAGGCCGTACCCGACATTTCTTTTCCTGATTTCTTACTTCGCCGAGTGTTTGGCTCTTTTACACATCTAATATAATTTGTGGAGTACCCATTGCTCCTCAGAACACTTTCCAGGTGTTGCATTTCGCGTTTGAGGTGCTGAGGCTCACATATTCGTCCTGATCGCGTTACGAGTGTATGAATCATGCCTCTTTTCTGGCTCGGGTGGTGGTTTGATAGTTTGTGCTGGTACCGGTCCGTGGGTTTCGGTTTTCGGTACACGCTGTGTCCCAGGTTTTCGCCGTCCCTTGTGACCAGCACGTCTAGAAATGGTAGTTATTTGTCCTTTTCTACTTCCATTGTAAATTTTATGTTGGTGTGGAGGCTGTTCAAGTGTCTTTAGGAAGTCACCGAGCTGTTCTTTACCATGGCTCCACACAACGAAAGTATCATCGACGTACCTGTACCACACCTTAGGTTTACAAGTCGCAGAGTCCAGTGCCTGTGCTTCGAAACGTTCCATGAACAAGTTGGCCACCACTGGACTAAGAGGACTACCCATGGCAACACCTTCCAGCTGTTCGTAGAAATTGCCATTCCACGTGAAATAGCTCGTGGTGAGACATGCATGGAAGAGCTTTGTGATGTCTTGTGGGAAAATGGAACCGATGTGCTTCAGAGCGTCGCTGAGAGGCACTTTCGTGAACAAAGAAACAATATCAAACCTGACCAGGATGTCGATTGGTGCAAGTTTTAGTTTCTTCAGCTTCTCAATGAAATGTCCTGAGTCCTATATGTATGTGTCGGTCTTCCCCACGTGCGGCTGGAGCAGATAGGCCAAGTGTTTTGCCAGTTTATTCGTCGGTGAGCCAGGAGCGCTAACAATCGGTCTTAGTGGAACGTTGTTCTTGTGGATCTTAGGTAATCCATACAGCCGAGGTGGTAGGGCTTCCATGTTGCGCAGGTTTCTCTGTATGTCCGCCGGCAGAGAAGACGCCTTGATTAACCGATTGGTATTCCGTGTGATACGCTGCGTCGGATCTGCGCTTAGTTTTCGGTACGTCGTCGGATCTAATAGGTCTCGGATCTTTCGCTCAATATCTCCGGTCTTCATTACGACAGTCGCATTCCCCTTATCGGCAGGCAGTACCAATATACTCTTGTTGGCGTTAAGATTCTTAATAGCTTGTACCTCTTCTTTCTTCAGATTGCAAGCTGGTGGTTTAGCTCGGCGCAGTATCCCGGCTGTTTCAGTGCGTATTTCTTCTGCCCTTTCACAAGGAAGGATCCGAATGGCCGCTTCGGTGATGGCAATGATGTCCTCCATAGCTATAGTTCTCGGGATGATAGCGAAGTCCCTCCTTTTTGAAGAACAGACACTTCTTCGGTCAATTGTCTTTCAGTGAGGTTGACCGCTGTGTGCGCCATGCCGGGAATCACCTTGTCAGTCTGCTTCCGGCATCTTTCAAACTTTTTCTTCTGTCGTTCAGTGCAGCGTTCGAGTTCGTTCTGCATGCTCCTGTGAATGATGCCGTCAGTCTTGTCCCAGTCGTCTCGATGCATTATGCTACTTAGTTGATAGAAAATGTCCAGAAGTTCCTGATCTGTTCTTGCCAAGTGTCCCGTGTTGTGTGAAATCGCTCACGAAGTAAAGCTCGTTCCATTCTATCGTAGATACGATGTTCTTCGGCGGTGGTGAACAGGCGCTTACATTTCAAGAACTTCGGTGTAGCGTCTTCATCTCTGCACCGCGAAAGGAAGGCCAGAGAGGATATCAAACGCGCTTTCTTCTTCCATCATTGGTCAAGGCGTCGGTACAATCTGCAAATCTCCTCCCCGTAGAGGCGTAAAACAAAATTGTTAAGGCTATCTTCCCGAGAACTATAGCTATGGAGGACATCATTGCCATCACCGAAGCGGCCATTCGGACCCTTCCTTGTGAAAGGGCAGAAGAAATACGCACTGAAACAGCCGGGATACTGCGCCGAGCTAAACCACCAGCTTGCAATCTGAAGAAAGAAGAGGTACAAGCTATTAAGAATCTTAACGCCAACAAGAGTATATTGGTACTGCCTGCCGATAAGGGGAATGCGACTGTCGTAATGAAGACCGGAGATATTGAGCGAAAAATCCGAGACCTATTAGATCCGACGACGTACCGAAAACTAAGCGCAGATCCGACGCAGCGTATCACACGGAATACCAATCGGTTAATCAAGGCGTCTTCTCTGCCGGCGGACATACAGAGAAACCTGCGCAACATGGAAGCCCTACCACCTCGGCTGTATGGATTACCTAAGATCCACAAGAACAACGTTCCACTAAGACCGATTGTTAGCGCTCCTGGCTCACCGACGAATAAACTGGCAAAACACTTGGCCTATCTGCTCCAGCCGCACGTGGGGAAGACCGACACATACATATAGGACTCAGGACATTTCATTGAGAAGCTGAAGAAACTAAAACTTGCACCAATCGACATCCTGGTCAGGTTTGATATTGTTTCTTTGTTCACGAAAGTGCCTCTCAGCGACGCTCTGGAGCACATCGGTTCCATTTTCCCACAAGACATCACAAAGCTCTTCCATGCATGTCTCACCACGAGCTATTTCACGTGGAATGGCAATTTCTACGAACAGCTGGAAGGTGTTGCCATGGGTAGTCCTCTTAGTCCAGTGGTGGCCAACTTGTTCATGGAACGTTTCGAAGCACAGGCACTGGACTCTGCGACTTGTAAACCTAAGGTGTGGTACAGGTACGTCGATGATACTTTCGTTGTGTGGAGCCATGGTGAAGAACAGCCCGGTGACTTCCTAAAACACTTGAACAGCCTCCACACCGACATAAAATTTACAATGGAAGTAGAAAAGGACAAATAACTACAATTTCTAGACGTGCTGGTCACCATGGACGGCGAAAATCTGGGACACAGCGTGTATCGAAAACCGACACACACGGACCGATACCAGCACAAACTATCAAACCACCACTCGAGACAGAAAAGAGGCATGATTCATACACTCGTAACGCGATCAGGACGAATATGTGAGTCGCAGCACCTCAAACGCGAAATGCAACACCTGGAAAGTGTTCTGAGGAGCAATGGGTACTCCACAAATTATATTAGAAGTGTAAAAGAGCCAAACACTCGGCGAAGTAAGAAATCAGGAAAAGAAATGTCGGGTACGGCCTTTGTGCCATACATTCCCAGAGTGACGGACAGAATCGGTCGTATATTGCACCAACACGGCCTAAAGATAACTTTCAAACTGACAAGGAAGATCAAAGAATCTCTTAGATCGGCAAAGGATAAAAGGGACCCAGTTGCAATGTCGGGAATATACCGCTTACCATGTACATGCGGAAGAGCTTACGTCGGAATGACTGGACGATCAATCAACACCAGGATCAAAGAACATAAGCGACATTGCAGGTTGGGGCAGGTGGAGAAATCGGCCGTGGCAGAGCACGCGCTGAGTGAGACCGACCATGTAATAAAATTCTCCGACACGGAAGTTCTGGTTGTAGAGAAGCACTATCACACCAGCTTGTTTAGAGAAGCTGTAGAAATATACAGACACGGGAACAGCTTCAACAAGGAAGAGGAAAGCCTTGAGGTAAACGGATCCTGGCTTCCCGCACTGCAGAGAACGACCGTCGCAGGTAGCAAGAGGAGAACCGCACCGGAAATGACAGTGGAGGAGCCCTCGGACGTTGGCGCGCCAGGTACATACAGACTGCGGCCGCGAGCTCGGCTCCAGTTCACCACCGGCAATGGAGGGTGAAGCTTTGACAATGCCAGCCACTCGTGCTGTCGAAACGTCAGTAAAATCATCAGGCGAACGTCGCCCGAAGAACCCGAGACAGAAGCACATAGGCAGTTTGTCACATATCGAAATGTTGAGAATAAAAGTAGTGCAGTAATTCTGAAACTCCATTCTGAAGAGGATACCACAAGAGATCAAAATTAAAAGAAGGCACCAAACGCGAAGAATTGCAAGAGCGAAGATTTTTCAGGACCCAGCACTGAAAGATGTTGGAGGAAGAAGTGAATAATTAATCTGGCATCTAAATTAAAAGAAATCTCATCCAAAGAACTCAGGTATATCGTGATTTTTTCTGGCTGTATACAAGTAATTTTCCGCAATGTTTTGGGCAGAAGAGAGTCTGAATTTTATCCATTCTATGGACAGTGTCATAAGTCGAGACGGACGGTTATTGTTTTCTGTACTGAACTGTTATCCATTCTCAGAAGTTAGCGGTATCAGTGTAAGGACCAAAGATAAAGATGTCTGAATTACGGATGCTAGTAAAAGTGATGACTTGCCACTGAATACGTACTTAGACATTCATCCATTGTTAGGGTATAAAACTGTGCCTACGAACATCACCCTGGCGTAATCGAGTCATGCGTCGATTCGGAAATAGTTTCAAAATTTTACAGCTTGGATTCTACCACAATATGTCACGCCGCAGCAGCTGTGGAAACCTTATTATGCAATTTGTTAATTTTTCTATTGACAAAGTAACGACTGCCATCTTGTCTTGATCCAGCGATCGTCAAAACAGCTACTGTGCTACTACAACAAAGAAGACCCAGTATTCATATCCCAGCGATTTCTGTCCAGAGACTAGCTTTGTCTGTAATGTGTGACGACAGTATCATAGCATGCTACCATGTAGGCAGAGGTATTGACATACACACGGTAATTTTGCATCATTAAGAAAAGAAATGAGCAGAGCTTACTGCTTATTATTTTATTATCAGCAGAAAACTTTCTTGCAGTTAGAATCTGCAATCTTACTGCATAATACGAACTATCAAAATATTTGTGGTTTCATGCACTGTCGGTAAAATATTGTGAAGGAAAGAAGAATTTGTGCGACGAGGCCGTTTAATGAGAAGATGGATGTTACTTCAGCGATATAAAATTTTGTAATGAAATGAACACCTTTAGCTGCTTACAGGTGTTGACATACGTCAACGGGGACAAATGAAAATGTGTGCCCCGACCAGGACTGGAACCCGGGATCTCCTGCTGTGTGCCCCGACCAGGACTCGAACCCGGGATCTCCTGCTTACATGGGAGACGGTCTACCCATCTTTTTTTTTTCTTTAAATTTTCATTTTGTTCGCTTTATTTCGTTGCATATGCTTGGGGCGGACGTCGTAAGACATCCATTTAAGTTCGTTGCTGATCTGTTAACTCACTTTTTTTTGTTACAGAGGGCACGTTGCCCTCTGACCGCACACGCTGAGCTACCATGCCGGCGATCCATCTGAGCCACCGAGGAGACATAGGATAGCGCGACTGCAGGGATTTATCTCTGGCACGCCTCCCGCGAAACCCACATTCTCAACGTATTGTCCCGCACTACATTCGTAGTGTCCCCGCCCATTATACTCATTACTCGCGGCGCGTTGCCGATTCCCGTGAGTTCGGGCACTGTTTGTACATTCGCACAGAAGAAGATGGTCAAGTGGCCGGTGAGCCTTAACTATATATATACTAAGATGGTACCTGTTCTTTCGGACATGACTTACCATCTTCTTCTTCTGTGCGAATGCACAAATAGTGCCCGATCTCTTACGGGAATCGGCAACGCGCTGCGAGTAGTGAGTATAATGGGCGGGGGCTACGAATTACGAATGTAGTGCGTGACAATACGTTGAGAATGTGGGTTTCGCGGGAGGCGTGCCAGAGATAAATCCCTGCAGTCGCGCTATCCTCTGTGTCCTCGGTGGCTGAGATGGACGCCGGCACGGTAACTCAGCGTGTTCCGTCAGAGGGTTAGCTGCCCTCTGTAATAAAAAAAAAACTGAGATAATGGATCAACGACGAACTGAAACGAGTGTCTTGCGACGTCCGCCCCGAGCAGATATAACGAACGAAATGAGAATAATTAAAAAAAATGATAGAGCGTCTGCCATGTAAGCAGGAGATCCCGGGTTCGAGTCCCGGTCGGGGCACACATTTGCATGTGTCCCCGTTGACGTATGTCAACGCCTGTAAGCAGCTAAGGGTGTTCATTTCATTGTAATTTAATTATAACGAGCTGCATGGTCACCGATGGTATCTGTTCTTTTGGACATGTCCGAAAGAACAGATACCATATTAGTATATATAAAATATTGTGATGTAAAGAAGGACTTGTGCGACGAGGTCGTTTAATGAGAAGATGGATGTTATTTCTGCGATATTGCAGAAAGAAATAGCAGGAATGCAGCCACTGTACATCTTTGCTGGAAGTGGTGGTCACGAGAATGTACGGTCGCAAGAAGACCGGACTCGACTCCGGGCGGTCACGTGACACTACCGAGAGGGAAGACCATCGTGTTCGGCGTATGGTTCTGGAGCATCGTTATGCATCTGCAGCAGCAATTTGAGCAGCATTTGGCTCCACAATGAAACAGCGAACTGTTACAAATCGTTTGCTTGAAGGACAACTCCGAGTCAGACACCCAGTAGCGTGCATCCCACCGACCCCAAACCACCGCCATTTGCGACTTGAGTGGTGTCAAGCGAAAGCTCGTGTAATATTTTTGGCTTATTCAGCCATCATATTAGGCTCCAGGAAGCTATTCCCAGGGCAGTGGAGATGCAAGAAGCATAGAGATGACGCAATGTGGGATGAGGTACCGGTGACAGATGTTAGATTCGGTACCATTCCCGTGAGAAAGACCGCCTGCATGATGCTGCTGCTCTGTGATTGGTTGCTGTGTTCGACGGTAGGGCGCCAAAACGTTAAACTTTAGTTGCGATTATTAATTAAACCGGTCATCGAAATTACTTCATTTTTTAAATAAACATCTCTCAACAGCCAGCTATCAATCAGTCATTTCAAAATTATTAAAATAAAAGTATTACTAAAACAAAAGACTGACGATATTACTACCGATGCACTTCGGTGGCGTTCGGGTCACGCCTTGCTGGCTTGGCGCGCGAAGTGTCTCGGGCAGTCCGGCTCTCCAATTCTGACCGTTCCAGTAGACAGACATGTTGTCTGTTACAGCAGTATTTGTTTCATGCAATTTTATTTACTACAGTTCTGACGGTTCCATTAGACAGACATGTGTCTGTGGCAGGATGTATTTCATGTTATTTTAGCCAGATACACTCCTGGAAATGGAAAAAAGAACACATTGACACCGGTGTGTCAGACCCACCATACTTGCTCCGGACACTGCGAGAGGGCTGTACAAGCAATGATCACACACACGGCACAGCGGACACACCAGGAACCGCGGTGTTGGCCGTCGAATGGCGCTAGCTGCGCAGCATTTGTGCACCGCCGCCGTCAGTGTCAGCCAGTTTGCCGTGGCATACGGAGCTCCATCGCAGTCTTTAACACTGGTAGCATGCCGCGACAGCGTGGACGTGAACCGTATGTGCAGTTGACGCACTTTGAGCGAGGGCGTATAGTGGGCATGCGGGAGGCCGGGTGGACGTACCGCCGAATTGCTCAACACGTGGGGCGTGAGGTCTCCACAGTACATCGATGTTGTCGCCAGTGGTCGGCGGAAGGTGCACGTGCCCGTCGACCTGGGACCGGACCGCAGCGACGCACGGATGCACGCCAAGACCGTAGGATCCTACGCAGTGCCGTAGGGGACCGCACCGCCACTTCCCAGCAAATTAGGGACTCTGTTGCTCCTGGGGTATCGGCGAGGACCATTCGCAACCGTCTCCATGAAGCTGGGCTACGGTCCCGCACACCGTTAGGCCGTCTTCCGCTCCTGCCCCAACATCGTGCAGCCCGCCTCCAGTGGTGTCGCGACAGGCGTGAATGGAGGGACGAATGGAGACGTGTCGTCTTCAGCGATGAGAGTCGCTTCTGCCTTGGTGCCAATGATGGTCGTATGCGTGTTTGGCGCCGTGCAGGTGAGCGCCACAATTAGGACTGCATACGACCGAGGCACACAGGGCCAACACCCGGCATCATGGTGTGGGGAGCGATCTCCTACACTGGCCGTACACCACTGGTGATCGTCGAGGGGACACTGAATAGTGCACGGTACATCCAAACCGTCATCGAACCCATCGTTCTACCATTCCTAGACCGGCAAGGGAACTTGCTGTTCCAACAGGACAATGCACGTCCGCATGTATCCCGTGCCACCCAACGTGCTCTAGAAGGTGTAAGTCAACTACCCTGGCCAGCAAGATCTCCGGATCTGTCCCCCATTGAGCATGTTTGGGACTGGATGAAGCGTCGTCTCACGCGGTCTGCACGTCCAGCACGAACGCTGGTCCAACTGAGGCGCCAGGTGGAAATGGCATGGCAAGCCGTTCCACAGGACTACATCCAGCATCTCTACGATCGTCTCCATGGGAGAATAGCAGCCTGCATTGCTGCGAAAGGTGGATATACACTGTACTAGTGCCGACATTGTGCATGCTCTGTTGCCTGTGTCTATGTGCCTGTGGTTCTGTCAGTGTGATCATGTGATGTATCTGACCCCAGGAATGTGTCAATAAAGTTTCCCCTTCCTGGGACAATGAATTCACGGTGTTCTTATTTCTATTTCCAGGAGTGTATAATGACTGTGGAAAGATATGTTCAATACGTTGTGATCAAGAATAGTTTCTCGTGTCTATATCAATAAAAACGCGAGTGGCATCCCAAATGAGTCATAGTTTATTCGTAGCAGCAGTTCCTTGCGAAGTTAATTTCAGCCTCAAGAAAAAGAATCGACGACCTGCGTGCTATTTTCTGCGCTGGGGACATCATCATCATGAAGACAGGAGGTTAGTGAAGTGTACAGGAATTTATGTATTCCACACAGGGCAGTGGAAACAACTAGACACCTCACGTGTACTGCATGCACAGTACAAATGTGCTCAGTGACACGTCATCTGCAGCAATGCAGAGGAGGTAAAGAAGGATGAAAGTATTAACACTATCTCACTTTTATTCCTTTTTTCTTGCCGTACTCGTTGCAGGACAGACTGGAGATCTATTGTGATTTCTGATGAAAGCTGGTTCTGTCTCGGTGTCAGAGATGGCCGTTGTTGGCTAGGAGGAGGCCGGTTGACGGCCTCCAACCAACTTGTCTGTGCTAGGCACATTGGACCTACACCTGGAGTTACGATTCGGGGAGTGATTTTGCATGGTAGCAGGAGCATTCTAGTAGTTATCCCACACACCATGAATGCAAAATTGTACGTCAGTCTGGTGTTTCGAACTGTCATTCACGTACAGCATCCCAGGGGGCGTTTCTTAACAGTATACCGCTCGTCCGCTTACCGCTGTTATAACTCGACATGCCCCGCAGAGTATCGACAAGTTGCTTGGCCTATTCGATCACCAGATCTGTCTCCAATTGAGCATACGAGGTGTGGCTAGAAAAAAACCGGACTAGTACTGGTGAAACAATAAAACGAATGCAATAAGGCTGAAAGTCGCGTGGCCTGTCACGTGACTCTCGCTCCGCCTACTGCTCGAGTTTCATCTGCCTCCTGCACTCAGTCTGCCCGTGGCGTCTGTTTTAAGTAGTTGACGTTTTGTCTGTGCGTCGGAAAATGTTGAGTGTACAGAAAGAACAGCGTGTTAACATCAAATTTTGTTTCAAACTAGGAAAATCAGCAAGTGAAACGTTTGTAATGTTACAACAAGTGTACGGCGATGATTGTTTATCGCGAACACAAGTGTTTGAGTGGTTTAAACGATTTAAAGATGGCCGCGAGGACACCAGTGATGACACTCGCACTGGCAGACCATTGTCAGCAAAAACTGATGCAAACATTGAAAAAATCGGTAAACTTGTTCGACACTTTCCTTGTCAACTCCTGTTAACTCAGACACTGCTCTGATTGTTAAACGGCGATCTTGTCGAACAAGTTTACCGATTTTTTCAATGTTTGCATCAGTTTTTGCTGACAATGGTCTGCCAGTGCGAGTGTCATCACTGGTGTCTTCGCGGCCATCTTTAAATCGTTTAAACCACTCCAACACTTGTGTTCGCGATAAACAATCATCGCCGCACACTTGTTGTAACATTACAAACGTTTCACTTGCAGATTTTCCTAGTTTGAAACAAAATTTGATGTTAACACGCTGTTCTTTCTGTACACTCAACATTTTCCGACGCACAGACAAAACGTCAACTACTTAAAACAGACGCCACGGGCAGACTGAGTGCAGGAGGCAGATGAGACTCGGGCAGTAGGCGGAGCGAGAGTCACGTGACAGGCCACGCGACTTTCAGCCTTATTGCATTCGTTTTATTGTTTCACCAGTACTAGTCCGGTTTTTTTCTAGCCACACCTCGTATACGTGACATCATCGGGCGACAACTTACCCACAAATAGTATTAACCGTCTCTGTACTGTTCGACTAAGTGCAACAGGCATGGAACTCCATCCCACAAACTGACATACCCCATCAGTACAACACAGTGCATGCACGTTTGCACGCTTGCGTTCAACACTCCGGCGGTTACACCGGTTATTAATGTACCAGCATTTCGCATTTGCAATGGCTTATCTTGCGCTTACATTAACCTGTGATCTTGCAATGTTAATCACTTAAATGTATTGTCTAGACAAGTGTGTTCTAGAAATTTCATCCTTCTATATTAATTATTTTTTCCGCCAGTGTATAAAATATAATCTTACGAGAATGAATGACCTCTTACATTGTTGAAATGATTATTTTTCTGAATACGTTTACATATAATAGATAAAAATATTGATACTTTCGCCTAGTAAGAAAACGGTTAAAGATTGAACTTAACGCGACATATCTGAAAAAAAATATTATTTTTTTGTTTAACATTACAGTTAATCCCGAATCCCAGATTTTATAAGGAAGTGTTTTCAATTCTTACCCAGAATGTCATTTTATTCTATGATCAATTACAACAGTTCATGTTAAGCAATGTACTTTGATACATGACAGATATTTTAACAGTGTTTATTATAGACTACAATGTCCGCCCCGATAGCTGAGTGGTCAGTGTGACGGATGGCCATCCTACGGGCACGGTTTCGGTTCCCGGCTGGGTCGGGGATTTTCTCCGCTCAGGGACTCGATGTTGTGCTGTCTTCATCATCATTTAATCTCCAACCGGCGCGCATGTCGCTCAATGTGGCGTCGAATGTAATAAGACCTGCACCAAGGCGGCCGGACCTGCCCCGCAAGGGGCCTCCCGGCCAATGACGCCAAACGCTCATTTACATTTTTTCCATAGACTACAATCGATGTCTTACAAAATACCGACCTACTTCCTCCTACTTTCACATACAGGGTGAACCAACTAAAACTTGCACCATGTTGAGGAAATGGAAATTGCTTCGATGTGCGGTTTTCACAGAATGGATTGGTGATCAGGGGCTCAGAAAGTGTATTTTTTGTGCAACATTACAACTTTTACATGGAACAAGGCCTGCTGACACTAAAAAACTAAAAGTGTGGTAAATTAGAATGTCATTGATGTTTTCTGTAGGATTCTGATGCGAGTCGTTTACGAGATATCATGTTTTGAAAAGTTTCAATTGCGACACTTGTACAATACTTGTGGTAGCACAAACTAATGAACAACATAAATGTGTGGATTCTCACCTGTAGCGAGACAATTGATCATAACAGGTTCTGTTCAAAATGACCACTGGCTGCCGCAATACAAGCTTCTAGTCTGGTATGGAACGACTGCTGCACACGTGCTACAATTTCAGAGGGGATGTTCATGTCATTGCATTATCATCGGGTGTAGTTGGTATGTCCTTGTAGACAGCACTTTCAGCTTACCCCACAGAAGAAAGTCTACCGGCGTTATATCTGGATGACGGACTAGCCAAGGTACAGGTCCTCTGCGTCCAATACAACGATATCGAAACAATTCGTAAAGACATGCTGTTACACTTCGGCCACTATGGGCTGGGCAGCCATTATGATGGTCCCACAGGGTCCTCCTAGCCTGTAGAGAAACGTCTTCTAGCATCCGCGTTAGGAGGCTGCGAGACTTGTGCAAGTTCAGTGTTCCGTCCATGAGAAACAGGCCTATGAGTCGATGGTTTGCTATCCCACACCACACGTTTACACTCCATGGAATCTGACGTTCCACCTTGACGAAGGCAAAGGGGATGGTCAACAGACCAGTAGTGCATGTTTTGGCGTTGTACCTGGCCATGACTGATAAATTTGGCTTCATCACTAAGCAAGATACATGGTACATTTGGAGCATCCTGTTTTAATGCCCATTTACAGAAGTTAACACGATTCTTACAGTCGTTTCCATGTAGCTCTTGATAGACAGAGAGGCGTTAGGCGTGGAACCTATGTCGATGGAGAATGCCTAGGACGCTTTCATAACTCATCCCACTTCCTTGTGCGATTGCAGAGGAGCTAACGTGTGGGTCAACTGCAACAGCAGCAAGAACATTAATTTTTCCCTCTTCTACCGTCACTCGTTTCCTTCTGTTAACGTTGTCTAGGTGTGTCGTTTCCTGACAGGTGGGAGATGGAGAAAAGGGGTTACTGGTCAGTCTGTGCTCCCGAGCGGTACAGAGCAGAAGGCAGAAGGACAATTCACAGTGAAGGCATTTGGTTGTTTTCTTCCATCTGAGCCAACACTGGCACAGGCATTTACTAGAAATGCAGGTGGTGAGACTTGGTAGGGAACTCGTTGTGGAGACTCTTCGACAAACAGGGTTTTGAAATAGTTGTTTATTCCCGACAGGACTAACTAACACACTGGATGCTAGTTTTAGGGTTAGAAAAAGCATGAATAACAGAATCCTGTGCAGAAAACCCAGGAGTGGATACTAACCACAGTATCAAACACTAACAGCATCTTAAGGCAACAACTTAGTTGCAAAACAAAACATACTGAATGAGACACTGTTCACTGAGGCACTCCAAGTGAGAGTGCAGACTTACGCGGAGCTGGAACGAGGCTGGAGTCAACGGACACGGATTTGACGCCCACAACTCCACCAAAATGCGGAATCTAGGGGTTTTAAAGAGTTGCGTGCGGGCACTGTTTTTCCCACTTAAAGCCACCCAGCCAATCCCGCAGGTCTCTTGCAGGCGCCTGCCAATCACGGTTCAGTTAGGTCCTCTCTACTGCTCCTAAGGCGGGGATGTTAATGCAGTTGCACTAACTAAGTCCGTATTTGGTATCAACATTGTTCAGCTGACAGCTAAACGTAACTGCTCTGCCAAATAAGGTTTGCAACGTTATTGTTATACGTCATTTAGCCCCGCCCCTCGGGCTCCCCGGAGTAAGGACTGCTAGGTCAACAGTTTTTTGGGGTTTTCGCTCTCTTTCTAACCCTTGTGAGCCTACTGACGTTGCTGTTCTAAGGGCTGGTATTACGAGGGCGGTTCAGAAAGTAACCTCCGATTGGTCACAGTGCGGGTTGTGGGGGGAGTAGCGACGCCATCTCTGCGTTCACGCACTCAACAGGTCAGTCGGCATCAAGCCGTGGTCGAGTGAACGTCGTACCTGCGCTAGTTTGGTTTTTGTGGCAGTTTGAAATGTGTGCTGCAATAGAAAACCCCGCCAAATGTAAAGTGCGTGCTGTCATAAGGTTTTTTACAGCCAAAGGATATTCTGCAGCAGCTATTCATCGTGAGCTTTGTGCCGTGTACGGACCAAGAGTTACGAGTGAAGGAGTTGTCCGTGAATGGGTACGTTTATTTAAAAGTGGACGAGAAAACGTTCATGATGAAGAGAGGAGTGGTAGACCATCATTGGTGACTGACGAACTCGTTCAGACAGTTGATGCAAAAGTTCGTGAAAATCGACGTTTCTCAATGTCGGAGTTGTCTACTGGTTTTCCACAGATTTCTAATACTCTCTTGTACGAGATAGTGACAGCAAGATTGGGTTACCGTAAGTTCTGTGCACGATGGGTGCCCAAAATTCTTACCGACCACCACAAAACTCAAAGAATGGCCTCTGCATTAGACTTTCTGTCACGTTATGAGGACGAAGGAGAACCATTGTTAAACAGAATCGTGACCGGTGACGAAACCTGGATTAAGTACGTGAACCCTGAGACAAAAGAACAATCAAAGATGTGGGCACATTCAAATTCGCCTACCAAACCAAGAAAAGCCTCGCAAGATTTTTCTGCCAGAAAACTGATGGCAACGGTGTTTTGGGATGCCAAAGGGGTGTTGTTGGTTGAATTCATGGAACGTGGTACGACCATTAATCAAGACGTGTACTGTGAAACAATAAAAAAGTTACGACGGGCTATACAGAACAAACGCCGTGGTATGCTGACTTCCGGTATCGTTTTTTTGCACGATAACGCCCGTCCTCACTCTGCTCGCAGAACAACGGCCCTTCTTGAGTCCTTCAAGTGGGACGTTATCAACCATCCACCTTACAGCCCAGACCTGGCGCCAAGTGATTATCACCTCTTCATGCATTTGAAGAAATGGCTCGGGTCACAGCGGTTTGATGACGACGAAGAGCTCAAAGATGCGGTCACAGGCTGGCTCCAGGCACAAGCGGGTGATTTTTATGCAGAAGGAATTTCAAAGCTTGTGAAGAGATACGATAAGTGCCTCAATCGCTATGGAGACTATGTAGAAAAATAGTGCAAAGATGTAGTTGTAAGATGTATATATTAAAATATTTTTATTTAACTTGGTGTATTTTTTTAAATCAACCGGAGGTTACTTTCTGAACGGCCCTCGTAAGCTGGCTTTATACACTGTTGGTTACAAAGTTCTACGGTGGCAACCTACCACAGCGTCTAGACGACATATGAAGTTACATGTTAATTCCCTGAAGAGTAACTAACGCTCTGCGACCACGTCTGGGGGCGTCTGCATTTCGCAAGGCTCTCCCTTTACGGTTTACTTCTTGTAACAATATCTCTCCTAACTTCGTCTGCCCTCAGCATCGTCTCTGTTTCCGCGTCTTGGAGCGCCCGTCCTCTTTTCTGACAACTTCAAGATAACACTACAGTAGCAAGGAATAATCAATATATTACAGGTGTTAGGCTACTACTTTCACGTAACTGGTTGAAGAGGTTGATAAATAATTGCCGAGATAGTTGACGTCTATTGAAATATCTTGCTGCATACACCGTACAAGAACGAACTGCATTCTTGCTACACTCTCCATACACCATGAGAATGCAGGCTATTTCTGCATTGGTAAATCCCATCGTCCACTCGTGACCTACTACTTGAACGTCATGCACTGACTGACTTAGCAAATCGTAGTGCGCTCAAGGAACACACAGGCACACTGCACGCAAACATAACAGCATCGTACCTAGCAACTACACAAGTTGAATGGAACAGACAAGTATCGGTTGGAAACTTTTCGAAATACGATATCTCGTGAGAGACTCGCACTAGAACGCTGCAATAAACATCACTGACTTGCTGATTTACCCTACTTTTAGTCTGTTAGTGCCAATAGGCATTGCTCCATTTAAAACGTGTAGGCTTTCATACATTTTCTAAGTATTATTCCAATCTGTTTATCGACTAATAATACAAGTCCCTGACTACAAATCCATTATGTGCAAACCGCACATCAATAGTACTTTCCATTCCCGCAATATTTGTGATGCAAGTTTTAGGTGATTCACCGTTCGTGTGTTTTTTATTTTGCGTGTGTGTGAATGGGGGTGTGCGTGTCACTTTTCACTTTAACCATATCAGACCAAAGCAGGAGAAAAATTAGCTACAAGCAAATTCTATAGCTCTCTAATGAGTCAACATTGAAGCATCTTGTGTTAAGCTGAATCTCACGAAAGGGGCGTAGTATTTTGTGATAATTCTAGGTGGGAGTGTTCAGTTGTGGCCTCACTGACGACTGGTGCACTAAATATCTGTAGCAGTAGATTTAACTGTTACTGTTGGTGTTGTGGTGTCACCGTCAGACACCACACTTGCTAGGTGGTAGCCTTTAAATCGGCCGCGGTCCATTAGTATACGTCGGACCCGCGTGTCGCCACTGTCAGTGATCGCAGACCGAGCGCCGCCACACGGCCGCCAGACGTCCTTGCACTCGCCCCAGTTGTACAGCCGACGTTCATAGCAGTGGTTCACTGACAAATTACGCTCTCATTTGCCGAGACGATAGTTAGCATAGCCTTCAGCTACGTCATTTGCTACGACCTAGCAAGGCGCAGTATACAATTGATATTTATCTTGAAGCATGTACAGTCAAGAGAGATGTACACCAATTATGGATTACAGTTAAGTATTACATCATCTACGTACTTTATTTGCAATTCTCAAGACATTGTCCTGTTCCAGACCTCACGCCAGTCAGCGTGTAATTAAACGCGTGCATTTCGGCCTCCTCTAGCAACACGGTGTGGCTCTTCTGCCAACACTACAGGTGTATTATACACAGTAAGGTGAGAGTACTGAGTTTGGATATCTTAGTCAGTTGCGGTAAGACGTATTCTGGCTTTCACCAGAGCGTTTCAGACATCATAACGTTTGTGAGAACCGTCTTAAATAGCTCATCAATTAAAGTAGTAGGAAGTTTAGTTAGTTCACGAAAACTGACAATGGCTGGGAGAACGGTCCACTGACCCCCCACCACTCCATTCCATATCCAATGACTCGCCGCAGAGGATGGTATGGCTGGCCTGTGGGCGAGTTAACATTTTACGTAGGAAGTTCAGTTATAGTCGTTTTGATTTGTCTCCGTTTGGTCCTGCTAGAAATGGGTTGTTGACACCTCCCATTCGTATCTGCGCTGATCTGTCTCACTGTTCGCCGTCGATAGGCTCGTATGATTCCTCAAAGGCGACTAGACGTCCTTTCGTCAAAGATTCGTGGTCGTCCTGCGCTACGGTTTACGCGTGTGGCAGCACTGTCTCTGCGGCATTGTACATCCGGAGATACTGTTGACCTCTGAAACCCGAGTTCTTGTGTGATCTCCAGTATGCTATGAGCCATGCGTCTTGCATCGATTATCATCCCACGTTCAAAGTCGGTTAACTCACGACGTGCTGTCACGTCCATCACACACCTGCATGTAACAGACCGTCCGGATGCGATATGTATACTCACGCCATACGCAACACACAGCAGCAGCGCTCGGACGTCATACGCGGGATATCTTCAAATGGGACAACCCTTCCCGTGACCTCATACGAAGTCTCGCATTTGCAGGACAGCCATTGTTTTGTAAGAGTGATTTTCTTAAGTATCAGTGCTTATTAATGTTTGATTTACGCTCTGCCACTCTTTGTGGACTCTGCGATATAAATGTAAGCAATATTTGTGTTATCCACCCGCCTGTTCTCAGCGTCACCGAAATCTCTCCTTACTTCTGGCATGACAGAAATTGGAAGACTTCAGGCAGTGAATACTTTTGTGCCAAACCACTGCCACAAATAATAAAAAGGTAACAACTATTACTGACAACATTTTGTGTGTTTTCCATTTGAATAACATTTAAGACTTTCACAGCGGTCAGGACTCTTCACCTAGGAACAGTCATTTTACTGAAGACCGACTAAATTGTAAACTTTTATATCTGAATAAATACACTCCTGGAAATTGAAATAAGAACACCGTGAATTCATTGTCCCAGGAAGGGGAAACTTTATTGACACATTCCTGGGGTCAGATACATCACATGATCACACTGACAGAACCACAGGCACATAGACACAGGCAACAGAGCATGCACAATGTCGGCACTAGTACAGTGTATATCCACCTTTCGCAGCAATGCAGGCTGCTATTCTCCCATGGAGACGATCGTAGAGATGCTGGATGTAGTCCTGTGGAACGGCTTGCCATGCCATTTCCACCTGGCGCCTCAGTTGGACCAGCGTTCGTGCTGGACGTGCAGACCGCGTGAGACGACGCTTCATCCAGTCCCAAACATGCTCAATGGGGGACAGATCCGGAGATCTTGCTGGCCAGGGTAGTTGACTTACACCTTCTAGAGCACGTTGGGTGGCACGGGATACATGCGGACGTGCATTGTCCTGTTGGAACAGCAAGTTCCCTTGCCGGTCTAGGAATGGTAGAACGATGGGTTCGATGACGGTTTGGATGTACCGTGCACTATTCAGTGTCCTCTCGACGATCACCAGTGGTGTACGGCCAGTGTAGGAGATCGCTCCCCACACCATGATGCCGGGTGTTGGCCCTGTGTGCCTCGGTCGTATGCAGTCCTGATTGTGGCGCTCACCTGCACGGCGCCAAACACGCATACGACCATCATTGGCACCAAGGCAGAAGCGACTCTCATCGCTGAAGACGACACGTCTCCATTCGTCCCTCCATTCACGCCTGTCGCGACACCACTGGAGGCTGGCTGCACGATGTTGGGGCGTGAACGGAAGACGGCCTAACGGTGTGCGGGACCGTAGCCCAGCTTCATGGAGACGGTTGCGAATGGTCCTCGCCGATACCCCAGGAGCAACAGTGTTCCTAATTTGCTGGGAAGTGGCGGTGCGGTCCCCTACGGCACTGCGTAGGATCCTACGGTCTTGGCGTGCATCCGTGCGTCGCTGCGGTCCGGTCCCAGGTCGACGGGCACGTGCACCTTCCGCCGACCACTGGCGACAACATCGATGTACTGTGGAGACCTCACGCCCCACGTGTTGAGCAATTCGGCGGTACGTCCACCCGGCCTCCCGCATGCCCACTATACGCCCTCGCTCAGAGTCCGTCAACTGCACATACGGTTCACGTCCACGCTGTCGCGGCATGCTACCAGTGTTAAAGACTGCGATGGAGCTCCGTATGCCACGGCAAACTGGCTGACACTGACGGCGGCGGTGCACAAATGCTGCGCAGCTAGCGCCATTCGACGGCCAACACCGCGGTTCCTGGTGTGTCCGCTGTGCCGTGCGTGTGATCAATGCTTGTACAGCCCTCTCGCAGTGTCCGGAGCAAGTATGGTGGGTCCGACACACCGGTGTCAATGTGTTCTTTTTTCCATTTCCAGGAGTGTATTGCATCTACTAGCAACTAACGCTATAACTACAGCAAAATACTACTTGATATTAGATGTAGAATGAACCAATATCTGCAGAATAAGATTTTCACTCTGCAGCGGAGTGTGCGTTGATATGAAACTTCCTGACAGATTAAAACTGTGTGCCGGACTGAGACTCGAACTCGGGACCTTTGCCTTTCGCGGGCAAGTGCTCTACCAACTGAGCTACCCAAGCACGACTCACGCCCCGTCCTCACAGTACTTCTGCCAGTACGTCGTCTCCTACCTTCCAAACTTTACAGAAGCTCTCCTGCATAGAGCACTTGCCCGCGAAAGGCAAAGGTCCCGAGTTCGAGTCTCGGTCGGGTACACAGTTTTAATCTGCCAGGATGTTTCAACTAATATCTGAGATCGCTGTCCAAGAATCGCGTCTTTTGCTCTCTCCTGTTCTACTAAATAACCACAAAGCGTGCAAAGGAAGTTACAACAGTCATCTGACATCTTACTTACAACGTGCTCATTACTTTGAAGTCGGGCGTCTGCATGAAATTCAAGGTAGGAATCGGGTGACATCTTAAGAAGTCACAGTCGCGATCGTGGTAGCGACAGGTGCTCGCTCTCGCTTCTACAAGCAGTCCACAAACCGTTCGTCAATGCGTATCTGGTAAACAACGCACTCACGCGCCCACACCGTTGTTTTTTGTCTCTATTACTCTCTTGGCTCATTAAATGCATGTTTACTTTCTTCTGTTGGTTCTCTCTCAACATATCGAGCAATTTTCCCTAAAGGCTGGAGCGGACTCTGACCATTATATTCTTGTGTAATTTATGTGCTCGTTTTCTGTGGATGCCTTGCTTTGAGCCTGATGTATTACTGAATTGCGGATTCGTGGATTTTCCCAGATGCTGAAGGTTGCCTTCCTTTCCCCATATTCCTAAAGTATTCGTATACTAATTTTAACTCAATAGCATCTCTGTTGCTCATCTGTAGCTCTTCTGTCCTTAAATAATTCAGACACGCCACAACTGAAAAACCTGTTTGCATTTACGAGCTCCGACGCTGAACGGTGAAGGAGACAGGCAGTTTTTCAGGTAAGTCGTAACCTATTTGTGCAGTTGTAGGAAGGAGTAACAGAGTTTCACGTATATTTTTGACCCGTCGTAAACCGCCTTTTAATTTAATTAAACTCGTCACGAGTGATGATGATTCAACAATTTGTTTACCTCAACGGCTTGAAACACTTGGATCATCATTAATATATCAGTGTGTGAAATCCTATGGAACTTAACTGCTAAGGTCATCAGTCCCTAAACTTACACACTACTTAACCTAAATTATCCTAAGGACAAACACACACACCCATGCCCGAGGGAGGACTCAAAAAATGGTTCAAATGGCTCTGAGCACTATAGGACTTAACACCTAAGGTCATCAGTCCCCTAGAACTTAGAACTACTTAAACCTAACTAACCTAAGGACATTACACACATTCATGCCCGAGGCAGGATTCGAACCTGCGACCGTAGCGGTCGCGCGGTTCCAGACTGAAGCGCCTAGAACCGCTCGGCCACACTGGCCGGCCGAGGGAGGACTCGAACCTCCGCTGGGACCAGCCGCACAGTCCATGACTGCAGCGCCTGAGACCGCTCGGGTAATCCCACGCGGCTTAATATATCAGTATGCAGATTATTAAAGTGTTACCGTTTCTTCTACTGAGGTAGAACAAAGATAACGAAACATCGCTTGAACATAAATGCAGATGATAGATAAAATTGTAGGGTGCACTTTTTTATTTTACTACGAACAGCACCTGTGCTACATCCTCAATACGTAGCATGTGTCAGTCGTCGCCAGAACCGTTCAAAATGGTTCAAATGGCTCTGAACACTATGGTACTTAACTTCTGAGGTCATCAGTCCCCTAGAACTTATAACTACTTAAACTTAACTAACCTAAGGACATCACACACATCCATGCCCGAGGCAGGATTCGAACCTGCGACCGTAGAAGTTGCGCGGTTCCAGACTGTAGCGCCTAGGGCCGGTCGCCAGAATCGTGTTCCCTGTAGTCGTGAGTGCATTATGTCGGGGTTAAATGAATTCGATCGTGGGTGCTTCCGTAACCAAGGTGGCTGAAGTGTTTAGTGATTCAAGAGGCACTAACGAAGATTTATACCGCATATAGGGAAAACGGAAAAACATCATCGGCTGAGTCACAATGCGGACAAAAGTGAGTGTCGAGCGTGACGGACGTTCACTGAACAGGACTGTGACGATAAATAAAAGGACGACAGATGCAAGTCAGCGGAAAAGTGAATTTCACGGTCGTGAGTCCTATCAGCACCAAAACAACAGGAAGGGAGCTCCATAAGCTGGAGATTGCAAATGCCCGAAACAGGAAAACGGAGGGCCGAAGCTATAAAACATGGACTACGGAGCAATGGAAGAATATCATGTGGTCGGAAGGGTCTCATTTCCCGCTCTTTCTAGCTTCTGGTCGAATTTATGGTCCCAAGAGTGAAATATGGTGGAGTTCAGTCACGATTTGGACAGCCATATCGTGGTATTCCATTGGCCTTTCGGCTATCCTGCAGGCTTGCTTTATTCCCAAAGACCATGTGACGATTTTAGCTGATCAGGGGCACAACTTGGTACTATGTTTGTTCCCCTGCAGTGATGCTGTGTTGCAAGACGACAGGACCTCTGCTCATACAGGTTGCATTGTCCAGTACTGGCTTTATGAGCACGTGGATGAATTGTCGTGTGTCCTCTGGCTACCACAAACACCAGATCCCAATATTATTGAGCCTTTTTGGTCTACTTTAGAGAGAAAGGCGTACGATCGCTATCCATATCCATCATCATTACCGGATCTTGTCATTATTTGCAGGAAGAATGGTATAAGATTTCCTTTTAAACCATACTGTCCTTTCGAGGAGAATGGAAACTGTTTTCAGTGCCAATGGATTTCCTGCAGCTGATTAGGCATTGTAATGTGTTATGTTTTTGGTAGTCCCAATTTTTGTCCACCCTCGACTACCAATATACAGGTTGGTAAATGTTCCCTTTCTTCTACATCTTCCAGGACGACAAAAGTCGTGTTTATAGGGCTGCGCTCACGCTTCTGGTATGATGAACGCTCTGGCAACTGAACGTACCTCGATTTACCGCTGTAAACCGCCCGATGTTAATCTCATACAAAATGTTATGTACTATTTGGAACAGTGGGTGAAACGCAGAGTCAGCATCCCCGCAATGTGATAGCTCCGCAGGGCTTAAACATCAGTGAGGCCTTGGGCTGGATATGCCATACTTGAAAAAAAAACTGTGAGGCTGTTATCAATGCTGCAGGCGGTGCTCCATAACCTGTGACAGCACCTACTGTGGCGCTGCTGTTAATTTCCACTTCACGTTTTATCATCTTCCTCATTGTTTTGTCACACTGTGGATGTTCGTTATCTGAAAGTCGGGAGACTGTCTCTTCAAATATTATTCGCATCGCAGAGAGATAGCGAGACTACGCGAGGTAACTTGAAGCTGAAGCACGGGACGAGTGGCACGTTGTTTTGAACAGCGTTGACTGTTTCTTAGTGATATTCCAGTAGGAATTCAGTATTAATGTCTTCGTCAAAAGGTGCTGAGGAAACACGTTGCACTGTTGGTGAATGAGTTGATGAAATCCATTGAGGGGCATGATGAGCTTCATTATCGCATTTTTATAAGCTACAGTACATACATCTTTGCATGAAGATTTTTGCTTTATTAGCCGTGCGTATGTTTCCTTTGACACGCAATTTGGAGTGGTTGTTGTGCATATTCAGACTCCTCATATACGCAGATGGAGGAGCTGCGCTCGTCCGACGCAGAACGCGGCAGAGCGTGAAGTTAAAAAGTTAACTGCAGCTGTAAAATGACGATTAATGGCTGGGTATGCCGTATAATAGTGGGAACCATACATTCAGTGCTTAATTTGAGACAATTCGCAAGTGTTTTAACTTGTATACTCCTGCCGCGCCGCGCTGACTGAGCTATGTGTTTGAACAATGAAATATATCATCAGAATTAATTGTGAAAATACCGTGCTATGAATTATATGCTGAACGTGATGGTATCATTGCGATATTTAGAAACGAAAAAGTGATTATCGCAATAAGAACTTGACAATTTTCTCAAGAAAGTGATTGACAGACTTCTCTAGTTTAGCCGTGCAAGTGATTCCGATATATATACATCACCCCGACTCCCAGAACTCCTGAAGATAGACGTTGACTGTGGATATTGTATCACAGATCTAAACAACCATGCATGAGCAACGCCTATTGACGGAGGGGGCCCGACAACCGATCAGTTCCAGTCATTCCACCAGGAAGGAGGCACACTGCTCGTGTTGTCTGTAGTTCAACCATGCCTAGACGGTCAATACTGCGGTTCGATCGCGTCCGCATTGTTACTTCGTGCCAGGACGAGTCTCGCACTGAACCAAAGCGATGTTATTCTGACATGGAGGAGATATAGAGACAGAAACTGTCGATGACATGCCTCGCTCAGGCCGCCCAAGGGCTACTACTGCAGAGGATGACCGCTATCTACGGATTATGGCTCGGAGGAACCCAGACAGCAACGCCACCATGTTGAATAATGCTTTTCGTGCAGCCGCAGGACGTCGTGTTACGATTCAAACTGTGTCCAATCGGCTGCATGATACGCAACTTCACTTCCGACGTCCATGGGGAGGTCCATATTTGCAACCACGACACCATGCAGCGCGGTACTGATGGGCCCAGCAACATGCCACATCGACCGCTCAGGATTGGCATCACGTTCTTTTCACCGATGAGTGCCGCATATGCCTTCAAGCTGACAGGCGTCGGAGACGTGTTTGGAGGCAACCTGGTCAGGCTGAACGCCTTAGACACACTGTCCAGCGAGTGCAGCGAGGTGGAGGTTCTCTGCTGTTTTGGGATGGCATTATGTGGGTCCGACGTTCGCCGCTTGTGTTCATGGTAGGCGCCGTAACAGCTGTACGATACGTGAATGTCATCCTCCGACCGATAGTGCAACCATATCGGCAGCATATTGGTGAGGCATTTGTCTTCATGGAGAACAATTGGCGCCCCCATCGTGCACATCTTGTGAATGGCTTCCTTCAGGATAATGACATCGCTAGACTAGAGTGGTCAGCATGTTCTCCTGACATGAAGCCTATCGAGCAAGCCAAGGATGGATTGAAAAGGACTGTTTATGGACGACGTGACCCACCAGCCACTCAGAGGGATCCACGCCGAATGGCCGTTGAGGAGGGCGACAATCTGGACTAACAGTGCCTTAATAAACTTGTGGATAGTATGCCACGATGAATACAGGCATGCATCAATGCAAGAGGACGTGCTACTGAGTATTAGAGGTACCGGTGTGTACAGCAATCTAGACCACCACCTCTGAAGGTCTCTCTGTATGGTGGTACAACATGAAATGTGCGGTTTTCATGAGCAATAAAAAGGGCGGAAATGATGTTTATGTTGATCTCTTTTCCAATTTTCTGTACAGGTTCCGGAACTCTGGGAACCGAGGTGATGCAAAACGTTTTTTGATGAGTGTATGTATGAGAATAGCGCGTGAACAGTTCCGCCCTTGTTCGGAACAATTTTCAGAACAGATTTCATATAACCAGAAGTGTGTTACTTTAACTGGTATAGTAGCATCCATTCCCTCCGCGTTGAACTTTTGTACTGTGTTGGAACATTTCAGCATTTCTATTAACTACAGTACTACGGAAGCCCGTGCTGAAGCTTCAGGTAGGCTGTTTATGAGCCTACCCGAAGAGTATTGAGAGGAAGTGAAACAGGGAAAAGACAACAAAATAATAGCAGCAGCACAGACTTCCCTTTATAGTCTTTCAAATTACATGTTCTCCAGCAGATGTAAATAAATGTAAGAGCTTAAATAATTCCTTGTTACTTACATGGAACTGGTTGACATTTTTGACAGGACATGAAAATTATAAAATAAAATAGAGAAACAGTCGCTATTATCGAGTTTCTCAATAGATGCTAAAATAATCCGAAAGGAATTCTTGCAAAAGTGGTACTAGGGTATGATCGTTTAATTTTTAATACAAACAATATTTAACAATTTTTGAAAATTTTGTCGTATGTGTTTGTGGTAATGACGGCAATGGTTGCAGGTAAGGTTCTTCCACTGTCTTATACGATTTATCAATTCTCTCCATCATATTATAATCATTTCCTCTCTGAATCTATGTTACACCTTGAATAACTCTTATCTTCCTACATGAGATAAGACCTGACAGCCGAGTCGCTCCAAGACACTTCATATTGTGCTGTGCTAAAGTCTCCACCGTTCTTACAATTCAAAATCCACAACAGATGCAGGACGACACTATTTTGAGAAAAATAGCACTGGTTAAAATATCTAAAAAAAACCTCAGGGTAATTTTGCTGGGAGCGAGAGAGAATCCATACAACGGCATTGCCATTCACAACACACAAAGAATAACCAGAACTTATCAACATCATCTTCTTCATCCAACTCGGGGTTCAAACACGGACATCCATTTAGGGACAAAGCCCAAACAACAAATTAGTAGTGGCGCGTATTTGACTCGCAGTCTTCGCATCGTTCCTCTGCTGCCCAACCCTACTGTCCAGCGTATACCGCCACAACAAGAGCAGGAAGCGATATCCAGGGTACCTAGGCTGTTTTGCTAAACATACAGACACTCAGTGACTTTATATGGAAACATGTTGGCTGCAGTGCTGTGATGGAAGCTTCGAAAAGAGGCAACGCGTTGCACTGACAATGCCGCAGCAGCCTTAAACGTTGCACCGTAACTGAACTCTTCCCTAGAGCAACAGCAAGGAGTTTTCTCAGCCACTCACGAGCAACAACAAATTAATAGAACTTGTTGTTAATACCGGTCCACCAGTTTCTAAAGGCTGACACAAAACAGCGGGAACTTTTGAAATACTCAATAAGTATAGAAAAAGAATCCTACAAAAATTTTTATTGACAGAAATTCAACCACTAAAACTTGGTTTTCAAGAGACAGGAGTCCAATTTATCAGTCTGCTCTTGAGATTTCTCCTTGATCGCTGCAACATCTCAGGTGGGATACCACGAAACTATAGTTCAATTCTTTTATCTTGGCGGTTCGCGCATGCCCGCCTAGACGCGGGAGATTGCTGCGTTGCCTGTTGTACGCGCCAAGAGAAGCAGCGCCATAGTATAGTTCGCAAACTTACGTTTAGGGGGGAGCGCGCAGTTTATGAAGTAAAGCCACCACGGCCGCATTAGCCCTTTCGCTGCTACAGAGACGTGCTCCCCGCATTCCGCGATGTGGGCGATTTTGTCAGCATTGCATTGCTGGCCTGTGCAGATACATGGTGTTTCGACTGCTTTGACACGCTTTATCATTCGATTTCATAAAAACTATTTGGCCCAAAAATTTGATTTTTACACATCTTCTTGACTGCTAGCTTCCCCCCATAAATGACTTAAATTTGTTTCGATATTCAACGCAGTTATTGTGCAGCATTAGATGTAGTAAACCATTGCACGAAATTTTGAAGAGTTTGCAGAGGTAAAAGTCCATAGCGTATGCTTTCCATATGGTCGATTTTAGTTGCCACTAGAAATTTCAAAAAATTACATTCAAACGAATAAAATTCATGAAGTAAGACACTTCGATATTGTTTTTAAATAAAGAAAATATTAAGCACCAAACAAGGTTTGAACTTGGAACCTTTCGTTTAGCAGCCACACACTTTAACCATTATGCTAACGAAGGACTTTGAAATATGACGCAAAATACCGACACACTGTTGGTATGATTATGAATTACTCACGTTTCGTCGAAGTACAATAGGAAATAACAATTACTGTTTTCTTTATTGCGAAAAAGCGGTTAGTGAGAATGATACAAACACCTTTCCTTGCTATCGCCTGAATTAGGAAGCTTGTTGCTTGTTTGGTTTAATTAATTAATAGAATATGAAGCAATTGGTATAAAGAATGCTTTTCCCAAACTTTCTATAAAAGAAAGTCCACTATCAAGACATTGGTTTTGTTCAATTACTTTATTTATGACTGAACGTTTCTAAAACTTAAGACATTCGTCCGTGCTCTGCACTGCAGCCAAATCTGGCAACGTCGTTCTCTGTTCATTGGTTGACTGTGTTTTGTGACGTCAGATGCGCAGAACGAACCTAAACTCGGCCGCCGTCATAAATGACGCGCACTTTAGTCTTGAATTCTTTGTTTCAGTTCATCCAGTGTTCTCGGCCGAGTCATTTAGACGTGACTCTTAAGGTAGTCCACAAGAAAAAAAAATCACAAACGGACAAATCTGGTGATCTTAGGGATTAGGAAATGTCACCGAATCTTGATATGGCACGGTGACCAAAGAATTATCGCGCAGGTGCCATTAATCGCCTTCCATCGTCGCACCATCCAACTGAAACCAGGTTTCGTGAAGCTGTGGAATGCTGTTCAGTGCAGATTGACAGTCACTGTGATCCAATCTTTGTTTTCGAAAAAGTAAACCAAGCGAGGTGGCGCAGTGGTTAGCACACTGGACTCGCATTCCAGAGGATGACAGTTCAGTTCCGCGTCCGGCCATCCCTGATTTAGGTTTTCTGTGATTTCCCTAAGTCACTCCAGGCAAATGCCGGAATGGTTCCTTTCAAAGGGCACGGCCGAATTCCTTCCCCATTCTTCCCTAATCCAATGAGACCAATGACCTCGCTAGCTGTTTGGTCTCCTCCCCCAAACATCCCCCCCCCCCCCAAAAAAGTAAGGTCCGTTGATCACATGCGTCGAGAGTGCACACCATACTGTAACCTCGCTGACGTATAAATGGTGCTTATGAACTTTGTTGCGGTTGCTGTCTGCCCAGTAATGGTCGTTCTGCTTATTCACGTCACCTTTGAGATGAATAACTTGTAGGCCTCATCTGACATTCACGTGTTCGGATGTGCTGACATCCATTCAATTATGCTCTCCATAATTTGCTGATAGGATTCTAATCACAACTGTTAATTGTTGTAGCAGATATACAGCTTGTACGCATGAAATTTTGAGTCAAAATGGAGAATTCGTCGCACTTTCGTTTGGGTTCTGCGTCCGTAGCCACTAGCTTACAAACTGAATGCTGTGGGCTCCGTAAGATTGAGACGCGTGTAGCTTAGACGTTCTGTAGAGTACCAGCACATCTCGGACGTCCTGTCAGTTTCTTTTTTAGAGCAAATCCAGTCTCTTAAAAAATTTTAATCTAAGTTTTCGTCGTATGTTTCAAGGGAACCCGATCATGACGCTCAATGTTGCAGAAACGTCGGAACCCCCTCTGTGCACTTTCGAAACTACCGTTGTTTCGGTGAAACACTTTTATGGCAACAGCACGCTGTTGACCGTTTCCCTAATCCATGATCACTAAATGGCGTGATTGTTTCCAGCTCGAGGTCCCTGTTCCGCAGTGCAGCCAGCTGTATATTGCTGCCACTGTGGACTTCAAAAATTTCCGTTTCTCTATGTAGCTGTTTAACGAATGAGGAAACTTACGCACGGATTGGTTCCCGCCTCTTGAGGCAATGTAAGGAAGGTTATAATCTTATAGAAAGCGCGACATACTTTTGTACAGTAGATGGACAATAACGGCGTTATAGTCCTCCTGTGGCCGGTAAGAGGCACCAGCGCACCGGTGTATGGGGCTGGCCACTGACATCAAGCCAGACATAAAACCCAGCCGCCAGGCCGCTGCAAGACGCAGCGAATCATGCTGTGCCAAAGTCTCTACCGCACTTACGCCGTACTCCCGTCACCTCATTCTTCACTGGATTGCAAATGGAGTACGGTTAGGACTGCTGTTCTTTCTGTAGTTGACGGATTTGCTTGACTCTTGGGGTGTTCAAATGGCTCTGAGCACTATGCGACTTAACATCTGAGGTCAACAGTCCCCTATAACTTAGAACTACTTAAACCTAAGGACATCACACACATCCATGCCCGAGGCGGGATTCGAACCTGCGACCGTAGCGGTCGCGCGGTTCCAGACTGAAGTGCCTAGAACCGCTCGGTCACACCGGCCGACTCTTGGGGTGTCCTACAATCTACGACGAACGCCGCAGATTGGAATTGTAAACCATCAAGTGATTACAGTCAATGCATACCTTCTATGTAATAGAGAATGTTTTACACTGTAGGGGGATAGTAAAACCAAAAGTTTTATGTAATTTCTGGAACAAATCCTAAGGGCCCATTTCCAGAAGACAATTGCCGATCTGTATTTTATATCTTCTTTACTTTGGCCATCATTCGTAATTTTGCTGCTCAAATAACAAAAGCAGATGTTATTCGACCAATAAGGTATGTGTTAGAAACGTCAAATATAGTGCACCAAGACGGCCGGACCTGGCCCGTAAGGGGCCTCCCGCCCAATGACGCCAAACGCTCATTTCATTTCCAGTACGTACTGCAAGGAAAACTGCCTGTAAGTAGAATCGAATCCATGACGTCACGTATTCGAGATAGAACGCTGTCATCAGTGCTCGAGGGCGTAAGATCAGCAGTGTCAATATTATAATGCGGTCTTCTCAACAGTAGCTGCGAGTTACGTTTTATGCTTTTGGCTGTTATAAATCTAGGTAACGGTCTTTACCTATGGAGGAGATGGTTCGTTTCGGTGAGCGAATTTTTACACTTTCACTTTGTTGGATAGCTAAAACAGTCTATATTTTACTCTCCAGAATCAATTATTTACGCAGCCATACGAATCATTTTGGCTTAAGAATTTTTTGAATTGGTCCATCTGTTCTCGTGATGTTGTGTCCGAGCGTACACGGCTGACCAGACCCAGTTTTTAAAATTTAATTTCAGTTTTCTTGATTTTTGAACCTTTTTCTTGCATTTTTAGATATTCACCGCTTCGATTCCCATATGGGAATAATGCACTGAAGTGACAAAGTCATGGGATGCAATATGGACATACACTCCTGGAAATGGAAAAAAGAACACATTGACACCGGTGTGTCAGACCCACCATACTTGCTCCGGACACTGCGAGAGGGCTGTACAAGCAATGATCACACGCACGGCACAGCGGACACACCAGGAACCGCGGTGTTGGCCGTCGAATGGCGCTAGCTGCGCAGCATTTGTGCACCGCCACCGTCAGTGTCAGCCAGTTTGCCGTGGCATACGGAGCTCCATCGCAGTCTTTAACACTGGTAGCATGCCGCGACAGCGTGGACGTGAACCGTATGTGCAGTTGACGGACTTTGAGCGAGGGCGTATAGTGGGCATGCGGGAGGCCGGGTGGACGTACCGCCGAATTGCTCAACACGTGGGGCGTGAGGTCTCCACAGTACATCGATGTTGTCGCCAGTGGTCGGCGGAAGGTGCACGTGCCCGTCGACCTGGGACCGGACCGCAGCGACGCACGGATGCACGCCAAGACCGTAGGATCCTACGCAGTGCCGTAGGGGACCGCACCGCCACTTCCCAGCAAATTAGGGACACTGTTGCTCCTGGGGTATCGGCGAGGACCATTCGCAACCGTCTCCATGAAGCTGGGCTACGGTCTCGCACACCGTTAGGCCGTCTTCCGCTCACGCCCCAACATCGTGCAGCCCGCCTCCAGTGGTGTCGCGACAGGCGTGAATGGAGGGACGAATGGAGACGTGTCGTCTTCAGCGATGAGAGTCGCTTCTGCCTTGGTGCCAATGATGGTCGTATGCGTGTTTGGCGCCGTGCAGGTGAGCGCCACAATCAGGACTGCATACGACCGAGGCACACAGGGCCAACACCCGGCATCATGGTGTGGGGAGCGATCTCCTACACTGGCCGTACACCACTGGTGATCGTCGAGGGGACACTGAATAGTGCACGGTACATCCAAACCGTCATCGAACCCATCGTTCTACCAGTCCTAGACCGGCAAGGGAACTTGCTGTTCCAACAGGACAATGCACGTCCGCATGTATCCCGTGCCACCCAACGTGCTCTAGAAGGTGTAAGTCAACTACCCTGGCCAGCAAGATCTCCGGATCTGTCCCCCATTGAGCATGTTTGGGACTGGATGAAGCGTCGTCTCACGCGGTCTGCACGTCCAGCACGAACGCTGGTCCAACTGAGGCGCCAGGTGGAAATGGCATGGCAAGCCGTTCCACAGGACTACATCCAGCATCTCTACGATCGTCTCCATGGGAGAATAGCAGCCTGCATTGCTGCGAAAGGTGGATATACACTGTACTAGTGCCGACATTGTGCATGCTCTGTTGCCTGTGTCTATGTGCCTGTGGTTCTGTCAGTGTGATCATGTGATGTATCTGACCCCAGGAATGTGTCAATAAAGTTTCCCCTTCCTGGGACAATGAATTCCCAGTGTTCTTATTTCAATTTCCAGGAGTGTATATAGATCGGGTTAGTATCGCGTACACGATGTATAAAAGGGCAGTGCATTGGCGGGGCTGTCATTTGTACTCAGACGATTGATGTGAAAAGATTTCCGACGTGATTATGGTCACACGACGGGAATTAACAGACTTTGAACGCGGAATGGCAGTTGGAGCTACACGCATGGGACATTCCATTTCGGAAATCGTTAGTATCACGGAAGTGCCGAGAATACCAAATTTCAGGCAATGCCACTCACCACGGACCACACAATGGCCGGCGGCGTTCACTTAACGACCGAGAACAGCATCGTGTACGTAGAATTGTCATTGCTAACAGACACACAACATTGCGTGAAATAACCGCAGAAATCAATGTGGGACGTACGACAAACGTATCCGTTAGGAGAATGCGTCGAAATTTGGCGTTAACGGGCTGTGTCAACAGATGACCGATACGGGTTCCTTTGTTAACGATACGACATCGCATGCAGCGCCCCTCCTGGGCTCCCGACCATGTCGGGTGGAGGCTAGACGACTGGAAAATCGTGACACATGCTTACAAGATACTTTGCCTTGGAAATATACAAGATTTTCAATCCGTGAATAAAGTACAAGTAAGTTATCGATAGATTTGTATTGATTTTTTAATTGAATAAAATTAAGTAAAACATCGTCTTTTGGACGAAAACAGTTAGCTGTGTAAAGATATTTGGCCCGTGTACATTGTTTGTGACACTTAAATTGCTCTAGAACACCTTTCAAAGAACGTACCTGATAGCAGGTCAAGCATTGTTCTCATACAGTCGACGGACAAAGATATGGAAACATAAAAAACACGACACATTACCATGCCTCATAAGGAGTAGGAAAACCGATGGCATCCAAGACAGCGTCCAATCGTCTCGAAATGATAAATACAGATCCTTAATGCTTTTCAAAGGAATCGTACACTACACACGCATCCCCCCCCCCCCATATATATATATATGTGTGTTTCAATCACAATCTGTTTAGTTTTTATTTTGACTTGTATCAGGATTCCCATTTTATATTTTGATCGATTGACCCGTGCCGAAAATTAAGCTGTAGTGTCATTGCAAATGGTACGAACAGCAATTTGATGAAAGACAAGAACACGGTACTGACTTTCCATAGTAACATGTTTTTTATAGTTATTTGTGAACCGGCTTTCTGCGTTATGGCCCACCTTCAGACAATTTTAGACTTAACAATTAGTCTACAAAATATCAGCAAGAGTTAATGGCTGTACAAAGATTGTGTTTCCAGAATTATGTGACCTTTGATGACAATATGTATATATGAAAAAACACTAGCATATTGATATACGCAAGTCAGCTGTGAACAAATAAACTTCATATTACAGTATCATTACACTCAAAGATTTAAAGTAAAGAATGTCAAAACAGTACACAAATTAGTAGAGACTCAGACTAGCAGACTACTACGTCCTGTTAACAAAGTAACAGGTGAATTTGATGGACAAGGAAACGGGGTGTGGTTAGGAGTCGGAAAAGGGGGGAGGGGCGAGGGTGACACTGCTGACTTGTGTACTATTTTGGCCGATATATTCGTATACTTGTAATGTCTTGAGTAGAATCGTAATGTAATACAAGGTTCATTGTACACAGCTTCTTTGAGTATTTCATTATGCTTGAATTATTTTCGTGGATATGTATAGTCGTAAAAAGTCACATAACTTTGGAAAAAAGTCTTTGCACAGCTATAAGCATTCGCTTCTGTGTCGACTAACTCTTTAGTCTAACGTCGCCTGAGGACTGCCTCAAAACCGCAAAACCGGAAAGGCAATTCACTACGAACTATAAGAGGCGATCAAAAAGTTTCCGTTCAATGGTCGTACTGTCCAGAATCGGTATGCAAATCAAGCAAAATCGACGTGAGCATTGAGGCAATCATCCTACCAACGCACCAGGTTGAACATATCAGTTTGGTAAAACACTGTGATCTCCTGCTTGAAGAAGTCCATAACTGTCTTATCTACTGCTTGAAGAAGTCCTTAACTGTTTGCTGTACTTCCTCGTCCGACAGGAATCGTCGACCCTCCAAGGTTTGTTTTAAGGGGCCGAGAGCGCGCTAATCGCTTGGGGTGAAATCAGGACTGTTGAGAGGTACTCAAGTGTCGCTCACTTAAAGCTGGCGTAACTTCTGCGTTACGACATTTGCGATATGGGGACGTGCGTTATCATGAAGCAACAGCACCTCTTGTCGCAGTTTCCATGGTTTTCGACAAACATTCTACCTATACAGATTCTTCAATCTCCGACGGATGTCTACCAGTGTTTGTCCTTGGGCAGCCAAGAAAAGAATAACAGGACGTTGGTCCTTTTTTCATGCAGTTGATTTACCGCTGGCAGACCGTAAAGACATGCATGCCCCACTAAAGCCTTCGCTACTTGTCGATGTTTATCTACCCTCATCGGAGTCGTGCCACGTTGCATGTACGCCGCAGCAACGCCCTCAAACGGTACATTTTTTATCGCCCCTTATATAAAATAAATATTATTGAGGTACACCAATCCTGTGTATTTCCACATGTCTATGTTCCTGCAAGTACCGACGGAATATTTAACAAAAGATTATTTGATTTGTGAGAAATATCGTAATTCCGAAATAGGATTTGGTTGTCGCTTAAGAATGACGTCACAAGCCAGCATACAAAATGAAGCTTCCTCAGCTTAACTGCGGCACTTATGGACAGTTTTCATTGATTTAGACCAGTTACTAGCAGAGTGATGACAGCAACCGTTTCAGACTTATGGTGGCAACACTGACGACGCCACACTGAAGTAAAGCACAGTTTTTGGTTGTTTGTCAACCAACCAACCAAGTCAGCTGAGACATATGAACCTGTGGACCTGCAAATTGGATAATACAGTTCAAGATGAGCGTAAATTCACTGACAGAAAAAAGTCGTAACACCAAACAGGAGTTGTGCATCATAAATGAAAGTTGATTGGGGTGTTTCTACATCTGAAAGATGATGTCTAATCAAATTTTGCGGCAGTCGCATAAAAATGGCGCTAGTAGCGCCACTATGAGGCTGAAAATCATGTTTGCTTTAAATACACGCTGTAATACTCTAGTTACCTTTGATAGTGAACGAGTTGAGTTGATGTAAAGAAAGCCTTTACGGCGACAAAGACGCCGATATCGACAACTCACTGAGTTTGAACGAGGTCGTGTAAAGGGCTACAATAAACTGTTTGTTCCTTCTACAGTACTGTACAAAGACTTGGCAAGTACGTTGCCACTGAAAATTAGTGCTGGCAGCAGTTGTCATGAGAATCCACCGTCGTGAGAAAACCGGACTCCGGACGGCCATGCGGCACTACAGACAGAGAAGACCATCGTGTTCGGCGTATGGTTATGGTGCATCCTACTACATCTGCAGCAGCGGTTTGAGCAGCAGTTCGCACCATAGTGATACAACGAACTCTTGAAAATCGGTTACTTCGAGGACAGCTCCGGGCCAAACGCACTGTAGTGTGCAATCCACTAACCTCGAACCATCGCCAATTTCGACCTCAGTGGTGTCAAGCGAAAACTCACTAGAGGGCAGGGTGGAGCTATGTTGTGTTTTCTGATGAAAGCTGGCTCTGCCTCGGTGCCAGTGATGGCCGTATGTTGGTTAAAAGGAGGTCAGTTGGGGGCTTGCAACCAACCTGTCTGGTTGCTAACTGGATCTACACCTGGAGTTCTGGTCTGGAGTGCAACTTTGTGTGACAGAAGGAGCACTCTCGTGGTTATCCCAGGCAACTTGTCTGCATATATGTACGTAAGTCTGGTGATTCAACTTCTTGTGCTGCCATTCATGAATGGCATTCCAGGGAGTGTTTTCCAGAAGGATAACGCTCACCCACATATAGCTGTTGTAACCCAACAGGGTCTACATAGTGGAGAGATGTTGCCTTGGCCTGCTGTATCACCAGATCTATCTCCAATCGAACACGTACAGAACGTCATCGGACGAGAACTCCAGTGTCATCTACAACCAGCATTAACCGTCCCTGTATTGACCGACCAACTGCAGCAGGAATGGAACTCCATCCCACAAACTGACATCCGGCACCTGTACAACACAACGCATGCACGTTTTCAGTTAATATTCTGGCGGTCACACCGCTTATTAATGTACCAGCATTTCACATTTGCAATGGGTTATCTCGCGCTTACATTAACCTGTGATCTTATACTGGTAAACACTTACGTGTGTTATCTAGAAAAATGTATACCCAACTTTTTCATTACCTGCATTAATCATTTTTTTGTGTTGCGATTTATTTCAATCAGTATCCATCCACAGTTGTTGTGGAATCTGTTGGCTGCTTGCCTTTTAAGTCCAAGACAACGAAATACAGGTAGTGTTACAGTGTAATGTCAAGCGCCGGCAAGTCACTCGTGAACGAGAGAACAGAGAGGGTGTGAGCAAGACGTCAGTCAATTGCACGCTGACTGACCCCTCTCCAGGACGAGCGGGCCGGGGTGGCAGAGCGGTTCTAGGCGCTACAGTCTGGAAGCGCACAACCGCTACGATCGCAGGTTCGAATCCTGCCTAGGGCATGGATGAGTGTGATGTCCTTAGGTTAGTTAGGTTTAAGTAGTTCTAAGTTCTAGGGGACTGATGACCTCAGGAGTCCCATAGTGCTCAGAGCCATTTTTGACTGATCACCTCAGATGTTAAGTCCCATAGTACTCAGAGAGCCAGTTGAACCATTTTTGAAGCCTCCCCAGGACGACAACGCAACAGCAGCGCCCTCTATTCGAAGAGGACATACACGTCGTGCCCATCTGGTCGCGACCCAGTCGAGGAGAAGCTTCAAGACTAGTGACTTGAATAGAAGCGTCAAAGCTCGTTACTTGCTTGTACATTCTATCTAGCTCAGTCTTGGAATTGTTGTCCGCCCCTGGTAGCTGGATGGTCAGCGCGACGGAATGTCAGTACCTAATGGCCCGGGTTCGATTCTCGGCTGGGTCGGAGATTTTCTCCGCTCAGGGACTGGGTGTTGTGTTCTCATTATCATCATCATTTCATCCCTATCGACACGCAAGTCACCGAAGTGGCATCAACTCTAAAGACTTGCACCAGGCGAACGGTCTACCCGACGGGAGGCCCTAGCCATACAGCATTTCCATTTGGAATTGTTATACTGAAGAAACTTGTTTATTGCGGATGTCGCCCTCTGCTTGCGATACATCTATGTAATTCTCAAAGTTAAGTACTGTGGCGTCACCGCCAGACACCACACTTGCTAGGTGGTAGCCTTTAAATCGGCCGCGGTCTGTTAGTATACGTCGGATCCGCGTGTCGCCACTATCAGTGATTGCAGACCGAGCGCCACCACACGGCAGGTCTAGTCTAGAGAGACTCCCTAGCACTCGCCCCAGTTGTACAGCCGACTTTACTAGCGATGGTTCACTGACTACATACGCTCTCATCTGCAGAGACGACAGTTTAGCATAGCCTTCAGCTTCGTCATTTGCTACGACCTAGTAAGGCGCCATATTCAGTTACTATATGTCTTCTGAACAGATAATATTGTGAATCATGTACCGTCAAGAGCGACGTTCATCATTAATGGATTAAAGTTAAGTATCAAACTAGCTACGTCCGCTTTCTGAATTCTAATTCCTCGTCATTTTCCAGACCTCGCGTCACTATAGTTCTTCCCTCCTCACGCCAGCCTGCGTGAGGTAAAACGCGTGCATTTCGGCCTCCACTAGTAACACGGTATTGGCTCTTCTGCCAACACAAGTAATGTCAGTTACATTTTGTAATAAAACTCATTAATACGATTTGCTTGAATTGTTGTCTAGCGATCCGAGGAAGCCGGTTTCATAGATACCCCATATTTGACGACTAGGCAGGATGCAACAGGTAGATCCCAGTCTACAGAAAGCGAAACGGCGTCAGCTGGCAAGAACACGCAGAGTGACGACTGCTGCCCACAGCCACGCTAGTCAGGGCCTCGCGACAGCTGGTGTGCTGCCGGCGCCCGCCTACCTGCTAGCGGCCAGGCGTTCCACGCGCGCATGTTGTCTGCCAGCTTGTCCATGGCGATGCTCTCGTCGCGGTTGAAGGGCGTGGGGATGGGCGGCATGATCCCCGACAGGTCGAGCCGCCTGCTGGCGGCGGTGGCCGCGCCTCTGCTCGCCTGCAACATAGCTGTTCGCGTCACTTTGCGTCGGCACTGTGCTCGGCGTCGACCTTGCAGCCGCGGTTTTACTCGCGCTGCGGCCAAAGATAACGCTACTACACACGCGTTGCGTCACAGATATTAAGCCGGTGACCGCGCGAGTAAACAAACGACTGACGAAGAGGTAGGGGGTACGACATAACACGCGCGAAGTTAGCGGCACATAAAACATTCATCAAGTAATCAGGTTCTACAGGGTGATCTCGAACTACAACCGAATCCACATCTGTGTTCCTTAACCCTCCGTCGCTCGCGCGGATGACACTCGTCATCCACATGACTTTCCCGCTCAATTTTGTCTGACAGGGCAGGATTGAGATCTCGCCATTTTCAGTAACTTTCTGTTAACTCTCCAGCAGTTAGCTCCAATCATTGTTGGCTTTCAGTTTCGAAAGATACGAGGGCAGTTCAATAAGTAATGCAACACATTTTTTTTCTCGGCCAATTTTGGTTGAAAAAACCGGAAATTTCTTGTGGAATATTTTCAAACATTCCCGCTTCGTCTCGTATAGTTTCATTGACTCCCGACAGGTGGCAGCGCTGTACGGAGCTGTTAAAATGGCGTCTGTAACGGATGTGCGTTGCAAACAACGGGCAGCGATCGAGTTTCTTTTGGCGGAAAACCAGGGCATCTCAGATATTCATAGGCGCTTGCAGAATGTCTACGGTGATCTGGCAGTGGACAAAAGCACGGTGAGTCGTTGGGCAAAGCGTGTGTCATCATCGCCACAAGGTCAAGCAAGACTGTCTGATCTCCCGCGTGCGGGCCGGCCGTGCACAGCTGTGACTCCTGCAATGGCGGAGCGTGCGAACACACTCGTTCGAGATGATCGACGGATCACCATCAAACAACTCAGTGCTCAACTTGACATCTCTGTTGGTAGTGCTGTCACAATTGTTCACCAGTTGGGATATTCAAAGGTTTGTTCCCGCTGGGTCCCTCGTTGTCTAACCGAACACCATGAAGAGCAAAGGTGAACCATCTGTGCGGAATGCTTGCTCGTCATGTGGCTGAGGGTGACAATTTCTTGTCAAAGATTGTTACAGGCGATGAAACATGGGTTCATCACTTCGAACCTGAAACAAAACGGCAATCAATGGAGTGGCGCCACACCCACTCCCCTACCAAGAAAAAGTTTAAAGCCATACCCTCAGCCGGTAAAGTCATGGTTACAGTCTTCTGGGACGCTGAAGGGGTTATTCTGTTCGATGTCCTTCCCCATGATCAAACGATCAACTCTGAAGTGTATTGTGCTACTCTTCAGAAATTGAAGAAACGACTTCAGCATGTTCGTAGGCACAAAAATCTGAACGAACTTCTCCTTCTTCATGACAACACAAGACCTCACACAAGTCTTCGCACCCGAGAGGAGCTCACAAAACTTCAGTGGACTGTTCTTCCTCATGCACCCTACAGCCCCGATCTCGCACCGTCGGATTTCCATATGTTTGGCCCAATGAAGGACGCAATCCGTGGGAGGCACTACGCGGATGATGAAGAAGTTATTGATGCAGTACGACGTTGGCTCCGACATCGACCAGTGGAATGGTACCGTGCAGGCATACAGGCCCTCATTTCAAGGTGGCGTAAGGCCGTAGCATTGAATGGAGATTACGTTGAAAAATAGTGTTGTGTAGCTAAAAGATTGGGGAATAACCTGGTGTACTTCAATGCTGAATAAAACAACCCCTGTTTCAGAAAAAAAATGTGTTGCATTACTTATTGAACTGCCCTCGTACACTGTTTATGAAACATTATTATAGTCTGGAGGACACCAGTCGATTTAGAGTTTGGCAACACGATTCTTTCTCCCGATTCGATTCCTACGATTCAATCTCACATTGCGAATCGATTCCTACTATTCGTTCACGATTCTTTCACGATTCATTCTAGTCTGCGATGGCACGATTCTTACGGAATGCAAAAAGTTCTACATCTTACTCACAGATGGCAGGACATGTCTGGAATCGTGTGTATTGGTAGCTGTGTACTCGCTGTATATCGTTTCTGTCATCACTAGTTCGTGTATTACTCGCGCAAACTAAGCTGACGTCGGCGAGGTGGCTGATGGTAGCGATAGTAAATGGGAAATGCCTTTACGCTCGTTCCCGTCAGCCACCGTCAAGTGTCAGCTTGTTTTTCACGGGTAATATTACGGCCCACGAACTTCGTTTGTTCGTTCCGAGCTTCCTTTGTTCACACGCATCCTCCACTTGACTGCCATCTGGCGGTCGTAATTATTCGGCACGACTCGGCATGATTTGGAAGTTGCCTTCGAAGCATACCGTACTAAGAATCGATGAATCGTTGGAACTTGGAATCGTCACGACTCGGAAATACCCAATCGTTCTTACGATTCTTTTGAACGACGATTCGTCCGTATCACGATTCGATTTTTACGATTCTTTATTTAGAGTCGTTCAAATAAACGACTCATTCACGAATCGCCACAACTCTACCAGTCATCAGCGCGAGCTTTGCTGCGACAATCTGAAACAAAGGAAATCTGTATTACCTTACTGCTTTCCTAGATTCAATGGATGCTTCATGTGCGTAAATTTGGACTAATGGAAACTGACTGCAGTTACCTTACGTGTTACCTAGTATTCTCTTTATTTTTAGATTGTGGAAGAAATGTCAAAAGCAAAGAAACCTCGGACTGAATTTAGTAGAGATCCTAATGTATGGTTGGAACGGTTCAATGAGCCGAGTGATGAAGATGCTCACAGTGATAGCGCTGACTCAGAGACTGAGGACTGTGTTCATGAAAGCGGTCATGATTCAGGAACAGAACAAGAAGAGAATGATGAATATGAGTCACAGGAAGAAGTAACTCCAGAGGATGCATTTCTTTCAGGGAAAGATGGAATAACTAAAGGGAGGAAAAATAAATATTGTACCATTGTTAGAAGCAGATCTTGTAATATTATTACGCATTTGCCGGGACAAAAAAATCAAACTCGTATAAAAAAGACAGAAATAGAACTTCTGAATTTGTTCCTGGATGAAAACATAATAAGCGTTATCACAAAAGCACTAATACACCCATCAGTGAAGTTCATGGTAACTGCTCTAGGGAAAGGGATGCTAAAGAAACAGATGCTATAGAGATCAGAACTTTCAGTGGTGTGTTATATCTGTGTGGATCTTTGAGATGGCTAGGAAGAGCATATCGAAATTGTGGGATAACTCAAAGGGAAACGTACTTGAATCATGTTATTTATGCATAAGGGAAAACCAATTCAGATTTCTGTTGAGATGTCTTAGGTTTGATAATATCCGTGATAGAGGTGTTCCCAGAGAGACTGACAAGTTGGCTCCTATCAGAGAGGTACTTGAACTATTCACGAACAATTGCCAAAAATATTTTTCACCTAGTGAATATATTACTGTTGACGAACAGCTTTTCGTATTTCGAGAAAACTGCCCATTCTATTCAGGCAATATATCCCTAGCAAACCAGCAAAGTATGGGTTAAAAGTGTTTGGTTTGGTTGATGTAAAAACATCTTACACTTTGAATTTAGAACCGTACATTGATAAGCAACCAGAGGGACCGTGTAATACCAGTAATTCAGCTGAAGATATTGTTTTTCGAATGGTCGAACTGTTTCAAACGTTAGAATATATTATACTGTGTACGAATATTAAATGTATTATATTTAGATTTAATAAAATACCATAAAATAATTCATGAAGACCGTTCAAAGTATACAAGTAGACTGCTTGCTTTGTGGATGACACCTATCATCCACGCGAGTGACCATGTCACGAATTTTCGCGAACAACGGAGGGTTAAGTGACCTTAGTGTCAGTGGCGGAGAGTTCTTTGTGTACCATTAGGACTTGCCATATTTCCTGTTCCACTCGCGAATAGTGCAGTGGATGAACAGTTGTTGGTAACCCGTATGAGTCCGAATCTCTCAAATATTTCTTGCCTTCATAGTCTTTTCGCGAGACATACGTAGGAGGAAGCAATATATTGCTAGACTCTTCTAGGACTATGCGCATCTACGTCTACATCAGCGTAGATACTCCGCAAGCCACCGTACGGTGCGTAGCGCGAGGATGCCCTGTGCCACAACTAGTCATGGCTTTTCCTGTTCCACTCGCAAATAGAGCGATAGAAAAACGACTGTCTGTATGCCTCCTTATCATCCCTAATATCTCGTATCTTATCTTCGTGGTCTTTAGGCGCAATGTATGTTGGCGGCAGTAGAATTGTTTGGGAGTCAGCTTCCGATGCCGGTTCTCTAAATTTTCTCAGTAATGTTTCTCGAAAAAAATGTCACCTTCCATCCGGGGATTCCCATTTAAGTTCCCAAAGCATCTCCGTCACACTTACGTGTTGTTCGGACCTACCGTTAACAAATCCAGCAAAAAAAGGGTTCAAATGGCTCTGAGCACTATGGGACTTAACTTCTAAGGTCATCAGTCCCCTAGACTTAGAACTACTTAAACCTAACTAGCCTAAGGACATCACACATATCCATGCCAGAGGCAGGACTCGAACCTGCGCCTGGAACCGCTCGTCTACAGCGGCCAGCACACAAACTAGAAATTTTGTCTAAGTCGTCTTGTATCTTCCTACAGGCACTCAACTTCGATAGCTTATCGCACACCACATCATCATCTGCAGACAACCGCAGATTACTGCCCACTCTCTCCAACAAATCGTTTATGTACAGCCGTGCGGGGTTAGCCGAGCGGTCGCGGGCGCTGCAGTCATGGACTGTGCGGCTGATTCCAGCGAAGGTTCGAGTCCTCCCTCGGGCATGGGTGTGTGTGTTTGTCCTTAGGATAATTTAGGTTAAGTAGTGTGTACGCTTAGTGACTGATGACCTTAGCAGTTAAGTCCCATAAGATTACACACACATTTGAACATTTTTGTTTTGTTTATGTACATAGAGAACAAAAGCAGTCCTATCACGCTTCCCTTGGGCAATTCTGATGATATCTTTGTCTCTGATGAACACTCGCCATCGATGACGACATACTGGGTCCTATTTCTTAAGAACGAGCCACTCACTTTTCTGTGAACTTATTCCATACTCTCGTGCTTTCGTTAACAGCCCGCAATGGGGCACCGTGTCAAATGCTTTCCGGAAATCTTGAAATATGGAATATGCCTGTTGTACTTCATCAGTAGTTCGCAGTATATCATGTGAGAAAACGGCAAACTGAGTTTCGCACAAGCGATGCTTTCTAAAACAATGCTGATTCGTGGACATACGCTTCTCAGTCTCAAGGAATATATTGGAACTGAAAGTATGTTCAAGGAATCTGCAGCAAACAGAAGTTAGGAATATTGGTCTGTATTTTTGAAGGTCCTTTCTTTTACCCTGTTTATGTACATGAGTCATGTGTGCTTTTTTCCAGTCACTTGGGGCTTTGCGCTGGGCGAGAGATTCACCATAAATGCGGGCTAGGGAAGGTGCCAATGTCATAGACTGTTGTTGTTGTGGTCTTCAGTCCTGAGACTGGTTTGATGCAGCTCTCCATGCCACTCTGTCCTGTGCAAGCTCCTTCATCTCCCAGTACCTACTGCAGCCTACATCCTTCTGAATCTGCTCAGTGTACTCATCTCTTCGTCTCCCTCTACGATTTTTACCCTCCACACTGCCCTCCAATGCTAAATTTGTGATCCCTTGATGCCTCGGAACATGTCCTACCAACCGGTCCCTTCTTCTAGTCAAGTTGTGCCACAAACTCCTCTTCTCACCAATTCTATTCAATACCTCCTCATTAGTTATGTGATCTACCCATCTAATCTTCAGCATTCTTCTGTAGCACCACATTTCGAAAGCTTCTATTCTCTTCAAGTCTAAACAATTTATCGTCCATGTTTCACTTCCATACATGGCTACACTCCATACAAATACTTTCAGAAACTACTTCCTGACACTTAAATCTATACTCGATGTTAACAAATTTCTCTTCTTCAGAAACGCTTTCGTTGCCATTGCCAGTCTACATTTTATATCCTCTCTACTTCGACCATCATCAGTTATTTTGCTCCCCAAATAGCAAAACTCATTTACTACTTTAAGTGTCTCATTCCCTAATCTAATTCCCTCAGCATCACCCGACTTAATTCGACTAGATTCCATTATCCTCGTTTTGCTTTTGTTGATGTTCATCTTATACCCTCCTTTCAAGACACTGTCCATTCTGTTCAACTGCTCTTCCAAGTCCTTTGCTGTCTCTGACAGAATTACAATGTCATCGGCGAACCTCAAAGTTTTTATTTCTTCTCCATGGATTTTAATGCCTACTCCGAACTTTTCTTTTGTTTCCTTTACTGCTTGCTCAATATACAGATTGAATAGCATCGAGGAGAGGCTACAACCCTGTCTCACTCCCTTCCCAACCACTGCTTCCCTTTCATGTCCATCGACTCTTATAACTACTCTTAAAAAAATCTAAATGGGATTCCATCCGAATCTAGTGATTTGTTTGCTTTCGAATCTTTCAGTTATTTCTCTACGCCAGGGATGCTTATCGCTTTGTTGTCCACACGGGAGGCTGTGCGATCGTCAAATGACATGTTTCCACAATTCTCTGTTGTGAACGATTTCTTTAACGTGAAATCTGAAACTTCGTCTTTCGTTTTGCTGCCTTCAGAACCACACCAGACTGGTCAACAAGGGAATGAATGGAGCCTTAGACCCTCCTAGCGATTTCACGCACTCAGTGTTATTACAGGAAACAACACCATTATGCGTAACGATCGTTGGTAACCCGTGCGACCTAAATCTCTCAGGTATTGCCTTCACAGTCTTTTCACGAGATATACATAGGAAAAAGCAATACATTGTTAGAGTTTTCTAGGAATTTACTAAGTCAGAGTTATTACAATAAACCACACCGTGACGCATAACACATCTCTTGTAGCGTCTGCCACTGGAGAAGAGTGAATATCTCTATGACGCTTTCGATTTTCCTAAAAGAACCTGTGAGGAAACGTGCCAGTGGTGAGGGTCATAGACTGACCAGCAGTTCTCAAGTATCGCTGTAACAAATGTTGTGTGGACTACCTCTTTCATGAGTGGTCTACCCTTTCTGACAATTCATCAAATGAATCTCAGTCTGGTATCTGCCTTTCGTACAATTTCTTTTATGTGGTCGTTATACATTCATGCTCATAAATTAAGGATAGCTGCAGAATGTGGTGCCACACAACGTGGCACTACTCAAAACTGGCGCTAATAGCATAGGCACATAGGGAACACACCCGAAACAGATGTGTAAGTCGACGGTATTGGTGATAAGTTGAGAAAACCGTCCCGAAACACATGTGCTACAAAACGCCACTGTTTCCTGCGCATGTACCCCGACATCAATATGGGATATGATCACCATGCACACGTACACAGGCCGCACAACGGGTTGGCATACTCTGGATCAGGTGGTCGAGCAGCTGCTGGGGTATAGCCTTCCATTCTTGCACCAGTGCCTGTCGGAGCTCCTGAAGTATCATAGGGATTTGAAGACGTGCAGCATTACGTCGACCGAGAGCATCCCAGACGTGCTCGATGGGGTATAGGTCTGGAGAACAGGCCATTCCATTCGCTTGATATCTTCTGTTTCAAGGTACTCCTCCACGATAGCAGCTCGGTGGGGCTGTGCGTCATCATCAATCAGGAGGAAGGTGGGACCCACTGCACCCCTGAAAAGGCGGACATACTGGTGCAAAATGATGTCCCGATACATCTGACCTGTTACAGTTCCTCTGTCAAAGATATGCAGGGGTGTACGTGCACCAATCATAATCCCACCCCTCAACATCAAACCACGACTTCCATACAGATCCCTTTCAAGGACATTAAGGGGTTGGTATCTGGTTCCTGGTTCACACCAGATGAAAACCCGACGAGAATCACAGTTCAGACTATACCTGGACTCGTCCGTGAACATAACCTGGGACCAATGTTCCTATCACCATGTACTTTGTTCTTGACACCAGGCTTTACAGGCTCTCCTGAGATTAGGGGTCAGTGAAATGCACCTTGCAGGTCTCCGGGCGAATAAACCATGTCCGCTCAGTCGTCTGTAGACTGTGTGTCTGGGGACAACTGTTCCAGTGGCTGAGGTAAGGTCCCGAGCAAGGCTACCTGCAACACTCCGTGGCCGTCTGCGGGCACTGATGGTGAAATATCGTTCTTCTTGTGGTGTTGGACATTGTGGACGTCCCGTACTGTAGCGCCTGGTCACGTTTCCTGTCTACTGGAATCGTTGCCATAATCTTGAGATCACTGTGGCACACGGAGGGCCCGTCCTACGACCTGCTATGTTCGACCAGCCTCCAGTCGCCCTAGTATTCTAGCCCTCATAACGTCATCAATATGTGTTCTTTGAGCCATTTTCAACACACAGTCACCATTAGCACGTCTGAAAACGTCTCCGCACTTACTCGCTGCACCGTACTCTAACATGCACCAACACACCTCTGTGTATGTGGACTGCTGCCAGCGCCACCGTGCGACGACCGCAGGTCACTTGCACTGCGTGGTCATACCTCGAGGTGATTTAAACCCGCAAACCGCCCACCAGAGCGTTGTTTCACCATATATCAGCATTATCCTTAATTTATGAGCATGAGTGTACTCTAAATCGCTCCGTGTGCATACTTCCCGATATTTAATGGATGTGAATACTTCTAGAAATTATTCGGCTATTACTTAATAATACAATATTGGGTCTTTCCGACTATTTATGCTCAATACATAACACATGTTAGTGTTGAGGGTCAAGTGCGGGTCCCTGCACCAACGATCGATCCTGATCTTCCTTCATTTTGTTGCAGTTTTCTAGCATTCCCTATATGCGAGGGTGTGCTGAAATGTAATGCCACCAAATTTTTAATGTGAAAACTCTGAAAGATTTTTGAGTAAAAGAATCTTTATTAGCATTATACATCTTTATTCTCCATGTCTACAAACTTGCAGCCTTCTGCCGCTAGCGGGCTCTGAGCTGTAGCGTCTAACATGGCTTAGGACGTAACAACGCATCTCTGTCGGTGAGAGAGCAATTGCGTGCTGTAATCGCGTTTCGAATTCGAAGAGTTCGTCCACACGTGGAGCACCCTCTCCTCCAGCATGACAATGGCAGTGTCACTGATCGTCCTCCATACAGACCCGAGTTGGCACCATCCGATTTTTATTTGCTTCCAAAACTTATAGAACACCTCCGAGGACTTCACCTTGACAGTGTAGAACCGTTACATTCAGAGATGAGGTTGTGGCTTCGTCAACGAATATTCTACTGTGACGGTGTAAACCAAATCGGCCGTCATTGAGAGAAATATGTTCATTACCACGGTGGCTATGTTGAGAAATAAATATGTGGACATGAAGAATAAAGATGTAGAGTGTCAATAACGTTTGTTTTATTTAAAATGCTTTGAGAATTTGCACATAAAATATTCGGAGGCATTATTTTTCAGTACGCCCACATACAAGCGAATTCTATATACAACAGCATCATCCACGAACAGCTTCAAATACCTTCCGAAGTTATGTCCTATGTCATTTATTCATACCGTGAATAACAATTTCCTGCAACACTTCTTTCGAGTACGTCCGAGGTTACTTGAACGTCTCAAGGTTACTCTCCTTTATGAACGACAGACATAATGTGTTCTATTTGTCGATTGCTACGGACGTGCTTTTCGGTCTCAGAGAGGTCATAATATGTGACCATAAAACGTATTCCAAAATTCTGCGACATAACGACGTCATCAATATAGGACTGTGACTGTGAGCATTCTTCCAGTGACTAGGAACGCTTCGCTTCTCTTAACGTCCTGAGGTAGACAATTGCTTGGTATTCCATCAGTCGTAGTCGCCTTTCCTCTGTCAGTGATTTTAGATGATTTTTCATTCCAGCGTATAGTTATTTCGATATCTGTCATTTCGGAGTTCATGCAGCGATGTAATTGAGGAATCTCAGTACGATGTTAGTCAGTGAAAACATTTCGGAAAAAGGATCCGTTTGGAAGCAATTATGGTTACAGATCTTTGCATTGTAATAATGTAATTGTGATTTATTCGATTTGTTACTTTAGTTACCTTTGTTTCTGAGAAAATACATTCACAACAGTGAGAAAGTCTGCAGTACGCAGTCACCAAAACCAGCAACACAAGACACAGAATAATGCTACAACCCTCAGTCGAAAGGGGGTCATATTGTGTTTAATCTGTTCTGTCAGAGTACAGTACAATAAGTAACAAATGCAGATCTGTTCTCTTACAGATGTTCAAAATGTCGAACCATCGTGATCATGTCAGCGTTACCACAACGGACCATCGATTGTCTCACATGTTCGAGAATCCCAGGAGTTTGGGATACTGCTTCCGGGGATGCGACTATCCTTAACAACCAGATCTATGTGCTATCGACCAAGGTCTCGTAAAATAGGCTCTCCACATACCCCAAAAGAGGAAATCCGTGTATGTCATATCTGGTGACCGAGCTGACCGACGAACAGGACCACCGAGTCCACTGTCCAAACTGTACATCGATGTGGTGTCCTACATAGAGTACACAGTGTGCCAATACCTCGTCCTGTTGAAACTACTTAAGCTGACTAATTATCGGCTGAAAATCTTCTAGGAACTACGGGGGGACAAGCTAAATGAGCGTTTGTACAGTGCTCCGTTCTGTTAATTTGGAATTACGCAAGGTCCACTCTCATAATCGTTGATAATCTCTACCCTCATCCAGTAGATTCACAGAGAACTAGTGTTGATAGGAACGACACACCAATGGCTGTGGGTTTCGTCATCCTATACATGGCTATTCTACTGTTGGAACATGCCCTATCCTGCAAGTATAGCATGGTCTCTGTAAACGGCATGAAACTAGGACAGTTGTGTTTTTTCTCATATTGCTGTAGGAACAAGATTTGAAAACACCATTTCAAATGGGATGCAATGAATGCACATTATGTGGTTGATAGACCCTATGAGTGCAGTCGTTGGGGATAAGTCTCAAAACAGTTGTTTATTTTGTATTCAGAGCTCTTGCAACACGCTGGTTACTGTTGGAACAATTAGTATCAATCCCATAAAATGCGTTGTCTTCCAAGTCGAGTGTTGTAGTGAAACGTCCCCTTTTATCAATTTTACACCTGACTGTGCTTAACCTGACGCACAATATTTTTAGCGCAACGCAATCTGACTTTCAAGATTCCCTACAAAAGAATGGCCCTGACTAACATTAAACTATACCTTTCACAAATCACTTACCTCACAAAAATCTTCGCTGCTCAAGCTACTGCAATACAGCGAGCGCCACTACTGCCAGCTAAATAAAAGATACAAACTATGGAAGGCACTAACTACTGATAGGGATAGTTAGCAAATGAAAGATATTAATAGAGAACAAACAATGTATTTACCTTGATATCATCATATATATAGCAGTTCATGACAAATTACAAAACTCCGCCATCTCTCTCCCCACATCCACCACTGCTGGCGGCTCACCTCCAACTGCCCAACGCTATGCGCTGTTCACAGCCAGCTGCCTAACACTACAATGGCGAGTATTACAACAATGCAAAGCAGCCACAGACTACACACAGCACAGCCAGTGATTTTTTTATACAGAGGTGGCGTTACCAATAAAAAAACCTAAACAGCCAACTTACATAGCCCCCATGCTCCCCACAAAAAATTTTACAAATTTTTTTGGGCACTGGCCAATACATATTTGTTAAAATTTTTCATAATCGTAATTACAATAACAAAGAAATCAAATGCACACACTTATTGATACAATGATGGTCAAAAGGTAAAATTTTCTCACAGTCCATAAAGACAGTCCTGATCATTCATCACATTGCAGTGTTTTTCTCAAAGTCTGAGCAGTAAAAGAAAATGCACACGGAAGTAGTGGATTTCCATGCAGTCTTGAAGAAGTAGCGTTGTCCTTCCAATGGAAAGACAGTGCTGACTCTTGACATGCTGTCAGGTAATGGGCCACAACAGAGCAAACCCACAGCGGAGTCAATCGAAGTTTTGAAGAATATCGTTTGGTAGGTCATCACAGAGCAGACCCACTGCAGTCCTGGTAGAGATTACGGTATTGGTGGGCCACCAGAGGTGCAGACCCACTGCAGTCCTTGTAGAAATAATGGTACTGATGGATCATCAAAGATGTAGACCCACTGTAGTCCTTGTAGAAATAATGGTATTGGTGGGTCATAAAAGATGCAGACCCACTGTAGTCCTTGTAGAGATGGCCAGCAGCCATCTGTTGTGACTATGCAGGTGCACAATCACCATTGAAGAGTCTTGCGGATAATATAGCAAGTCCATAACCACCACTTGTGCACTCACAAAGTTTTTGGAATTGTCCTTAGAACCAGCAATGCTGTTATCCAGTCCCTTGCTGAATTATTAACACACGTGCAAACACTATCAGTCCCTACTTCTCACATATTGTCCATATACTATGACCAACAGAAACGTGTGCAGTGAAATGATACTTAATTTGAAGAACTGGTGTCAATTACAATATTATAACATGAGAATACAATTACAAAGGTACAAAATACATTATTAAAGAACATAACAATACAGATAACATTTGTAGTACAGGTTTTACAACAGAACAGAAATAAACATATACATCAATGTTACAGGAATTATGACATAAGTAAATACATAAAATGTCAGAATAACTTTTGGAACATCAACTTCACACATAAGCATTAAAACAAAACAGAATAAATAATGTCTAAGCATCTTTACAAGGTAAATAACATATTATCAGAAAAAATTCTACAACTCTCATCAGATAAACACATAAAGACAGGAAGAACACAAATGTACAAGAGTACACAAACACATAGCGGAATAACAGAAAGGGAAAGGACAGGGTTTGTTTTACTGCAGTATCTTGCGAACAAAACTTTTTTTGTTCTTGGAGATCTCCCTTCGTTCATCATTATTCCCAAAAAGTCCTATCTATACCTCCTTTCTGTATTCTAACCATATTTCTTTCAAAATAATTACGGATCATTGTATAATACTCATTTTGGCCCAAAACGTTTTCATATACCTTCAATGCATTTCTTTCCATTCATCACAACTAGTTTCTTATATAGTCTACCCCCTCTTAAGCTAACTTAAATCTACTGAGCTCAGATGCTAAACTAAGGAACGAGGCAATGCAACAGCACAAAACAATTAACACAAACAGCAATGATAAAAAATACAAAAAGCAAAGCAACCAGCATAAATTACAACTAATATAAGGCAATGAGCAGCAAACAAGAAAAATAAATCAGTAGTAAAACTGGCTTAACAGAGTAACACAAATTAAAATTCAGTAGCACTATGCCTGGCAAACAGCAGAAGCAATAAATTATATCTAAACATGACAAAGCACAAGCTAGTACATTAAAGACAACAATGCAGATAAGGGAAATGTCTATTCACATCTTAATGTCTGTGTAATTAAAGTGGTGCACCACAACAACTTATTGTAAAAAAATATTACCATGTACTTGAAAAGAATATTATGTATGCATTTACTGTTACTAGTCCCTTCTTATTGTTCTTTCCTTTCGAAGTGCTCCTTTTTTGAAGAATGTGGATCACAAAATTATTATTTAATAGATCTGTTGACAGAAAGTGTTCACATTAGCAAATGCATTTAATTTTTTTTTATGAAACCAATGCTGCAAGACAGCTGGAAACCAGATATCAAATGAAATAAGCAACTATGTACAAAGTAAAGCATAAAATAATCATTCAGTAGTCATGAGGCATTTCATAAGTTAGTAGAAATTCTCTCAATTCTCGTAGATAGACACTTGTCGTAATCAGGTGTGCAGATGTAAGAATGTTTCCAAGTTATTATTAGCGTGTCGTATTTACGATGCTTTCTACAATGGAACGTCAATAGCGAGGATAATGGCCTCCCTTGTTTTTTTTCTCTACCTGTGCCGCTGGAAGGCACACGCTAATGGCTTTTTTTCTCGGGCGGCTGTCGCCCATCTGGGTGCCCACAACGTATTACGTGCAGGTGGTCACTTAACTTTCTTACGGAAATATTTACGACAGCAGTTTCCGCTACAGTGGCAGTCTTATATAAAAATATTTCACAGGTCAAGAATTAGCGTTGCAAATCTGTAGAAACAAAATCCTATAAATATAAGTGTCCAAAAAAATATTCGTCAGCATTGTGATACAGTCACACATTTACACACATTTCATAACCTTGAAGTACGATTCTTGGTTTCCAAAAACCTTTTCCACAAGTCAGAGTCCCTAATCACTTTTCATTACTCCATACCTTATTACACATATACATATTCGTCGACACGTCAATCTTGCGACGACACTTCACTATTTCATCGTAATAAATACATAGCATAATCAAATTCCCCATATAGCATCAAATTGTTCATCATAAACATACCTCAACAGCATAATACACATCGTCGTCGTAAAAATAACATCATAATACCTCAGTCAACTCTCAAAATCGTCGTAGCTTCCTCCAATAATTTCAAAACCTAAAAAAATTCTCTGCTCATGTCAAAAGTGTCATCCGCCTCAAATGCACTTCAAAAATCATGATCCCATACCAAATACATCATTCAAAGTTCTCATAGTATCACAATGGTACCAAAAAAATATGAACAGTTCACAAAGTACTGACAAAATGCAATTTTATACGTGTGAAGTTATTCAACTGTGTAATTACGTAAACATCTGTCACTAATGTAGTAAAAAAAATGTTTATCTCTCAGTTACATGATCAGATAGCTGTGTAATTTGTGTGTTAGAGAAATATGGTACCGATGTGTAAAGTTGTATAAGCAAATACCATATTAGCTAGGGTTCCTTGTGGTTGCCACACACATGGTACACAAAGTAAGCGTGTACCCCCCTGAGGTGTCTGTTTTGGTCACGATTTATGTTGTGAGAATAGCCTTGTCGCGTCCAGTTATTATTTCTTTCATCTCGGAAATGTGACGGATGTGACATGTAATTGTTGTGCTCCTGTTTTCGCGTTCCGCGACTGTCAGTGTCAATTTCCAGTTCTTGTAAGAGCACCTGAAAAGCTTCACTGTCGTCTTTTCAACGTCCTGCCAAAATAATATGTCGTAAATGTTCAGGCAGTTTGATTAAGCAAATGCGGATGAGTTCTGAGGAGCTGTATGGGTTTGACAGGTACTGATTCTTATGCAACAAGTCTTCAAAATATTTCACAAGACTGGAAAATTCAGATTGTTCGAAATGATTCATCATTATGATGCTATGTTTTACTCGGTCTTGTGTAGCTTGAGACCAATATGCTGAGAGGAAGGCATGGTAAAATTCTCCTTCACTGTGGCAATCGTGAATGACCGATCGCATTCTTACAGCTGGTTCATTCTCTAAGTAGCCACACATAAATTCTAACCTGTGCTCCAATGACCAGTTGGGAGGAAAACAATGAGAGAATTGATGGAGCCACGCTTGTGGATGAATGTCGTTGGCAGAATTCTTAAACGTTTTGAATTTACGTGTAGTAATAAACAGCTTATAGTCAAAATCATCGTGTCGGCGAGTAGCATATCGGTCATTGTTACGTCGTGTCGGCGGTTCTATCTCAAAATTCGGTGCACCTTGCCAATTTCTTTCATAATTTCCGAAGTGTCCTGTGTTATTATTTTGTGGTTGATCTGTATTTCTATGTCCCTCTTCCCGTATTGGGGCGCGAGTGTCCTCTGAAATACGTAATTCTTGTATTACCTGTGTCAGCTGATCTTGTACTTCGCGGATTTCTCTTTGGTGTTGCGTATTAATTTGATTCAGATTTTGTTTCAGTTTGCTAATTTGTTCGCTCTCTTCTGTGTCATTAAAGACTACCGGTTTTGTGTCGTTCAGATTATCATCTACCTTCGTAGATAAGTTAGTGAACTGATCCGAAAGTTCGGCTACTTTCTCCGATAGTGAACACATTTCCTCAGTGTGTTTTTCTGAACCAAGTTTCAGAGTATCTACTGTGTCCTTCAAGTTTTCCTGAGTTTTTGCAAGTTGCGTAACCGAATCGGTAGATGCAACTGAGTCAAATTTAGCTTGTAAGGTCTCATAATTTTCATGAACAGTAGTTTGCAGTTCTTTTATGGCTGCTTCGTGATTCTGTAGTGCATTTTCATGACGCGAAAAAATAGGTTGGAAATGCTCACAAATTTGTGTTTTTACGTCGTTACAGACTTTTTGACATTTCGATTCAATGTGATGTAACTCACTAGTTAAATCCTCACGTGTTTGTTCAAGTGTGGTGTCTAACTTTTTAAGATTTTGTTCCACTGTGTCTAACTTTTGAAGATTTTGTTCCATTATGTCTAACTTTTGAAGCTTTTGTCCCATTTGTTTCTGATTTTGTTCCATTTGTTGCATTAATTGCAATAATAATGTATTAGTGTCTGGAATCTGTTTCTCTACGCTTTTCGGCAGTGCATTTGCACCGGCAACATTCACATTTTGACAAGCAGAAAATGTGTTTTGACTTATTTGAGAAAACGGTGATGACCCAAAACCTGAATCTACAGTATTTGCGAAATTGTGTCCTGTCATTTCGGATTCCTGAGGCGAGCTGTTGCCGACCGACCGATCGATAATGCTTCCCTGCTCACTAATTGTTTCACTGTCTACGCCATTGTTTGCCGCCCGCTCCATTTCCCTATGCACAATTACCAAATTATTACTTTGAACATTAGTTAATTCATTACTCTGCGGCGCTAACACACTGCTTTCGTCTTCACTGTCATTTCTCAGTTTACTTTGGAGCCTAGTATTACGTTTTTCACACGCCATTATTGTCACAATATTTCACACGACAACACAGAAAAACACAATTTGAAGACCAAAAATAAGAGAACACATTAACATAGCACTGAAAATAATATCTAGTTAATTGCAGCTGCGAAATACTTGGTGCAAATCTACATGCATGCCACAACTGTTTTACTGTACAACAATGAAATACTGCAACTACTAAGGAGATTTTCTCTACAATTACGCGCTAGCAATAAACAAAAGCTACACTAATTACACAAACTACAAGAAAAAATCAGAAGATTCCAGTGAGGATCCTAGGCTAAGGGTCGACATATGAAACGTCCCCTTTTATCAATTTTACACCTGACTGTGCTTAACCTGACGCACAATATTTTTAGCGCAACGCAATCTGACTTTCAAGATTCCCTACAAAAGAATGGCCCTGACTAACATTAAACTATACCTTTCACAAATCATTTACCTCACAAAAATCTTCGCTGCTCAAGCTACTGCAATACAGCGAGCGCCACTACTGCCAGCTAAATAAAAGATACAAACTATGGAAGGCACTAACTACTGATAGGGATAGTTAGCAAATGAAAGATATTAATAGAGAACAAACAATGTATTTACCTTGATATCATCATATATATAGCAGTTCATGACAAATTACAAAACTCCGCCATCTCTCTCCCCACATCCACCACTGCTGGCGGCTCACCTCCAACTGCCCAACGCTATGCGCTGTTCACAGCCAGCTGCCTAACACTACAATGGCGAGTATTACAACAATGCAAAGCAGCCACAGACTACACACAGCACAGCCAGTGATTTTTTTATACAGAGGTGGCGTTACCAATAAAAAAACCTAAACAGCCAACTTACAGTGGCATACCTCGCAAAGCCAGTGAAATTAATTATACTGAAAAAAAAAAGATGTATAAAAATTTTAAAGCTCTTGTTTTGCGTATGTTGTTCAAATTATAACCTCTTTTCAAGGCACTATTCATTCTCTTCATCTGATCTTTCAAGTTATTATTCGTCTCTGACCGAATTACAGTGTCATCGACAAATGTCAATGTTTTCGCTTCTCCTCCTTAACCTTTAATTCTCTTTTCAAATTTCTCCTTGGTATCGTTTACTGCTTGCTCTGTGTATAGATTAAATAACATCGTGGATAGGCCACAACCGCGCCTCTTACCCTTCTCAGCTGTTGCTTCCCTATTTTGTCCTTTGATTCTTGTAACTGCAGTCTTGTTTCCGTACAAGTCGTGCTCCCTTCAGAATTTTGAAGAGTGTATACTAGTTAACATTGTCAAAAGCGTTCTCTAAATCCACAGATGTTATAATAGTACAGCAGCAAGGTACTTTCTACCTGGAAACTATTCCGAAATCAATGGTATTTCGGTGTGTTGTTAGTGCGTACTCTGTGGGCTAGAATCTGGATTTTCGACCTCGAGGACCCTGTGCTAACTTGGGGAGGGCCGAAAAATCTTGAAATTTTTGGCTTTTTTCCATTATTTCGTCTATATCTTCTAAACCACGCGGTTTTAGTGGGATACACCTATTTGTAAAGCTGAAGAGCATTAAATTTTCTGTACAATTCACTCGTCAAAATATTTTTTTACGCAAAACTCAGAAATACAAAAATTCAGAAATACCAAAAATTTCTCAGATTCTCCAAAACAGCAGAAAAACGGTGGTTTTTGCTTATAATTTACATTTGTCAACGTTTCTATATAAATGGTGTTAGATGCCCATAAATTTCGACACACAGAAAGAGTCTATCGAGGTGGCCCACATCACTGACACCACAACCACGAGTGAGCCCGCCATAGCTGTCATGGCTCACGTGAGATCACGCTCTATGGATGCAGAAATCTTGCATAACATCTCTTTCAAACCACTCCCAGCCGTAACCGTCCCGCTGACACCCATGAATGACATTAAGAGGCAGAAACCTCCTTGCCTCACAACGACATTGCTCTATTACGGAATGGATGTAACCATATCAAGAGCCTTCCAAAACAATGGCTGTTTAGAGTACCACACAAGTTTCTTGGTTAATCCGCTTACATTATTCAATTGCAATGAGGATGGATGTATATACTATAGAGTAATAATTTACCGGTGAATTGATTAACAAGAGGCACACAGTCTCGGAGCATTCGTATTTCCCTCTTTGTGTCCTCAGTTCAATGAATCCATTCCGGCTGCGCACTGATGACGAATGCATGTTCTTCTCATACAGCCAGGCAGCATCAGAGGCAGATGATACGATATCCTGTGCAGTCCTGATATTTATGTCAAACAGTTTTACAGTTTTCAGTCCTTCATTGTGTGGTCGGAGAAACTGCTTAACTTTAACAGTGCCAGTTTTGCCAATAATATCTGATGCTGAGATGACTTTTATGCAAACTACCTGCGTCTCACTGGTTACTGCATCTCTGAGGGGATGGCTATTATTCCTTCCATGGTGTGAAATGTGACTTTTTCATTCACCTTTTTCGCGTTGAAGTTGGAGTTATCGAGGATGAACTTGCTTATTGAACTGACTGACTCATCGACTGTGTCTTTCTTTGTCTGCAGCACATACTTTCCTTCAAGTCTAGAAGCTACGGCATAGGAAGCTGAAAATTGTAACGTCGCTAGTAAGTGCATAAGAAGTTTGAATCCAGGCTTTTTGTTAACTTACTTTGCACACCCGATTAAAATGGGAGACAAGAATTATTTTGGTCGCAGGCTAGCACAATGGCATGTGCCAGAGCAACACATTTCTTCCTCCAAGATTATAGTGAATTTGACAGAATGATTGTACGCAGGAGGAAAAGCTGTGTCTCGGGGACAACATGATGCAAACGATCAAAGAAATTATTGATGGGAAGGTAAGCAGTAGTGCTGAACGCAATAGAGCGGAATCCTCTAAAATAATTTTGTCTGCTGTTTTCACAATTTGAAACCTTTCTTCTTGAGGGTATCCTTTTTCTCGTTCCATTTGTAAGACAAAATTTTGTGACTAGTGTTCTTGAAACATACAATACTCGCTCTATTGGATGAGCAAGATATAATTATGTCATATTTATACTTCTCCTCCAGACGTTTTTTCACTATTTTATCATGAGGACGAGAGTTTTCAGGTACCTCATCAAGCAACTGTCCAAGGGAGAACTGACACTCGTCGCTGCTCTTATCGAGTAACGCGAATATAAGTTCCATGACTTGATCTATGTTGGGAGTAGGTTGTTCCGGCCTTTTGTGGACACATGGTGGTATTTTGTAGAAACTGTGAATGCACTTCTGGTGATATTCCGCGTTAACTGCAATTGAATCTGAGAACATGTTATCCAACATGCTCATACGGTCTTCCATTTTTTGTCCGCAATCATCACCTCGCAGTCTTGCATGTGACAAAACTGTGCTTGCTACCTCAGGGAATGCGCCTTTCCTTAGGTAAATTGGCCTATTTTTCTCTGTACTCTTCAGTAACCTCTTACTCGCAGAAGAAGCAACTGTATACATCTACATCTACATGGATACTCTGCAAATGACATTTAAGTGCCTGGCAGAGGGTTCATTCTCTATTATTCCAATCTCGTATAGCGCGCAGCAAGAACTAACACTTATATCTTTGCGTATGAGCTTTAATTTCTCTTATTTTATCGTGATGATCATTTCTCCCTATGTAGGTGGGTGTCAACAAAATATTTTCGCATTCGGAGGAGAAGGTTGGTGATTGAAATTTCGTGAGAATATTCCGTCGCAACGAAAAACACCTTTCTTTTAACGATTTCCATCCCAAATCCTGTATCATTTCTGTGACACTCTCTCCCATATTTAGCGATAATACAAAACGTGCTGCCTTTCTTTGAACTTTTTCGATGTACTCCGTCAGTCCTATCAGGTAAGGATCCCATACCGCACAGCAGTATTCTAAAAGAGGACGAACAAGTGTAGTGTAGGCACTCTCCTTAGTAGGTCTGTTTCATTTTCTAAGTGTCCTGCCAATAAAACGCAGTCTTTGGTTAGCCATCCCCACAACATTTTCTATGTGTTCCTTCCAATTTAAGATTAGATGATAATCATGGCTTACCTGAGCGGTTTGGGTTGGGTGCAATTGTATCGATGTCACTTTCACGACGTAGTGAGGTGAAAATCACTTTATCGTTATTGTAACTGTTTTGAGAATCCGTGGAAATTATAATTTCTCCACTTCTTCCAGCAACCGTTGATCTTCAGGCTCTTTTCGTTAGACACTAGAGGCAAGAAGCGTAGTAAATGGTTCAAATGGCACTGACCACTATGGGACTTAACATCTGAGGTCATCAGTCCCCTAGAACTTAGAACTACTTAAACCCAACTAACCTAAGGACATCACACACATCCATGCCCGAGGCAGGATTCGAACCTGCGACCGTAGCGATCGCGCGGTTCCAGACTGAAGCGCCTAGAACCGCTCGGCCACACCGGCCGGCGAAGCGTAGTAACTCCTCTGTTTTAACTCCTCTCGTTTTAAGTTCTTTCGCGTATGAAACACCATTCTAACACCACTGAAGAGACCATATTAGCTCAGCACTACCACGACAAAAAATTCTATTACAGCAAGTCTAAGAAAAACGCGTTGTAATATCACTCAAATAAGAAATCATCAATGATCATTCACATCGAACGGCAACAACGTAACTGACCTGAGAAGAAAAGAACCTCTACTTTAGAAACGTACATTGCGCTTAACACAATTTTGCATAGAAATTAATAAAAGATTCGCAAATTGCGATTATTACATGTAAACATTGACAAATGAAAATTATAAGCAAAAACGTTCGTTTTGCTGCTATTTTTCAGAATCTGAGAAGTTTTTCGTATTTGTGGACCACTTTGTATCTCGGTAACTATTCGGACAAAAATATTTTTGGCGAGTGAAATGTGCAGCAAATTTAATGCTCTTCAACTTTGTAAATATTTGCGTTCCGCTAAAAACGCATGGTTTAGATGTTGCAAACGAAATAATGAAATAATACCGAAAATTTAAAAGTTTTTCGACCCTCCCCAACTCAGCAAAGGGCCTTCGAGGTCTAAAACTCAGATTCTAATTCACTGGATACCCACAAATAACATACCAAAATATCATTAATTTCGGAATACTCTCCACGTACCCTCCACCCCCTTCATATATTGTTTGTCCCAGATTGTAAGATGCTTCTAAGACAAGAAGTAGGGTCAGTATTGTCTCGCGTGTTTCTACATTTCTCTGAAAGGAACTGATCTTTCCTATCAGTTTTTCCATTCTTCTGTAAACAATGCGTGTTTGCAACCAAGACTAATTAAACTGATAGTTCGGTAATATTCATACTCGTCAGCACTTGTCTACCTAGAAGTATTGTTATGAAAAGGAAAGGTGAACAGAGATTGTTCCCAGACAACATTAAAGCAGTCATACCGTTTACGTCTAGCAATTAATTTGATTCCTGTGTCATTTATCCAAAATGTATTCTGTGTTTTGCGTATGTAGTATGGATGACCATATCCTTCAGCTACCTGCAATGTGTATCAGATTTCACCGCTAGTTTCAGTGAAATAAATTGCACGTCGTACCTGACATATTTTCATAAGATGTAGATAATAACTCGGTTCTTATTATTCCGACTTCACGAATCCTCCCAATTCTTACAGTTCAGCTTGTTGTTGAATTAGGTGCTTGGTCTAACAACTTCAGAGCTGCATTTAGTTGCATCCACAACGTCGATATCGTTTAGTATACGGTGGTATACCCATAGCACCCACAGATTAGACACGCACAGACTTCTCTGGAATGATGTATTTCTTTTTAGAGTACAGCTGTATAATTTTTATTTGGGATAACTGTTTTGGAAACTTGTTGGCTGTACGCCTTCCTTCTGTCTAAGCAGCACAAGGTTTTAGGCTTGACCTTTCCCATCAACGCAGATCAACACTCCTAAATTATCGCACTAAAATTTTTAAGTTTCCTCCTCTGAATTTTACTCAGTACTATGCGCTGTATATTCCTCGTCAAAACTAAAATAAGTAGGAGAACATGCGGCAGAATGGGGTACTTCATGGTCAACAGTTATTTTGAGGTACAGGAAAATATTAATAAGTCGTTAAATTGGTTTAGACGTCTTTATTGTAATGCTAGCTTTCAAAACATTATTCTATATCAATATTAGATTACTTAACTTGGCATTTTATTGACAAGTTTGAGAAATGGTAAATTTACCAATTTTTCCCGATCGGTGGGGCAAAATGGGGAATAATATTCCACATAAAAAAATTAGTTATAAGTGGCATATAAACCATAAACATTTATCTTCATGTAATGTGCATACTTGAATAACCTCGTCCTCACTGTCAAACCCCACACAACTTGCGAGCCCACTTGAAGCACACTTTACATTCAATCCAATCCCGTTCGGAGCAGTCAAGACAGTAAAGGACACTCATTGGCTTCTTCTAATTTACCAATACCATTGGACGAATTCGGCTGTTTTAGTTTTGAGTACGTTTTATAGATGTAATGTTGTCTTTTGTCTACTTCAGACTTTTGTTAGACTTCCTGGACCAACTGAAGGCGCCTTTTCCGAGTTGGTTTACTCTTTGTTATTTTCCTTCATCCACCTTTATTAGCTCTGTATTATAAGCAGATGAGGTCAAAATACACTACTGGCCATTAAAATTGCTACACCAAGAAGAAATGCAGATGATAAACGGGTATTCATTCGACATATATATTATACTAGAACTGACATGTGATTACATTTTCACGCAATTTGGGTGCATAGATCCTGAGAAATCAGTACCCAGAACAACCACGTCCGGCCGTAATAACGGCCCTGATACGCCTGGGCATTGAGTCAAACAGAGCTTGGATGGCGTGTACAGGAACAGCTGCCCATGCAGCTTCAACACGATACCACAGTTCATCAAGAGTAGTGACTGGCGTATTGTGACGAGCCAGTTGCTCGGCCACCATTGACCACACGTTTTCAATTGGTGAGAGATCTGGAGAATGTGCTGGCCGGGCAGCAGTCGAACATTCTCTGTATCCAGAAAGGCCCGTACAGGACCTGCAACATGCGGTCGTGCATTATCCTGCTGAAATGTAGGGTTTCGCAGGGATCGAATGAAGGGTGGAGCCACGGGTCGTAACACATCTCGAATGTAGCGTCCACTGTTCAAAGTGCCGTCAATGCGAACAAGAGATGACCGAGACGTGTAACCAATGGCACCCCATACCATCACGCCGGATGATACGCCAGTATGGCGATGATGAATACACGCTTCCAATGTGAGTTCACCGCGATGTCGCCAAACACGGATGCAACCATCATGATGCTGTAAACAGAACCTGGATTCATCCGAAAAAATGATTGTTTTCCATTCGTGCATTCAGCTTCGTCGTTGAGTACACCATCGCAGGCGCTCTCGTCCGTGATGCAGCGTCAAGGGTAACCGCAGCCATGGTCTCCGAGCTGATAGTCCATGCTGCAGATGGTTGTTGTCTTGCAAACGTCCCCATGTGTTGACTCAGGGATCGAGGCGTGGCTGCACGATCCGTTACAGCCATGCGGATAAGATGCCTGTCATCTCGACTGCTAGTGATACGAGGCCGTTGGGATCCAGTACGGCGTTCCGTATTACCCTCCTGAACCCATCGATTCCATATTCTGCTAACAGTCATTGGATCTCGAGCAACGCGAGCAGCAATGTCATAATACGATAAATCGCGATAGGCTACAATCCGACCTTTATCAAAGTCGGAAACGTGATGGTACGCATTTCTCCTCCTTACATGAGGCATCACAACAACGTTTCACCAGGCAATGAGAAATCGGTTGGAAACTTTCCTCATGTCAACACGTTGTAGGTGCCGCCACCGGCGCCAACCTTGTGTGAATGCTCTGACAAGCTAATCATTTGCATATCACAGCATCTTCCTGTCGGTAAAATTTCGCGTCTGTTAAACGTCATCTTCGTGGTGTAGCAATTTTAATGGCCAGTCGTGTAACTGTTTTGCCTCTATTTTTTGACACGTATTTGTTTTCCTGTGCTACTTTCTGAATTGGTAATATGATTTCTGGACTAGAAATCTGAAACCTATATTCTGGAGATTTCGCTTCTCTACCAGGAAGCATGTCCGATCAGTGCGGTGTAAGAGTTATCACTTGTGATGTTTCAAGTCGTGTTGTGCTAGATGAGTGTAGTGGTCCAGGTAAATTTTTCTTCAGCGTTTGCACTTGGTATTAGTGATTGGTGATGGTTGTCAACAGGCCACATTCCAGAATTCGGGCGTCATTAACAACATGTAACTTAACTGACAAGGTTGCAATTTAAAACAGTGTGATCACTTTTCCAGGATTTCAGACATACACTGATGGAAAAAAATCGCAGCACCAAGAAGTAGTTGTGCGACTTAAATGAAAATCGGTAGGCGTGTTTCTACATCTGAAAGATGACGTCTGGTCAAATTTCGCGCAAGTCGCGTAAGAGTGGCGCTAATAGTGTCACTATGAGGGTGCATATCAGATTTGCTTTAAACACACGCTGAAACGGTCGTGAGCGTTAGTTACTTTGAGACTGGACGTGATGAACCGAAGTCAGTCAAGAATTGCTTTAACGCCACAAAGATGCCAGTATCGACACTTCACTGACTTTGAACGAGGTAATGTATTAGGGCTACGAGAAGCTGGATGTTCCTTAGGCCATACTGCACAAAGACCTGGTAGGAATATAGGCACTGTAAGTTATTGCTGGCAGAGGTACTCAGAAGAATGTATGATCGCATGAAGACCGGGCTTCGGACGGCCACGTGACACTACAGAGTGGGAAGACCATCGAGTTCGAAGCATGGCTGTGACACGTCGTAGTCCAGCAGCAGTCTGAGCACCACAGTGACACAACGAACTGTTACAAGTCGATTACTTCAAGGACAGCTCCGGGCCAGATGCCCTGTGGGGTGGATTCACCCTAATCCACCGCCATTTGCGATTTCAGTTTGTGTCAAGCTAGAGCTCATTGGAGGGCAGCGTGGAGGTATGTTGTGTTCTCTCTGCCTCATGGTCGAGTGTTGGTTAGAAGTAGGCCAGTTGAGGGCCTGCAGCCAACCTGTCTGCGGGCTACACATACTGGTCCTAAACCTGGACTTATAATCTAGAGCGCGATTTCGTGTAACAGCTGGAGCTCTCTCTTGGTTATCCCACGCACCCTGACTGCAAATCTATACGTCAGTCTGGTGATTCGTTCTGTTGTGCTTCCATTCATGAACTGAATTCCAAGGGGTGTTTTCCAAGATGACAATGCTCGGCCACATACCGCTCTTGTAGACCACCATGCTCTACATGATGTCGACATGGAGCCTTGGTCTTCTCGATCATCAGATCTGTCTCCTATCGAGCGCAAACGGGACACCATCGGACCATAGCTCCAGCGTCATCCACAACCAGCATTAACCGTCCATGTACTGACTGACAAAGTGCAACCATGGAACTCCATCCCAAAAACTCACATTCGGCACCTGTAAAACTCAATGCAAGCACGTTTGCATATTGCATTCAACATTCTGGCACTTGCACAGGTTATCAATGTACCAGCATTACATTTGCAGTGGCTTATCTCGTGCTTACATTAAACTGCTAACTTGCAATGTTTATTTTTCCGTCGGTGTAGATATAAAAACTTCAGATCGTTTACTGGAACTTCATTTTGATGACCGGTTTGGAAATCAAAGCTGCCATCATCGGATCTTATGCAAACAGACCGTTGAGCTCAACCATTCACAAATTGCTCTGAGCACTATGGGACTTAACATCTGAGGTCATCAGTCCCCTAGACTTAGAACTACTTAAATCTAACTAACCTAAGAACATCACACACATCCATGCCCGAGGCAGGATTCGAACCTGCGACCGTAGCAGCAGCTTGGTTCCGGACTCAAGCTCCTAGAACCTTTCGGCCACAACGGCCGGCTAAGAATTGCATCGTCATAATACATGCTAAGAGGTTTCATGGTTCAAATGGCTCTGAGCACTATGGGACTTAACTTCTAAGGTCATCAGTCCCCTAGAACTTAGAACTACTTAAACCTAACTAACCTAAGGACATCACACACGTCCATGCCCGAGGCAGGATTCGAACCTGCGACCGTAGGGGTCGGGCGGTTCCAGATTGTAGCGCCTAGAACCGCTCGGCCACCCCGGCCGGCAGAGGTTTCATATAGGCTACGTCCAATGACTGTAGCCTGTGAGTGTCTACGTGGCAGCAAACTTAAAAACATATACCCCAGTTATCCATTGTTAAATCGATTAGTTCCAAGCTTTGTGTGAGTTGTGAATATCCGTCTAGAACGAGACGAACTGGATTTTGTTTATTCACCCCTGTCAACGATACGAAGTGCTTGACTTGTTCTATAAAGAGGTCCTTAGTCATGCAGCGCGTTTCGTGAACATGTGACATAGCACCAGCTGGTAGACCATTCTGAAATTCCTACCTCATCCGTTTCCTTGGGAAAACTAATGTCTGTGGGGCGTACACAACAGCTGCAGAGAAGCAGATCATCAATGTCATAGCATCATCTCCTTCTGCAGAGGTGAGAGTTTCCACTTGCCTTCATCCTTTCGGAGCAAGTATTGATAAGTGGCGTTTAGGATTTACTGGTATTCCCGTCTCATCACAATTAAATATTCAGTCTGTATTCGTCGACGACACAACCGAACAAGTCAATTTGTCAGCTGCAGGTTTATTAAAGCCCATATCTCGCACTGCTGAAATAGCTTCCGGTTTCCATAAACTCAGTGTTTGATGCTGCCTCCAAAAGCATCTTATCCATCCTACTACTGTTTTCTATCGTTGCCAAGTGGATGAGGCAAACTCTTAGGATTAGCCAGTTCACAGGCTAATTCTCAGACTTCATTAGTTGTTAATCCAAATAGATGAGCTTCCATTTAACTTAAATATCGGACTATTGCGGCCTCTTGTTGTACAGTAAAGACAATTAAAAAGACCTATTGCTTCTTTAACACAACATTCGTTGTTTTCAAGTTTTTTCATCACATGACGCTCTAAGGTTGTTTGAGGGATGCTGAAAAGAGCTGCTGCTCTCTTGTAGCCTATTCTTCCAGTTATTACGGCTTCTACAGCCATTTGCATGGAGATAATAGATCAGTCTTGTCTGTTAGTTTTTGTTTGTGGACTCGAATCATTCTGTACAGAGAACAAAACATCTTTTGTGTACAAAATCAGAAATAATTAACGTGGGGCAGGACGGGGTACTAAAGGAGCAGTGTCCCATTATTCCCGATCCCATTCTGCCACAAGACGATACTTCCAGATTACGTAACATTCAGTGACTACCATAAAACATAATTAATATCTAAAGTACTCGTACGTTAAAAATGAAGCTGAGGATACAATGAAGACAAAGGTAACGATTTAGTTTAACTGTAACAAACGTATTCACTTGGATGAAATTTTCACTCTGCAGCGGAGTGTGCGCCGATATGAAACTTTCTGGCAGATTAAAACTGTGTGCTGTACCGAGACTCGAACTCGGGACATTTGCCTTTTCGTTGGCAAGTGCTCTACATCCCCCAAGGGTGTGGCCAGGCCATGTCTCCGTAATATCTTTTCTTCCAGGAGCGTTAGTTCAGCAGGGTTCGCAGGAGAGCTTCTGTGAAGTTCGGAAGGTAGGAGACGAGGTACTGGTGGAAGTAAAGCTGTGAGGATGGGTCGTGAATCGTGCTTCGGTAGCCCAGCTGGTAGAGCACTCGCTCACGAAAGGCAAATGTCCCGAGTTCGAGTCTCGGTCCGGCATACAGTTTCGATCTACCAGAAAGTTTCATATTCCACTTACTTGTGAGAAAACGCATCGACACAGAACAAGCCAGAACATAGCATGCGGCGGCGTTTCTGAATTGTTAGATACCCCGTTTTGGTCTCTAGACATAGTTATAACAATGTCCGAGAGATGACAGCTCATACAAGGCAAAAAACACCGCTACCTCGTTCTGTATTGTTACCCCATTATGGCAAACGTTTCCCTACAAAATATTCAAATTTTTCGTAATAAACACAGTAATTCCTTTCGTCTTTACTGCAGTCCCAGTCGATCTGTGGTCCACGTGGCGTGAACATAGAGTTAGAGTCGCTCAGAGTGAGCAGTACCCAACAACAGCAACAGCAGCTGTTTGCTTTTGTACATAACGTTTACTTTAGTGTTCTCTCACGGGCCTGTGTCAAGAAAAGAATATTATTTGTGTGCCTATATGGGCTGGTTAGTGATGTATCGATGGCACGCAGTGCACAGCTATTTGGTTGATGCCACATCGGCACATTTAAACATCAAGCCAGCAATCCGCCGGGTGAGCTTACTGTTCCATCGTTAGGGGTGGCCGGTAGGGGTGGTCACAAGCATACACGAATACACGCCACTTTCACGCCACAATTCACTAAATTCACATGACCTCAGTGCCTGTGACTCTGATGGGCCGGCATGTCTTTTTAAGCAGCTGCACTCAGAGCTCTCCAAAGGGGGCGGAGGAACGGTTAGAGGTTCAGGACACTTTCTTGACTTTGAGGTGGAAATTGCCCCTAGAGGCGGAAGAATCAGCAATAATCAGTGGCATGAAGATGCAGAAGCCAATTGAAACCACTGCATCACGGACACATTGTGTGTTTTGGAAGTTTTTGGAAATTTGTGGAAAGTTCCTATGATACCAAACTGCTGAGGTCATCGGTCCCTACGCTTACACACTATTTTAATCTAACTTAAACTAACTTTTACTGACAGCACACACACTCATGCCCGAGGGAGCACTCGAACCTCCGACGGGGGGGGGGGGGGGGGGGGGGGAGGGGAAGCCGCTCGAACCGTGTCAAAGCGCCCAAGACCGCTCGGCTACCTCGCGTGGCTTATGTGTTTTCACAGGACATGTAGCCCATATTTGAAAAACGTGTCATGACGATCTCTCCATTGGCAAAAGATTCCGTACTAGTCCCCCATTCGAATGTCCGGAAGGGGACTGTCAAGGGGAAGGACCATGTGAAAAAGACTGAATAACGAACGACCGGTATAGTGGTACCATTCTGGCCGGAACAGATAGTAATTGCGAACCTGGTTAGCTTCGCCACAGGCTCCCCTCTCTACTGGCGAACGCCTACTATAGTGGTGCGTCCGTGTTGACAGAAGTGTTGAGAGAAGCGGTCGCCATCTCAGTCGATCGCAGTTCTAGGTTGAGTACGTCGCTGTCCTCATCAGCGCGAGTGTTGCCACCATTTTCTTGTCTGTGTGCACGCTTCTTCCACTTGGTAGCAGCCATGGACTACACAGCTCGTGTTAGTCAAGCTTCGATCAGCAGTACAGCCGTAAGTATGAATATTGTGCTTTCATAGTGATGCAACGTCCGCAGCTCGTGGTCTAGCGGCTAGCGTTGCTGCCTCTAGATCACAGGGTCCCGGGTTCGATTCCCGGCCGGGTTGGGGATTTTGTCCGTCCGCGTACTGGGTGTTTGTGTTGTCCTCGTCATTTCATCATCTTCATCATTCGTGACAGTGGCTAGATTGGACTGTACAAAAATCGAGACTTTGTACATGCGCTGATGACCGCGCAGTTGAGCTCCCCAAAAACCAAACATCATCTTCATAGTGATGCAACAGTTAGCATTTCAGTCGGTAGGCGTGATAAAGCTAATGCCTTCCTACAGGTAATTTGTGCTGCCCCTGCCGTGGTTTCAGTCATATCATTTCTCTTGGCCACTAATCATTTGACATAACTCTCGGTGCACTCTGTCTCTCTAGACAGAGCTGATCGAGTAGTTCAGACGGTCGTTTATTTTTCAGTTACTTGTTTTATTTGTCTTTACCTGTAGCGAGTCATTTTCTTGCCACATTTGATTTTATGAAGGATAGAGAAACACTTTTTATAGTGTAAATGCTACCTCGCATTTCAGTGTGGTTTCGGAACAATATATTTAAATTTTTACCAGATCTGCCCGTCTTCTGGCCTGCAGTATTCCCTTGTTGCTTTCAATAAAAGTTCTTTTCAGCTATCAGAAACCCTGCTAGACGAAACGGAGTCGTTTGCCGGCCACGGTCAAGGTAACAGCAAATTAGCAGTTAAGGCCAAGTTTTCTAGCTAACTGGGACTCAGGGGGCAGACAGCTTCAATAATTCATCAGCTTTATCGCCACGTTCAAAAACAACAGCATCTATACTGAACCGTGAATTTACTTTCAAAACCTTTTCTTAAGAATTTACTTTATTTACTAGCGATTCATCAAGAACATTAACACATTTAATCACACTATGTGAGAGTGGAAGTAGTTGCCAATAGGTAACTGATGAAACAAATTAAATTTTTTTTAATAAATGGAAATTTTATTCCTAAAAGCCCTTTTTTAAAACAGATTTAAAATTATAATCAGAAAGCACTCTGTAAATATCAAGTTACAATTTATTCAGAGGCAGAAATAACATGTTTTTTTTTTATAGTAGGAGCTTTCTGGCTGAGAACCTTGCCGCTCCCTTTTAACACGGCCGTAGTCACGACCGCTCACAACAACCTCTGAAAGGCTACACTAGTGCAAATCTGCAACACACCAGATTACCTTAAACTAAAAATTTTAACAACTCACACAAACACACAAACTATGCTCCCCGTAAGCCGGCCGGTGTGGCCAAGCGGTTCTAGGCCCTTCAGTCTGGAACCGCTCGACCGCTACGGTCGCAGGTTCGAATCCCGTCTCGGACATGGATGTGTGTGATGTCCTTAGGTTAGTTAGGTTTAAGTAATTCTAGGTTCTAGGGGACTGATGACCTAAGATGTTAAGTTCCATAGTGCTCAGAGCCATTTGAACCATTTTATGCTCCCTGTAAGAGGGATACAAATGGTACAAAACACTCACGTTAAGAATTATTTGCCACCGAAAGTGCAACTTGTTTTTAAAAGAACTCTTACGGTGGAAGGGTCGCAACTTTATATACTAAAAAGACCATTTAAATAAAATCCATGAAATGCAGTTTTACATAAAATGTACCAACATGGTCTACATTACACAAATACCACCTCGCAAGATGATAGGCAAGATAAAAACATATTTCAGGGATTCGGCCTTTACACCTTAAGCAATAAATTCGTTAACACCGAATCCGACAAAGATGACAGAGGCAGCTATTAACGTATGGCAGACCGACAGACAGACAGACACAAACTGCCTATCAAATGCGGACGAGAGACAGACGAGCAAGCTGGGGACGAGAGACTGACCAAGAAAACAAGTAGAATTTAACAAGTCAATGAAACAACATATCACAAATCACTTAACTTCTAATAAACTGCGATGTCTGGCGTAGACCTGGCGCAGCACCCCCAAAACGCTCTCCCAAACCGTCCGCTGCCAGCCGCTTCAACGGACGCAGGAAGGCGCGCCGATCTCCCGTCTCACGGCGTCGCAGCTCGCGCCGGTCAGACCGATGTCGTGGGTTGACTCCTGTTGCTCTCGTGTCGGCCGCGAAGCCACTACCCCTCGCTATACGGCGCGGCTCACTGGCTGCCACGTGGCGATCTCACATGCGCCGACGCTCAAGACGGACAAGTCATTTGTATCTGAGCGCACGACCGACCAACCAATCGATCCAACTTGCCTTAAAGGTCGATCCGAACGACAGACATCCTAGCACTCCAGATGGCGGACCGACATTGACTAAGCGATACACTCGGTCGGACCCACCCCTGCAGAGAAAACATGCCCTCAGGCTACCCGACATCCCTGCCCCGGGAAGAGACCGACCACCCGATCGATCCAACCGCCAATGGCCATTGCCTGAACAAACTCGAGCAGACTGGCGGCCTAACACATACTAGCACTCTGGACGACAGACAGACACTGACTGCCCCACACTGACTCGGCTGACCAACTGACCGACTCGCCGAGACTGACAGACTGCCCGACTGCCGAGCTCATAGCGCCCCTTAAATGCACGTGAACAGGCAACTTTTCCCCTTTCCCACCAGAGGGAGACACCGAAGCTGCGATTGCCACAGCGGCACCACTGCCAGAAACGGAAGGCGACTGCTTTGCATTACGGCTCATATACTTTTATACTGGAGGACCCCTCTCGTGACATCTAGTGGTCAGATGTGTTAAACACAGATGTGTCCCGATGCTATTGCTCAGATTGTGCATGATATGCCGCAGCTGCAAGGAATACGATAGACACCATCATTACCCAAAGCAATATTATTCTTTACAAATCCTAAATGGCCCTAATTTTAGACGTTGATCGAAAATTACACTCAAGATGCAACAGCGATCTCGCATTTCGTTTGTGCCTTGAAAACAACAGTGCGTTCACTTGGTAAAATATCGGCGGTCGTCGAGGTATTTCCCGGCTACGTCCCAGTGCGTTATTTGAACATTCGATACGTTGGAAGAAGTTCAAATTTCACATAGGAAAAAGTGTTTGCTTTGGCTGCGCAGATTCTGTGCGCTGCGGGCAGATGGGGCACTGGGTCACATCACTTGGAAGACAGACGGCACGAGGACGCGAGAAGATCCTGCATAACGTAGTGCTACAGCAGGCTTTCTCCCGTTTGTAAAGGACCAGCACGCAACGTCCCGGAGGAGGCGGAGAAGTGCTGCTGTTGTTACGTACGTGAGTGGAGACGCGTCGCTTGTTGCTCACAAAGCGTGCCAAATGGCTTGCGGTTGAGGCCGGTCTGATGTTGCCCGCAGGGCGCACTGCTTTGTCTGACTTCTTTTCTTGTCGCTGTGGCCATTGTGGGCGGGCTATTCGGGCGGCGTCTTGTTTCTGGCCTGAATGGGTAGCCATCACTCTCTGCAGAAGTCGGCCAGCGCTTCCGCCGTAATACCTTAGGGAGCGAGTCATAGCGCTACTTATTGAGCAGTCTTGCTTCTGGACGCATGATCTGTCTGTACTCTTGCAAATAATCTTGTAGTAACAAATGAACAACCTAGCAGTTATTGTGTACAGCTGTGATGTTATATGCTTCTGTATATTCTTTTTAGTCACTTGATTCCTTTTATGCTTAGCACGAAACATCCATTCGGCAGCGAGGTCACTAGACTATGTGATCAAAAGTATCCGGACACCTGACTGAAAATGACTTACAAGTTCGTGGCGCCCTCCATCGGTAATGCTGGAATTAAATACGGCGTTCGCCCACCCTCAGCCTTGATGACAGCTTCCACTCTCGCAGGCACACATTCAGGGTCAGGTGCTGGAAGGTTTCTTGGGGAATGGAAGCCCATGCTTCACGGAGTGCTGCACTGAGGAGAGGTATCGATGTCGGTTGGTGAGGCCTGGCACGAAGTCGGCGTTCCGAAACATCCCAAAGGTGTTCCATAGAATTCAGGTCAGGACTCTGTGAAGGGCGGTCCATTACAGGGATGTTATTGTCGTGTAACTACTCCGCCACAGGCCGTGAATTATGAACAAGTGCTCGATCGTGTCGAAAGATGCAATCGCCATCCCCTTTCTTCAACAGTGGGAAGCAAGAAGGTGCTTAAAACATCAATGTAGCCCTGTGATGTGATAGTGCCACGCAAAACAACAAGGGGTGCAAGTCCCCTCCATGAAAAACACGACCACACCATAACACCACCGCCTCCGAATTTTACTGTTGGCGCTACGCACGCTGGCAGATGACGTTCACCGGGCATTCGCCATGCCCACACCCTGCCATAGGATCGCCACTTTGTGTACTGTGATTCGTCACTCCACACAACGTTTTTCCACTGTTCAATCGTCCAATGTTTACGCTTCTTACATCAAGCGAGATGTCGTTTGGCATTTACCGGTGTGATGAGTGGCTTATGAGCAGCCGATCGATCACGAAATCCAAGTTTTCTCACCTCCCAGCCGGCCGAGGTGGCCGAGCGGTTCTAGGCACTACAGTCTGGAACCGCGTGACCGCTATGGTCGCAGGTTCGAATCCTGCCTCGAGCATGAAGGTGTGTGGTGTCCGTAGGTTAGTCAGGTTTAAGTAGTTCTCCATTTGAACCATCACCTCTCACCTAAGTGTCATAGTACTTGCAGTGGATCGTGATGCAGTTTGGAATTCGTGTGTAATTGTCTGGATAAGTGCCTGCCTATTACACAGTACGACCCTCTTCAACTGTCGACGGTCTCTGTCAGTCAACAGACGAGGTCGGCCTGTACGCCTTTGTGCTTTACGTGTCCCTTCACGTTTCCACTTCACTATCACATCAGAAACAGTGAACCTAGGGATGTTCAGGAGTGTGGAAATCTCGCGTACAGACGTATGATACAAGTGACACCCAGTCACCTGACCACGTTCGAAGTCTGTGAGTTCCGCGGAGCGCCCCATTCTGCTCTCTCACGATGTCTAATGACTACTGAGGTCGCTGATGCGTAGTACTTGGCAGCCGGTGGCAGCACAATGCACCTAATACGATAAATGTATCTTTTTGGGGGTGTCCGGATACTTTTGATCACATAGTGTTTGTTAGCTTCATTTACACCAGCGCGAAAGAGTCTGCTGCAGATGAAACTTCGGAATTGATACCAAAATTTCAAACAACAGCACTTCTTACCGTGGTTAGTCATACAGTTTAAGATATCTCCTCGAAAAAATCCATTTTGTAAATAATTTTATGTTAGTTTGCAGGGATGTGTCAGCAGTCGTACTGCAGACTGAAATACCAACGCCACAGTACCGAAACACTCCACTACAGGAGCTAAAACGAAATGGCACAGACCATCTCCACTTTTATCAGTGAACTGCACCATCGACACCATCGACTGTGACATTTTACTTGTCAAATTTAGCAGCCTAAATTTTTCACCAAGTGGAGCGCAGCGGTTTCACTTATACCTGACGCCTCGCCGGCAGTGTGTCATGTCGTGCGCCATGAAGTAACGTTGGAAGTAGGTAGTGTCAGGCGTCCCCAAGGGTTCGGTATTAAGTCCTATACTCTTTTCATTGTACACTGACTTTAAAAATGTCATGGGATAGGCACCTAATATCGCATAGGGACTCCTCTGGCCCTGTGGACTGCAGTGAGACACCATGGAAGTGAGTCTACAGGTCCCTGGTACATTCTGGAAGTAGTTGACACCAGATTGTTTGCAGAGCGGCAGCCCATTCTGGTCTGGTCGTAGGTGCAGGATTCATGGCTCGGAGCCTGCGTTCCATGTCACAGATATGTTCGATGGGATTCAAATGTGGGCTCCAGGATGGCCAACTCAGTCTTTGTGCCCCCCCCCCCCCCCCCTGCATGTTCCTCGAACCATTCCCCGGCAACGTGGGGGCGATGTCGCCGGACGTTATCATCTTGAAACACCGCAGAACCGTCAGGGTACTGAAGGGCCAAAAATGGGTGGAGATGGTCTCCGAACGGCTCAGCATACCGCAGACCATTCAAAGTCCCTTCCAGAACAGCTAGGGAGCCCATTCCACACCAGGAAAATAGACCCCAGACCACAACAGAATCTCCATTGCCTAGGACTACACCTTCTTGCCAACCGGCATCCATCGAGTCACGTGGTTTGCGGCATACACTGTGCCTGCCATCGGCATGGTGCAGCTGAAATCGTGATTCGTCCGACCAGTCACGTTACACTATTGTTGCAGTGTCCAACCCTGGTAATTGGCAATGAATGCAAGCTGTTGTGCCCGATGACGTTAGATTAGCAGTCGCACCCGTGTGCGGTGCCGGTTCCCATACCCCATGGGACCAATGTTCCTACAGATTGTCCACTGGGAGACGAACCTAGCAAGTCCTGTTTTGAACTGAGCCGTGATCTGTAGCACTGTTGCCCTTCCGTCACTAATGACGATCCATCTCAGATGTCGCCGGTCACAATCATCGAGGGTGGCTGGACGGCCGGTAGTGCGTCTGTTGTGAACTGTGACACCCTCATTCAATCATTTACGGTCGAACGTGTGAAGCCGAATCCTGCACCACTGCCGAAATCGAAAATGCCGTCCGTCGGGCACCGACCACCGTACCCCGTTCGAACGGCGTCAGCTCACGACGATGTTATAAAAATCACTTTCACAGACACACTTCTGAGAAGGCCTTCTATACAACTGCAGCTGGCACAGGGGGAGTGTGTGCTCGTACAACACACATGCACATCTATGCCTCACTATCCCATGACATTTGCTAAGTCACTGTACGTAAATTCAAAATGGTTCAAATGGCTGTGAGCAGCACGCGACTTAACTTCTGAGGTCATCAGTCGCCTAGAACTTAGAACTAAGTAAACCTAACTAAGGACGTCACACACATCCATGCCCGAGGCAGGATTCGAACCTGCGACCGTAGCGGTCGCTCGGTTCGAGACTGTAGCGCCTAGAACCGCACGGCCACTCCGGCCGGGTGTACGTAAAAGATGTGTCATAAATCTTGTCCTGTTGTAAGTACCACACGTACCATACGTACACAGATGAGCTCCAGTTGTATCTAAAAGTAAAGGCTATAAATCTAAACGTAAAAGCTATAAATCTGAAGACAGCTCTCGAGAATCTCAAGACCAACCTGTGCGCACTATCAAAATGGGCGCAGGATATAGGGTCAAATCGAACCCATCAGAAACGCAAGAGGTACTGGTTCGTCATTCTAGGTTCATTAGCCCGAAATATCGGGAATCCCTACCATCTTTAACCCTAAATTCCTTCTCTCCAGATGAAAATATAAATTGGACTGAGCTTGTAACTGTAATGTGCAAGAAAACATCAGCGTCTCTCCATGCCGCACAAAAATATGAAAATCTCTCCCCTCTTGACCTGAAAAAGGAACTTGTACGAACATTTATACACTCCTGGAAATTGAAATAAGAACACCGTGAATTCATTGTCCCAGGAAGGGGAAACTTTATTGACACATTCCTGGGGTCAGATACATCACATGATCACACTGACAGAACCACAGGCACATAGACACAGGCAACAGAGCATGCACAATGTCGGCACTAGTACAGTGTATATCCACCTTTCGCAGCAATGCAGGCTGCTATTCTCCCATGGAGACGATCGTAGAGATGCTGGATGTAGTCCTGTGGAACGGCTTGCCATGCCATTTCCACCTGGCGCCTCAGTTGGACCAGCGTTCGTGCTGGACGTGCAGACCGCGTGAGACGACGCTTCATCCAGTCCCAAACATGCTCAATGGGGGACAGATCCGGAGATCTTGCTGGCCAGGGTAGTTGACTTACACCTTCTAGAGCACGTTGGGTGGCACGGGATACATGTGGACGTGCACTGTCCTGTTGGAACAGCAAGTTCCCTTGCCGGTCTAGGAATGGTAGAACGATGGGTTCGATGACGGTTTGGATGTACCGTGCACTATTCAGTGTCCCCTCGACGATCACCAGTGGTGTACGGCCAGTGTAGGAGATCGCTCCCCACACCATGATGCCGGGTGTTGGCCCTGTGTGCCTCGGTCGTATGCAGTCCTGATTGTGGCGCTCACCTGCACGGCGCCAAACACGCATACGACCATCATTGGCACCAAGGCAGAAGCGACTCTCATCGCTGAAGACGACACGTCTCCATTCGTCCCTCCATTCACGCCTGTCGCGACACCACTGGAGGCGGGCTGCACGATGTTGGGGCGTGAGCGGAAGACGGCCTAACGGTGTGCGGGACCGTAGCCCAGCTTCATGGAGACGGTTGCGAATGGTCCTCGCCGATACCCCAGGAGCAACAGTGTCCCTAATTTGCTGGGAAGTGGCGGTGCGGTCCCCTACGGCACTGCGTAGGATCCTACGGTCTTGGCGTGCATCCGTGCGTCGCTGCGGTCCGGTCCCAGGTCGACGGGCACGTGCACCTTCCGCCGACCACTGGCGACAACATCGATGTACTGTGGAGACCTCACGCCCCACGTGTTGAGCAATTCAGCGGTACGTCCACCCGGCCTCCCGCATGCCCACTATACGCCCTCGCTCAAAGTCCGTCAACTGCACATACGGTTCACGTCCACGCTGTCGCGACATGCTACCAGTGTTAAAGACTGCGATGGAGCTCCGTATGCCACGGCAAACTGGCTGACACTGACGGCGGCGGTGCACAAATGCTGCGCAGCTAGCGCCATTCGACGGCCAACACCGCGGTTCCTGGTGTGTCCGCTGTGCCGTGCGTGTGATCATTGCTTGTACAGCCCTCTCGCAGTGTCCGGAGCAAGTATGGTGGGTCTGACACACCGGTGTCAATGTGTTCTTTTTTCCATTTCCAGGAGTGTACTTCCAACTACTGATTACAACGATCTTATCCTGCAAGGCCTTTCTCAGGAAATCTCAGGGCACCTAGTACAGGTAATGAATTCCAGTGATCATTATATCTGCAATGTTCGACTCTGCCACGTTTTACCATCATGTGGACAACTGTCCCGCCTGCATACAGACAAGCGCAGAGATTTCCATACCCTCTGTATTCTCTACCGTCTTATCAATGAACTCTGTCCCTCATATCCGTCCTCGGCCTTAAGGCTCTTGTGTGAAAAACACGGCAGGAACACCCGTTCCGATCAGAGGAAAATTCTTTCTCTTCCAATCCATCATTCAGCCGCCTTTTCGAAGACCTTCTCAGTTGAAGAAACCGGACTCAGTAACAATCTTCCGCATAATATTAGATAACTAAATAACGTCTCCATCTTCACAAGACAGGTAATGACATGTCTACTAAAGCAACAGTAAGGATTACCGTTGTCCCTGTACGCACTCTTTACCCTTGTACATCCCTCTCTCCAACCTGGTCTTATTTCCCAATATTCTTAGCCAATACAGTTTCCTTAAATTTCCTTTTCCCAGAACTCGCTATATCAGATGACATGTACTTCGTAGACATATAAACCCTTCTTTTATCTGCCACTATCATTACTGCTATTAACGTAACAATTATTGACATTGTTATTATTATTATTATTAGGTTATTAATTTTATGTCCGCTCCGATAGCTGAGTGGTATTGGTTCGATCCCGGGTTTCGGCACGCTTTCTTTGCCGGCACGGTAGCTCAGCGTGTTCGGTCAGAGGGTTAGCAGCCCTCTGTAATAGAAAAACTGAGTTAATCGATCAACAACGAACCTAAACGGCTGTCTTACGAAGTCCGCCCCGAGCAGATGCAACGAACAAAAGCGAACAAAACGAGATTTAAAAAAAAAGTGGGCAGCGCGGCGGTCTGTCACGCAAGGGTCCCGAGTTCGATTCCCGGCTGGGTCGGATATTTTTCTCCGCTCAGGGACTGGGTATTGTGTTGTCCTCATTATCATTTCATCATCATCAGTGGAAGGCAACGGGAAATCACCACTGGAATCACTTCCCTAGATGCTCATGCGGTGGACACCCCATGACAAGACCTGCCGTAAGGCAGAACACAAAGTTTTTTTTTATTAGTATTATTGCTATTATCACTATCACTGGCTGGAGCTGCTGCTGCAGTAGTACAAGTAATGCCGGTACCAACTTTGTTAGTTCATAGTCAGTATAATTTACTGACACCGCCACTGCAGACACTCAAATATGTTAGTAATAGTTGTCATACAAAAATTATTTTCTTAAGTATTTATGATGTAATACGAGGGCGGTTCAGAAAGTAACCTCCGATTGGTCACAGTGCGGGTTGTGGGGGGAGTAGCGACGCCATCTGTGCGTTCACGCACTCAACAGGTCAGTCGGCATCAAGCCGTGGTCGAGTGAACGTCGTACCTGCGCTAGTTTAGTTTTTGTGGAAGTTTGAAATGTGTGCTGCAATAGAAAACCCCGCCAAATGTAAAGTGCGTGCTGTCATAAGATTTTTTACAGCCAAAGGATATTCAGCAGCAGCTATTCATCGTGAGCTTTGTGCCGTGTACGGACCAAGAGTTATGAGTGAAGGAGTTGTCCGTGAATGGGTACGTTTATTTAAAAGTGGACGAGAAAACGTTCATGATGAAGAGAGGAGTGGTAGACCATCATTGGTGACTGACGAACTCGTTCAGACAGTTCATGCAAAAGTTCGTGAAAATCGACGTTTCTCAATGTCGGAGTTGTCTACTGGTTTTCCACAGATTTCTAAGACTCTCTTGTACGAGATAGTGACAGCAAGATTGGGTTACCGTAAGTTCTGTGCACGATGGGTGCCCAAAATTCTTACCGACCACCACAAAACTCAAAGAATGGCCTCTGCATTAGACTTTCTGTCACGTTATGAGGACGAAGGAGAACCATTGTTAAACAGAATCGTGACCGGTGACGAAACCTGGATTAAGTACGTGAACCCTGAGACAAAAGAACAATCAAAGATGTGGGCACATTCAAATTCGCCTACCAAACCAAGAAAAGCCTTGCAAGATTTTTCTGCCAGAAAACTGATGGCAACGGTGTTTTGGGATGCCAAAGGGGTGTTGTTGGTTGAATTCATGGAACGTGGTACGACCATTAATCAAGACGTGTACTGTGAAACAATAAAAAAGTCACGACGGGCTATACAGAACAAACGACGTGGTATGCTGACTTCCGGTATCGTTTTTTTGCACGATAACGCCCGTCCTCACTCTGCTCGCAGAACAATGGCCCTTCTTGAGTCCTTCAAGTGGGACGTTATCAACCATCCACCTTACAGCCCAGACCTGGCGCCAAGTGATTATCACCTCTTCATGCATTTGAAGAAATGGCTCGGGTCACAGCGGTTTGATGACGACGAAGAGCTCAAAGATGCGGTCACAGGCTGGCTCCAGGCACAAGCGGGTGATTTTTATGCAGAAGGAATTTCAAAGCTTGTGAAGAGATACGATAAGTGCCTCAATCGCTATGGAGACTATGTAGAAAAATAGTGCAAAGATGTAGTTGTAAGATGTATATATTAAAATATTTTTATTTAACTTGGTGTATTTTTTTAAATCAACCGGAGGTTACTTTCTGAACGGCCCTCGTATATACTGTAGGTGTGAAACAGTGGTCCGATGTCAGAGAAGGTCTAATGGCCCTAATCACATCAGGTTAAATAAATAAAATTCTGTTTTTCCTGTAGCAGCCTTTTGTGTTATTGTGGTGTGGGGATTGCAATGTGTACCAGGAATGTGGACTTGTAGCCTACATGCAAACGAACAAAAATTAACTACGTAATTTTATTTTTTCGTATTGGTAAATACAATTTTATAACTACCTCCTTTAGTAATAGCCTTTGGCTGACACTTATGCTGCATAGCTCTTTCAACCTAAGATTATTCCTCTTCACAGGCGGATTTGAAGGAGTAAATGATTTAACATTTCTTCGTTATCAAGGTGACTGGAGGAGGAGAGCAAGGACTTTTGTAGAAACATGAGGGGAGGATACTGCCGTGATCCCTCCACAAGGAAACTTTCCGGAATTCACCTGCAGAGATTCAGCGAACCGCGTGTGAGGGGGGGGGGGGGGGCTGTGGTTTCCCTAAATCGTAAGGTAAAAGCTTGGATGGTTCAACTGATTAGTACCCTGCCAGTTTCCTTTGCCGCTCCAAGCTCATGTTCCGACTCTAATGACCTCGACGTCGACGATACCTTATTCTTTAAACGCAACTCTTCTTTTTCTCTTCAGCACGAACGGAAAGTAACAAGAACCCTGTTCTGCAATAATAGCTGTGCTAATCGCGACCGTGGCTTATTTCTATACTTGCTTCAATGATAATTCCTTAAACCTCTACAAAAGGTCCATTTAATAAAAAATCAGTGGAATTTATGTAAATGCAGTAGCTTAGATCACGTTTTCTATCCAAACAAAAAAGCGATCTAGACTATTTTGTTCACATAATTATAAACAAAAGATGACCGTGATTTTCTGAGACAAACTGCAACCTGTCTGCAGCGGTATTTGGCTCTTCGGGTGTGATTGTGGTCGATGTGACGGGGTTGCATTTCGAACACTGTTTATTTACACAAAATTGTCACAATTTGCTTGTGTAACTTTATATTCACCGAGGCACTATTAATCTTGTCCTACAAAAATTATAAAAATAATATTAAAAATACCTGTTTTACATGCATCAGTAGTGTGTAACGACTTTTCATGTACGTCATTTCGCTAGATTTCAAAGGAAAACAGTGAACGAGACACCGCCACCAAAGGTGAGTATGGTAATAATATTTGGTTTCGCCGTGTATTTAAAGAACTCGTTAGCAATTTCTTATTTCGAATAACACTGATTTTGTAATACTGATATATCGGTCACGTGCCATTGCTTTCTACAAGACGAGAATCTTTGCTGTCGGAAGAGTGAAAGCAAGAAAATTTCCATTAGTTGGTAGTTGGTCTCATGAAAGACATGCATGCCCATTTATTCAAGTTCCACTCTTACGCAAACGCATCGAAAATGTGAACTCAACTGCATCAAACGTAGCCGGCCGGTGTGGCCGAGCGGTTCTAGGCGCTGCAGCCTAAAACCCCGCGGCCGCTACGGTCGCAGGTTCGAATCCTGCCTCGGGCATGGATGTGCGTGCTGTCCTTAGGTTAGTTAGGTTTAAGTAGTTCTAAGTTCTAGGGGACTGATGACTGCAGCAGTTAAGTCCCACAGTGCTCAGAGCCATTTGAACCATTTTTGCATCAAACGTCACTGCTATGTCCCATTATATTTCGTGCAAGTAAGACAGTATGAACGCTACTGTGAAAAGCAAACAGTAAATCATCCTCAGACATTTTAATTATTTTCTTCCTTGAATTCCTTCCGGAATAATATCATGGAGCTCCTGAACGGTCATATTGTAGGTTGTTTTGAAAAAGAATTATGTTATTCGTCTACAGCTCTTTCTATTCTCTCTAAAGCAGTTTGATGATACTTTTCAAAGAAACGATAACGTCCATAATTGCGATACTACAAAAAACCTCTTCAGTGGAAAATAATATTCGCTTAGAAGTTGTGATTCGTGCTCTGATAATAATATTCGGCCCCTTGCATGATGAAACATAATTTGTAACAGACAGGAGGGATAGCTTTATAAGTAGACTGAACCGATTTCTTCTTCATAATTCCTGCTAAATTTGGAAACTGTTATTTAGAATACCTTTAAAACACTTAACTCCGGCCGAAAGGGCCGACAACCTGCCGCCTGCTATTTCACGATGGCTGCCGGCCACTCCCCGATTTCGCCAACTCCACTAAATTATTCAATCTTGAGACATTCCAGCCGATCAGGAGAAGATATAGGCCTTCTTACTGGTTGTTTACTGCTCCTATTTACCGCGATTCTGTGAAGTACTGTCTCCTGCCAGGATTCCAATACTTTCTCTGTAACACTGGAAAATACTCGCCACCATGGGAATTCATTCGACCTGGAGCTGCTCTCGCATGCTCCAACACCACCAGTTTATGGGGACTAGGGGATGACCAACCCATTACCTCCTGGCAAAAGAAAAACTCTTTGCCTCGCATAGACAGCAGCCGCCGAAACGAGGATACAGGCGCACCCCAGAACTGATATACTACAGTGCGCAGATATGCGTCTGCCGCACCAAAGTCGCATTTGGCAATGTCGAAGATGTTTGTACGAGACTTAAATATACCAACTTAATTGTACTGTACCATATAAATAGCACGAATAATCCACGCTCTTTTATGAAGTAGCCAGGTTGATCGATCGCGGTTGGGGCAATTATTATCCTGAATTTTGTGCCACCGAGATGGGGAGAAGTCGTTGCGTACAGTTTGTGATTACCAGATCGAGCGTCAACGTCCAGTTTAGATCTCAAAACTTCTTTTTAGTGTCTTATGGAGTAAGGCGATGCGGCGCAGATGGTGTAGATCCGTCAATCGCATGGACGCATTAAGCTCGGTAGGTTCCATAGTACTACTCACAATGGAGAGCATGCTTCTGCACCTTGCAGTTTCCTCTCTCTTCTGTACCGTAGCTGTACATAATACTACAAACACAACACTAAACACAACAAGCTCTTATCACAGTCATCCATACGCTACAAATACAAAATTGACAATTTATTCTTACCTCATTCCTCCAGAAAATTCTTGAAAATGCATTTTAGGTTAAGACAAGGCTACTGACTAGGCATAAAATAATATATGTCGTAACATGAGCTGCTGAAACGGGATTTTAAACCAAAATTCGATCCGCAATATAGAACCGGTAAACGTTCTTTCGTGGAACTTTATAAGCCCCAAGTGTTATTAAATAAGTGAATACGCGCGAGATCGGAGGTCATAGGTCACTGAATGCAGCTGGTCTACGAGAACCTATTCGACTGGAGGTATAACGATATAACTATGCTTTTACGTCATGTTTGACCGCATATCATCACACGATTGGCTCCTAATTACAAGTTAATTACTTCCCAAGAAATTCACTGATGCCGTTAATTTTTATCTAAATGGAAGAGGGAAAAGTATGACGCTTCTTACGTATTTCGTTGCAAAGACGTTTATCTGCAGATATTACACACCTGGGAAATGGTATCGTGTTATTCTATAGGCACTTCCCACTGAATATATAACAGCTGGAGACGTTTTATCGAATCTCACACCTTATTTAAAATCGTTGTAGACTTGTTGAGAGTCTCTTATATAACATTTTCCAGGTTCAGCACATGTTAGGAATAACGGCAACATCCAGAAAATTTATTCTAAAGTCAAAGAAAATTTGCATTGCCTGATAAAAAGAAGTGATATACTCAGAAGAAATAGCCGGATGTTAGCGAAACTCGTACACTTACGCACCATTGGCGGGAAAACACGGCATTTATAATTTAGTTGTACAAAAGTAATCTGCAATTGTAAAAAGGCTAAATAACTTACAGAAATATTTGATACAGAGATGAATACAATATATCTACAGGTCTTATTTCCATCTAACACTGTTAGCTCGCGACTTTCCGGCTGGGTGGCATGCGCTGTAACGGTGACAAGCGTGCACAGTGCCGTTTATGGTTTCATGAATCCAAATCCACTACTAGAGTTCAGAGACCACCACCTCAAAGGCAAACAGTTATTAATTAGAAGAATAGTTTCACCGAATCTGGCTGGGTGTCACATAGGACGCCGTGTCAAGGTCGGCCAGTAGTCTTTGACGCAGCAATTGAACAAGTTCGACAGTCTTATCTTCCACACTGTAACACTAGGCATATTCAGTTCTAAGCTGTCACCTCTCGTTGGTTTAACCGGAGAACTACTTCAAGACTGCCGAACTTCTTCAGTTGCTGCGTCAGAGACTGCTGGCCGACCTTGCCCCGGCGTCCTATTTGATAAACGATTCTACTAATTAGTAACAGTTTGCCTTTGAGGTGGTGGTCTCTGAACTGTAGTAGCGGATTTGGATTCATGAAAAAATAAACAGAATTGCGCACACCCTTCACCATTACAGCGCTCCATGACTCATTCTCGCATGCCACCTAGCAGGAACATAAGGAACTAACAATGTTAGACTGGAATAAAGCTGGAAGATATACTGCATTCATTGCTGCAGCAAACATTTCTATAAGTAATTTCCACAATTTAATTTTCATATAACTGATTTATAAACACCCTGTATGAATGAGAAGAGTAGCAATCCTTATGACAGGTGGAACAACAACTACAGTGTAGAAGCGTTGTTCGTATTTACATGAATAGCCAAAATGGCTCGTACTCCTTTGATACTCCGTTATCCGCACCTGACAGAGTTTGAAAGGGACCTAATTATGCACCTTCATACCCAGATTAATTGGACATTGGTATGTGCTAGTACCCCAATGTTGGACTGCATGGGAACATGGGGGCAGGCATACTGGTCTCGGTCGGCCACAATCTGTCCACCACGTGGGAAGCTTGCCGTATTGTACTCAGAGCGCATGGTAACCTTTTCACATTGGCGCATACTATCCAAGAACGAGTATTGGACTCCCTGAAACATCCTGTATCATCCCACACTATTGGTTGGAGACGAACAGCATCTTCATTGCCCCTGCAGCGTGCGGCCGACAATTGTCATGAAGAAGGAACCGCATGACAGTTATGTTATGTGGGTTGCATGACATCAGGTGAAATCTCTCACCCTGTAAGAGGTCCATGACTAAGGAATTTATTGGTAGCGCACTCAAGCAGATGTAATTTCGATGGATTGCTCAGGCGCTGCCTACCATATGTAAGTTATAAGAGAATCTCAGACCAGAGAGCAGTGTTGACTGCAGTAGGACCTGTGTGGGAGTAGGAGTAAGTAGTAGCTAGCAGTCTGGTGCATCGAGTTGGCTGGGCTGGTCGTGGGGAGCGGTGCCTGAGCGATGTAGTATAAGGTATAAGCAGCCTCGCGTATATGTACTATTGTTATATCAAGTCTCATGTAAATGTTTTTAAAAAATCTCTTAATAATAATCTTTCTTATAAAAATTAACTTTTGACAATCATTCATCTCAACTTAAAGAATTTACTAATTTCTCTAATCCATGGTCATCCCGATTGTTGTAAAGAAAAATCAGTTGTTTCTTTTTATACATGACAAATCTATCGGCCAGCATTGCACTGGGCTGTGCCAGAAAAAATTCTTTTAGGAGCAAATATATACGCGTTATCCATCGACTTCATTAAGGTAAAAATTTTCAAATTATTCAGTATGATCTTTCAGGGCCGTGACGCAGCACTGCTGACGTCCAAATTTACCAGTTTAGATTCACAGTAAGTTAATTATTGAAGGGTTATATATGAGTCACATTTTTTATTGGGAGGTAACGCTGAATGCTCTATATAATTATATTTTTTCTGTTGGGAGGTTACAACCCTCATACTTGGCGGAAGACACTATTTTATAGGCATCTTTACGTGGTCACTGTGCGCTCAGAACTGAAAAGAGTGACGTGACGGGCATACAAGAGACACTACCCAAGACATCTGCTCAGAGCTTCATCGGATTTTCACTGTGGTGTCCATTTCGCGTCAGATCGGACCTTACTTTCCGAATAGCCCTCATAATATAGTTTTCCTCCATCAAAATCATTTATTAATTTTAAAAATAATTAGAAAGTGACTGAATAATGTGATCCTGCCCTAATAATTCCTAAAAATTCCTAAGACACTAAGAGATGGCAATATTTTCTGAAGATAAAATAAATTAAATCTTTTGTTGATATTCTGCGCGACTTCACACAGCCGCTATCACTTGAGCCATCAGTAGTTCGGCGTCCAAATATTTATGATTTTTAGACACGACTCATCAATAAAATCGTCTCTGGTATTGTAATCACTAATGGACATGGATCTTGAAATGCATATAGATTTAGCGGCCGCTATATGAAGATGGAGTGTCACACCAGTAAAGAACGAAAATACAAGACCGGGATGCGGTATTTGGCCCCTGCCGTTAAGTCTATACATTGAAGACACCATGAGGAAAATAAAAGAAAGGTTCATGAGTGGGACTAAATTCAGGTTGAATGTACATTAATGATAGGACTCTCTGAGCTCTGTGAGAGACATGAAGAATTATAGGTCCTGGAAGTGAAAACTCTGGTGCGTAGAAAATATAGACTGCGAGTAAATCAAAGCAAGACGAGTGTAGTGGAAGGTAGTATACATGAGATTACCGATAAACTTAACATCAGAATTGAGAACCATGGAGTAGACGAAGTGAAGGAATTCTGTTACCTTGGAAGCAACGCAACACATGACGAACGATGCAAAGAAGATATCAAAACTACCTTAGCTCAAGAAAAGAGGGCATTTCTGCCAAAAGAAGTCTACTGACATGAAACATCGGCCTTAATGTGAGGAAAAAATTTCTGTGTATATACTTTTGGATCACAGGAATGAATAGGTGTGAATCATGGGCTGTGGGAAAACTGGAGAGGAAATACAATCGAAGCGTTTGAGATGTAGTGCTATAGATGGATGTTGAAAATTTGGTGGACTGCTACGGTACGAAATGGGAAGGATGTCTGCAGACTCAACGAGCAAAGTAACGGGTGGAAAACACTGACAAGAAGCTGAGACATAAGACTTTCGCGGGCAAGTAATCCACAGACTGAGTTATCGAAGCACGATTCACGACCCGCCCTTACTGCTCTAATTCAAACATTTCCTTTTCTCCTATCTTCCAAATTTCACAGAAGTTCTCCTCTCTCACAAGAAGTTTCAAATCAGCGCACACTCTGTTGCAGAGTGAAAGTTTATTCTGAACTGATTAGAATAATTTAGAGGATTAGAGGGCAGGGTGTGTCTTAAGACACCTGGAAATAAATTCCATGGTAGGGGAAATTAGCATATAATCTGGTATGGGGGTGAAACTGGGGACCGTCATATTTCAATATGGAAGTTGGTAACATTGTTTCTTGGCAGTTAGGTCTTTAAAGCAGCCGGCAGCTTCAGTACCACCATGAGGCTCTGTAGTGGCAGACGCGCTGTTGGTGAGGAAAATTATTTGTTATATTTTTGTGGCTTCGAATCTTATTTTGTGATTTATGTTCAATAAGGAATTTACATCGTCGTATTACAAATTGAAACAACGAACAATTCTTTTCATAGGCTTTATGAATATTTGCTACTTTGCACTACTGTTCAGCTGGTTTCTTATGCAGAAGGTATTTTATTGAGAAAGTACATTTGGGATAAAACCGTGTAGAAACAACCGGGTAAAACCGGAACTACCCGATATTAGCCTCTTGACTCCTTTACATATAACGTATCTGTGTGACATAAGCAGTTTATACTTTTTAACGGTATGCTAATTGCGTGTACACGTTTTAGTAACTACAATTCAGTAATTACACAGGGAACTTACAATTATTTTGCTCCCATTTTAGGTTATTTGTGTCCTTAAAAATCGAATTAATTATTCCTTATGGAAGAGGTATATATTCATATCTAAAGGATAATTCGCAATTTCGTCAATATTATTATTATTATCATTTCACACTAAATACATCATACCAAGAATAAATACGGCAAGGATAACTGATTAAGTAAAAAAGAAAGGGGGGGGCTGCAAAACGGTAGCAACTAATTTTGGTGTAACGCAGTCGACAACAGAAGATCGAATTAAGAAAGTAAGGAATGGTACCTCTACAGGAGACCCAGCAAAAAAACTGGTGCATTTTCTTGTTTGAAGTACAATAATTTGTTTGTTGAAAAAATATAAACCATTTGAAAATTAATTATATCTTATTAGCTTTTAAGGGTTGTTTTCAAGACAATTTTCACAGAGGATCACGATGCTGAATCTGTGATTGGTGTCCTCCGTCTAGGTAATGAAATGCCGTTTATTTGGACTATTTACTTATTTAATCGTGTCCAAGCCATAGACAACCCACATATTACATATACACACAAATACAAATACGGTACACATATGTATAAATAAAACAAACCCAAAATGGGGAGTCACATATAAAGACAAACATACAATATAAAGACAAACATAGTATATATCTCATATCACGTCCCGCCAAAATTCAGCGCATTTAACTGCCACTGCCGTAGCGTTTGCCAGATCTTCTTTCCTGCACACTTCCCCCATGTTGCTGCATTCCAGGAGGTGGTCCATTGTTTGGGTCTGTCCGCATTGGCACGTGTCCGTCCCGTCTCGGTATCCCCATTTACACATGTTTACGTTGCGTCTGCCCACCCCTGTTCGTAGGCGTTTGAGGGTTCTCCATAATGGCCATTTTAGTTCATTTCCAGAGGCCAATTGTTCGTTGGGTGAGATTAGAGGTGCCTGGTCTCCCGTAGGCAGTGTTGCTTGCCATTTTGACAATCTGGCCTTTTGTTTTGAGGTTTCGAGCGGTTGAACTGAGGTGAGGAAACTCCGTCTTGATTTTAAACGTGAGTGTGGAGCGTTTTGTCCGAAGAGAGGATGCCGCTGGTCGCGCAGCTGCTTGAGGCGCTCTGCTTCGCTTGCTATTGCTCGTCTGATGTTGGGTGCAGCTATGCCACTAAGCAAATAAAGTTGGCTAACCGGGGTGGGTCTCAGGCATCCCGTGATTACGCGACAGGCATCGTTCAGCAGAGGATTCACTCGTTTCGAATGCGCTGATCTTTCCCAAACTGGGGCAGCGTATTCAGCAACCGAGTAGCAGAGTGCAAGTGCCGACGTACGTAAAGTATGTGGGTCGGCACCCCATTTTGTGGAGGTGAGCTTACTGGTTGGTTGGTTGGTTGGTTTTGGGGAAGGAGACCAGACAGCGTGGTCATCGGTCTCATCGGATTAGGGAAGGATGGGGAAGGAAGTCGGCCGTGCCCTTTCAGAGGAACCATCCCGGCATTTGCCTGGAGTGATTTAGGGAAATCACGGTGAGCGTACTCAGGAGGTTGTTTCTTGTTGATAGTTTGCCCCTGACCTTGTCTACATGATGTCTGTAAGTAAGTGTGCGATCAAGGGTGACGCCTAAATAACAAGGAGTGCCGCTGGACGCGATCCGTTGGTTGTTCCACGTGATGTTTAGGGTATGTTTGGCGTCTCGGTTTAGAATATGGAATAGACAGGATAATGTTTTTGCTGCGTTCGGGCGTAGGCAGTTGGCTTCGTAGTATGGCGTTAGACCGTTGAGGGCATTCGTAAGGCTAATTTCTATGTCGTTAAAGTTCCGACCCTGCACGGCTATTGCAAGATCGTCCGCGTAAGCAAAGCTCCTAGTCCCTGGTGCAACTGGTTGATCATTCACATATATGTTGAAAAGAGTGGGTGCGAGGACACTGCCTTGGGGTAGTCCATTTTTCTGGATACGCCATCGGCTTCGCTTCCCTCCTAGGTTTACGATGAACCGTCTGTTGCTGAGAAGAGTTGATATAATTTGTATCAGCCCGAAATCATTAGTCATAGCGTATATTTTAGTGAGCATCAGTTTGTGATTTACAGTGTCGAATGCGGATGAGAGGTCGACAAGTACGGCTCCAGTAATTAGACGGTTCTCGTACCCGTGCTCTATGAACTGGGTAAGATTCAAGACCTGCCCAGTGCAAGTTTTCCCAGGGCGAAACCCCGCCTGTTCCGGAATTATCTGATGATCAATATTAGGCACAAGTCGATTCAGCAGCATGCGCTCGAACACCTTGTACAAGCAGCAAAGTAATGTTACCGGTCTGAAATTTTTTGGCTCGTCCAATGGTTTGCCGGATTTTGGAATGGCTATGACCTTGCCCTTTCTCCAGATTTTCGGGATGTTGTTTAGCCGGATACAGGTATTGAAAAGTAAGAGCAGCCAGTTTTTCGTGTACTCGCCAAATTTAAGGATCTGTTCATTCCTAAGGTCGTCTAGCCCTGCTGCTTTGCCAGGTTTCAGAGATGTAAGTGCGGACTCTAGCTCTTCGATGGTAACGGGACGGCTGTAGTAGTTCGTGTCACTTTCGCCACTTCTTATTGGGATGGTTTTTGCTGGAGTCTTCGTTTTCCCATTAAGAACGAGTTGGGGCGCTATTTGGTTGGCTGTTACTCTTGGTGCTTCCGTTTGCTGCTTAGGGTCATTATTTAGCTTCTTAATTGTCTTCCAGGCAATCCGGTTAGAATGTTTCATGTCTACACTTTCAATTAGATTGAAACGTCCCCTTTTAATAATTTTTACACAACTGTGCTTAACCTGACGCACAATATTTTTTTTTAGCGCAACGCAATCTGACTTTCAACACACAATATTTTGTTAGCGCAACGCAATCTGACTTTCAAAATTCTCTACAAGAGAATGGCCCTGACTAACATTAAACTATACGTCTCACAAATCACTTACCTCACCAAAAATCTTCGCTGCTCAAGCTACTGCAATACAGCGAGCGCCACTACTGCCAGCTAAATAAAAGATTCAAACTATGGAAGGCACTAACTACTGATAGGGATAGTTAGCAAATGAAAGATATTAATAGAGAACAAACAATGTATTTACCTTGATATCATGACAAATTACAAAACTCCGCCATCTCTCTCCCCACATCCACCACTGCTGGCGGCTCACCTCCAACTGCCCAGCGCTACGCGCTGTTCACAGCCAGCTGCCTAACACTACAATGGTTGAGTATTACAACAATGCAAAGCAGCCACAGACTGCACACGGCACAGCCGGTGATTTTCATACTGAGGTGGCGTTATCAATAAAAAAACCTAAACAGCCTACTTACATAGCCCCCATGCTCCCCACAAAAAATTTTACAAATTGGGTTTGGCAGTGCCCAATACAGATTTGAAAAAATTTTTCATAATTACAATAACTAAGAAATCAAATGCACACACTTATTGATACAATGTTGGTCAAAAGCTAAAATTTTCTCACAGTCCATAAAGACAGTCCTGATCATTCATCACATTGCAGTGTTTTTCTCAAAGTCTGAGCAGTAAAAGAAAATGCACATAGACGTAGTGGATTTCCATGCAGTCTTGAAGAAGTATCGTTGTCCTTCCAACGGAAAGACAGTGCTGACTCTTGACATGCTGACACGTAATGGGCCACAACAGAGCAAACCCACAGCGTAGTCTATCGAAGTTTTGAAGAATATCGTTTGGTAGGTCATCACAGAGCAGACCCACTGTAGTCCTGGTAGAGATTACGGTATTGGTGGGCCACCAGAGGTGCAGACCCACTGCAGTCCTTGTAGAGATAATGGTATTGGTGGGCCACCAGAGGTGCAGACCCACTGAAGTCCTTGTAGAAATAATGGCATGGGTGGGCCATCAAAGATGCAGACCCACTGTAGTCCTTGTAGAGATGGCTAGCAGCCATCCGTTGCGACTGTGCAGGTGCACAATCACCATCGAAGAGTCTTGCGGAGAATATAGCAAGTCCATAAACCACCACTTGTGCACTCACAAAGTTTTTGGAATTGTCCTTAGAACCAGCAATGCTGTTATCCAGTCCCTTGCTGAATTATTAACACACATACAAACACTAACAGTCCCTACTTCTCACATATTGTCCATATACTATGACCAACAGAAACGTGTGCAGTGAAATGTAACTTACAAGTTAATAATATGATGAACTGGAGTCTATACAATTATAAATTTACAACATAAGAATACAATTACAAAGGTACAAAATACATTATTAAAGAACATAACAATACAGATAACATTTGTAGTAATAGGGGCTTTACAAAAGAATAGAAATATATACATCAGTGTTACAGGAATTATGACATGAGTACATACATGAAAGATCAGAGTAACTTTCGAAACATCAACTTCACCCATGAGCATTAAAACAAAACAGATAAATAATGTCTAAGCATCTTTACAAAGTAAATAACATATTATCAATGCAAATTATATTTGAGGATAACAGTATTCCTCATCATAGTTCATGTAGCTGAGTATTAGAAGAGAAAAAAATTCTATGAAACAGTACACAGAGACAGGAAGAAAACAAATACACAAGGGTACACAAACACATAGGGGGATAACACAAAAGGAAAGGATAGGGTTCGTTTTCAGTGTAACTTTTGGTACTGCAGTCCAACCCAAAACTTCATTCCATAGATCTTTCGTCTTATTTCCACATTTGTTTCCACCAAAAAAATCCTATTCAAGCATGCTTTCTGTATATATATGTTCACATATTTCTTACCTCATTATTTATTTTCCATTATCTTACTTCATCATTTATTTCCATGAAAATCCTACCTAAACCTGTTGTCCCTAAACCCTACATTTTTGTTCATATCCTCTTTCAAAATACTGTTTTGGCCAAACCATTTTCTTATAGATTTTCAATGTATTTCTTCCAATTCATCACAACTTGTTCTCTTATATAGTCTACCCCCTCTTAAGCTAACTTAAATCTACTGAGCTCAGATATATATACCAAGGGACGAGGCAATGCAGCATCACATAAAACAATTAATATAAACAGCAATGAAAAAAACGCAGATTTGCGTAGCAAGCAGCATTAAGAAATTAGCAAAGCAATTGTAATATTACAACTAATCTAAGGCAATGTGCAGCAAACAATAAAAATAAATCATTAGTAAAACTGGCTTAACAGCGTAATACAATGTCAAATTCAGTAACATTATGCCTGGCAAACAGCAGAAGCAAAAGCAATAAATTATATCTAAACATGACAATGCTCAAGCAGAAAAATATTACAGTAAAGACAACAATGCAGATAAGGGAAATGTATAATCACATCTTAATGTCTAAGTAATTAAAGTGGTGCACCACAAAAACTAATTCTACAAAAAAAATTACTAAGTACTAGAAAAGAAAATTATGTATGCAGTTCCTGTGAAGGTAAATGATTTTTTTTTTTGCTCCATCATTGTTTTTTTAAATTATTATTTACTCGATCTGTAGACAGAAAATATTTATATTAGTACATCTACAAAATTTTATTTGAACCAATGCTGCAGTGCAGCTAGAAACTAGATATCAAATGAAATAAGCAACTATGTACAAAGCAAAGCATAAAAATATCATTCAGTAGTCATGAGGTATTTCATAAGTTAGTAGAAAAATCTCTCAACTAGAGAGACAGTAGTCATAATCAGGTGTATAGACATAAAAATATTTCTCGTCATTTCATTAGGCATCCAGTGTAATCATATGTTTTCAAGTTCGACGTGTCGTTTTTGCGATGCTTTCTACAAAAGAATGTCAGAAGCGAGGTTAATGGCCTCCCTTTTTGTTTTTCTACCTGTGCCGCTGGAAGGCTAATGGCCCTTTTTTTTTTTTTTTTTTTTTTTTTTTCGGCCGGCTGTCGCCCAGGTGGGTGCCCGCGACGCATTACGTGCAGGTGGTCACTTAACTTTCGTACGGAAATATTTACGACAGCAGTTTTCGCTACAATGGCAGTCTTATATAAAAATTTCATAGGTCAAGCATTTGTGTTACAAATCTGTAGAAACAAAATCCTATAAATATAAGTGTCCAAAAAAAAAAATATTCGTCAGCACTGTGATACAGTCACGCATTTACACAAATTTCATAACTCTTAAAGTACGATTCTTGGTTTCCAACATACTTCTTCACAAGTCAGAGGCCCTAACCGCTACTCATTACTCCTTACCTTAGTACACATATACATATTCATCGACACTTCAATATTTCATCGTAACATACGTATCATAATCAGATTCCTCATATAGCATCATCTCATTGATAATAAACATACCTCAACAACATAATACACATCGTCGCCGTAAAAATAACATCATAACACCTCAGTCAACTCTCAAAATCGTCGTAGCTTTCTAATTTCAAAACCTAAAAAAAATTCTCTGCTCATGTCAAAAGTGTCATCTGCCTCAAACGTACTTTAAAAATCATGATTCCATACCAAACACATCATTCAAAGCTCACATAGTATCACAATGGTTCTGAAAAAATATGAAGAGTTCACAAGGTACATACAAAATACAATTTCGTAAGAGTGAAGTTATTCAACTGTGTAATTACGTAAACATCTGTCACTAATGCAGTAAAAAAAATGTTTATCTCTCAGTTAAATGATCAGATAGCTGTGTAATTTGTGTGTTAGAGAAATATGGTACCGATGTGTAAAGTTGTATAAGCAAATACCATATTAGCTAGGGTTCCTTGTGGTTGCCACACACATGGTACACAAAGTAAGCGTGTACCCCCCTGAGGATAACAGCAATGGAATGAAATATATCTCGGAAAACTTTCTTTGCAATTTAAAAATCTTTAAAAATAAATGTTTTAAGTACAAAATTAATCACTCAAATACGTGTCCTGTAGCGCTAAACTGTGCGTCTTGTTGTAAGATAATCTCTGTGTAAGTGTCGTAGATATCGTCCTCCGAAAGCTGAGTTCCACAAAAGTCACTGTACTTACCTCATGATACACAAAAGTGAAATGCTTTGCGTATAGATATCTTAGTTATTACGCTTATTGCCGTGATGAGGAAAGTACTGTCCTGTAACGTATTGTTGTGCCACGAAAAAGGCTGTCTCATTGTAGCTATACCACAAAAGTTACTAATAAAACATGTTTTTCTTTCCAAAAGAATTCAGAAAACTGTGCAAATATAAAACAGAAACACCTCAAAAGCAACATTGTAAACTGTCACTCATTAGTAGCGTCGTGATAACATCGTGTAGCTGTCACATAAACTAACCCCTGTATCATCTGGTATCTCTCAGAAACCACCTTGAATCCATAATGTATTTGCAAGTAAACCAAAATGTTGCATTAAAAAAAAAGCAGATTATCTTTCAATAAACGGTTTTACATGTGAAATGTGGTGTAAACCTTTACTCTTCCTAGTACGCAGAGTTTCAACTTCAACGCAATTATCATGTGGTATACGTCGGATTCTGTAAGGTCCATTGTAAACTAGAAAGAATTTGTGGCTCAAGTGTTTCTTCTTATGTGACAATGAATGAGCTTTAATGAGAACTTTCTGACCCATATACAATTTCTTTGCATTTGCTTTTCCGTGTAGTTTTCTCCTTTTGTCTGCTGCAGATTTTATATTTTTAAGAGCCAAATCAATTATGTCTTTGTGTCGAAGTTTACGTGTATTCGGGAAAGGTACAAGTTCTCTGATTCTGTTCGGTGGTTTTTCATTCTTCAGCACAAGAGTAGGTGGTAAAGCAGTGGAGTCATGAGGCATTTCATTCAGCACGTTTTGAAATAAGTGTAAATATCTGTCCCAATGCTGATGCTTTCTGTGACAATAAAGTCTGCGAAGCTTATTGATTTCTTTCATAATCCGTTCGGAGGGGTTACAATGTGGTGAGTACAATGAAATAAAAACAGGTTTGATTTTATGGTTGCGAAGCATGCGTGACCAAACAGCAGATCTGAATTGCGGTCCGTTATCTGAAATGACTTTGGCAACGTGGCCAACTTCACGTAAGAAATTTTTAACAAAGGCGTTGGATACAGATCGTCCAGTGGCTTTACGTAACGGAGTGAAAGAAACAAATTTGGAAGTAAGTTCAACAGCGACTAGAACGTACGAAAATCCATTCGATGTTCTGACAAGGGGTCCCAATAGATCAACTGCAGCAAATTCTTTTAATTTAGAAGGAACAATAGGAAACAACGGAGCACAATGTGAGACAGTAGATGGTTTCGCCTTTTGACAAAGTTTACAAATAGACAAGACTCTTCGAATTCTCTTTTCCATATTGTTAAAATAACAAGTCGTTCGAAGAATATGATAACATTTTCGTGGACCAAAATGTGCGTAGCTGAAATGAATGTACCAAATGAGCTTATTAACAAAATCGTCAGGAATGCAAAGTACCCATAGCTTGTCATCAACAGTGCAGCGTTTGAACAGTATGTTGTTTCTAACCAGATAATAATGCCGAATCTGTGTGTGTGTCTTTTCATGCCATTTGCTTTTGATATCTTTCCAAATCGGATCTTTATCTTGTTCATGAGCAATGTCCTTCAAAGATGTGGTGATGAAGTTTTCAAAGGCGACTTTCTGAATGTAAAGAATACTGAAATTTTTCTCGAGGTTGCCTTCTGTGTTACTTTTCTCAAGCCCAGCCGGTGCGCGTGACAGTGCGTCCGCAACAATGTTCTCCTTGCCGGGAATGTAGACTATTGTGAAGTGGAATTCTTGCAGAAACAATGCCCAACGTTTTAACCTGTCATGATTTAATTTTGAAGACATAAGAAATTGTAATGCACGATGATCACTGTATACCTTTACGTGCTTACCAGAAAGAAAGAAACGGAATTTGTTAAATGCCCAAACGATAGCTAAAGCTTCTAATTCAGTAACGGAATAATTTTTTTCAGATTTTGTTAGCACTCGGCTAGCAAAAGCAATGGTTTTCTGAACAGTTGTGTCATTTTCTGTGGCTTCTTGAAATAAATGGGCACCAAGTCCGACTTTAGAGGAATCCGTGCTAAGGCAGAAATCTTGTGACAGATCTGGATGAGCTAGTATTGGCGCGTTAAGTAGCGATTCTTTCAAAGAATTGAATTCCAATTGTGCTTGTTCGTCCCAGTTCCAAATAGTGTTTTTTCCAGTGAGAGAACAAAGTTTTGGTGTAACAAGAATTTGCATATTCAGAAAACGACGGTAAAAATTTACGAGGCCTAGAAAACCGCGGACTTGTCTTTTTGTGGATGGAACTGGAATGGTTCTGATTGCTTCTAACTTTTCAGGATCCGGCTGAATGCCTTCAGAAGAAATAATATGTCCTAAAAACCTCACCTTTGACCTACCGAATTCAGACTTTTCCAAGTTAACTGTAATTCCAGATTCTGCAAAAATACGTAACAAACTGTTGAGGATGCGATTATGTTGTTCCCATGAAGCTTCTGCTATTAGAATATCGTCCACATATAAGGTGATGTGACGTTTTAAGAACTCAGGTAATATGGAATTTAGCCCGCGAATGAATGCTGCTGAAGAAATATTCAAACCAAAAGGAAGTTTCCGAAACTGATAACAAACGCCGAAACAAAGGAAAGCTGTGTATTTTCTACATTCTGGATGAAGTTCGATCTGATAAAAGCTGGATCTGAGATCAATGGAAGACAACACGTTTACACCATTGAAATTTTGAAGAAGTTCTTCCAACGTTTGCGGCCTGTCTGTTTCAGGAATAATGATAGTATTAATTTGTCTCGAATCTAAGACAAGCCTGATTGATCCATTTTTCTTCTCAACAACATGTAATGGATTGTTGTATGAGCTTACTGCAGGCTCAATAATGCCCTCGTCAAGCATAGATTGTATTTCTGTTCTAACACGGTCCCTATAATGCGCCGGAATTACGTATGGTCTAACACAAAATTTAGTATGCTCACGAACACGAAATTGGTATTGAAATCCCTTGATTGTTCCTGTTTTATGAGTAAAAACTGTGGAATGTGCTTGTAAAATCTCAAAAAGGTCTTGCCTATCATTGTCATTACAATTCTCAATTGTTTGAATTTTATTCTGAATTAACTCATTAGTATCAAATGCGCCGTCGATATCACCCCTGTCAGTACTTGCAGAGTGATTGTTAGTGTCTAGTTCCGTAGAAAATTCCGAACTGTTGTCTAACAGAAGGTAAAGCCGATTAATTTCCTCGTCATGGTTTGAGAGCCAATCTTCAAATTTCAAAGCTAGTGACTTACCTTCTTTTTCTAAACTTATTTCAGCATCGTGAAAGTTTAAGATTGCTTTGTATTCATTCAAAAAGTCTACTCCCAATATAATTTCCGTCGACAATAATGGAACAATAAGAAAGTTCATAAAGAAACTGTGGCTTTGACAAAAGAATTCTAAGTTGGTTTGTTGGCGTACATCTACACTTTTTCCAAAGATTGCACCTTGTAATTTAATCTTACGTAACGGAAGTGTGGGGCAATCGTTCGATTTGTTGCATTTGCTAAAGGCTGTTTCACTAATTACTGAAATGGGACTGCCAGAGTCAAGTACTGCCGTAAATTTTACGTCATTTACTGTAATGTGAATCACAGGATATGCAATGTTGTTATGTTTTACGTCGTGTTCTTGGAGTAAGATGTCCCTAATGTCTTCCATTTTTACGTAGTTACTAGCTACGGCAGCTGCGTCGTTAGTCTCATACGAACGTTTTGTGGCTGCCTGTGGTATGAGTCATTGCCTATTGTCTCTCTGTTGGCGCGCGTCGTTATTGGGATTTGGAGACCTAACTTCTACAAATTCACCGTGACGAGAGGGCCCTGCCCTGTTTAAATCTCGCCAGTTCTGATGCAATTCAGGTCTGTCGTTATGATCACATCGTCTGTCGTCATGTCGGTAGTTTCTGTGGTTTCTTTCTTGTCGGTTAAGTGGTGGAGAATTTCTCCCTGAATCGTAACTGCGCGCTGGACCGTTGCGTCTAAAGTTATTCTGTCCCTCGTAATAATAATTGTTTTGGTTCCCATATTGTCTGTTTCTCTGATTGTCTCTGTAATAGTCATTACCGCGGAGAGGTGATCTTTCCCTGTAATTATTACTACTCTGCCAACGGTTGTCATACGGGTGGTGTCTGTTTCGGTCACGATTTGTGTTGTGAGAATAGCCTTGTCGCGTCCAGTTATTATTTCTTTCATCGCGGAATTGCGACGGATGTGATCTGTAATTGTTGTGCTCGTGCGTTCCGCGATTGTCAGTGTCAATTTCCAGTTCTTGTAAGAGTCCTTGAAATGCTTCAATGTCGTCTTTGCAACGTCCTGCCAAAATAATATGTCGTAAATGTTCAGGCAGTTTGATTAAGCAAATTCGGATGAGTTCTGAGGGGCTGTATGGGTTTGAAAGATACTGATTCTTATGCAACATGTCTTCAAAATATTTCATAATACTGGAAAATTCAGATTGTTCGAAACGTCTCATCATTATGATGCTATGTTTTACTCGGTCTTGTGTGGCTTGAGACCAATATGCTGAGAGGAAGGCATGGTAAAATTCTCCTTCACTGTGGCAATCGTGAATGACCGATCGCATTCTTACAGCTGGTTCATTCTCTAAGTAGCCACACATAAATTCTAATCTGTGCTGCAATGACCAGTTGGGAGGAAAACAATGAGAGAATTGATGGAGCCATGCTTGTGGATGAATGTCGTTGCCAGAGTTCTTAAATGTTTTGAATTTACGTGTAGTAATAAATAGCTTATAGTCAAAATCATCGTGTCGGCGAGTAGCATATCTGTCATTGTTAGGTCGTGTCGGCGGTTCCATCTCAAAATTCGGTGCACATTGCCAATTTCTTTCATAACTTCCGAAATGCGCTGTGTTATTATTTTGTGGCTGTTCCGTATTTCTATGTCTCTCTTCCTGTATTGGGGCGCGAGTGTCCTCTGAAATACGTAATTCTTGTATTACCTCTGTCAGCTGATCTTGTACTTCCCGGATTTCTCTTTGGTGTTGATTCAGATTTTGTTTCAGTTTCCTAATTTGTTCGCTCTCTTCTGTGTCATTAAAGACTACCGGTTTTGTGTCATTCAGATTTTCATCTACCTTCGTAGATAAATTAGTGAACTGATCCGAAAGTTCGGCTACTTTCTCTGATAGTGTACTTATTTCCTCAGTGTATTTTTCTGAACCAAGTTTCAGAGTATCTACTGTGTCCTTTAAATTTTCTTGAGTTTTTGCAAGTTGCGTAACCGAATCGGTAAATGCAACTGAGTCAATTTTAGCCGACAAGGTCTCATGATTTTCATGAACAATGGTTTGCAGTTCTTTTATAGCTGCTTCGTGATTCTGTAATGCATTTTCATGCCGCGAAAAAATAGGTTGAAAATGCTCACAAATTTGTGTTTTTACGTCATTACAGACTTTTTGACATTTCGATTCAATGTGATGTAACTCAGTAGTTAAATCTTCACGTGTTTGTTCAACCGTGGAGTCTAACTTTTGAAGCTGTTGCTGTGTTTGACTCTGATTTTGTTCCATTTGTTTCTGATTTTGTTCGATTGTGTCTAATTTTTCAAGCTTTTGTTGTGTTTGTCTCTGATGTTGTTCCATTTGTTGCATTAGCTGTAATAACAATGCATTAGTGTCTGGAATCTGTTCCTCTACGCTTTTCGGCAGTGCATTTGCACCGGCAACATTCACATTTTGACAAGCAGAAAATGTGTCTTGACTTATTTGAGAAAACGGTGAGGATCCAAAACCTGAATCTACAGTATTTGTGAGATCGTCTCGTGTCATTTCGGATTCCTGAGCCGCGCTATTGCCGACCGATCGATCGATAATGCTTCCCTGTTCTCTAATTGTTTCGCTGTCTACACCATTGTTTGCAACCCGCTCCATTTCCCTATGCACAATTACCAAATTACTACTTTGAACGTCTGTTAATTCATTACACAGTGGTGCTGGCAAACTACGCTCGTCGTCACTATTATTTCTCAGTTTGCTTTGGAGCCTAGTGTTACGTTTTTCACACGCCATTATTGTCACAATATTTCACACGACAACACAGAAAAACACAATTTGAAGAGCAAAAATAAGAGAACACGTTAACATAACACTGAAATTAATATCTAGTTAATTGCAGCTGCGAAATACTTGGTGCAAATCTACATGCATGCCACACCTGTTTTACTGTACAACAATGAAAGACTGCAACTACAAAGGAGATTCTCTACAATTACGCGCTAGCAATAAACAAAATCTACACTAATTACACAAACTACAAGAACAAATCAGAAGATTCCAGTGAGGTATCCTAGGCTAAGGGTCGACATATGAAACGTCCCCTTTTAATAATTTTTACACAACTGTGCTTAACCTGACGCACAATATTTTTTTTTAGCGCAACGCAATCTGACTTTCAACACACAATATTTTGTTAGCGCAACGCAATCTGACTTTCAAAATTCTCTACAAGAGAATGGCCCTGACTAACATTAAACTATACGTCTCACAAATCACTTACCTCACCAAAAATCTTCGCTGCTCAAGCTACTGCAATACAGCGAGCGCCACTACTGCCAGCTAAATAAAAGATTCAAACTATGGAAGGCACTAACTACTGATAGGGATAGTTAGCAAATGAAAGATATTAATAGAGAACAAACAATGTATTTACCTTGATATCATGACAAATTACAAAACTCCGCCATCTCTCTCCCCACATCCACCACTGCTGGCGGCTCACCTCCAACTGCCCAGCGCTACGCGCTGTTCACAGCCAGCTGCCTAACACTACAATGGTTGAGTATTACAACAATGCAAAGCAGCCACAGACTGCACACGGCACAGCCGGTGATTTTCATACTGAGGTGGCGTTATCAATAAAAAAACCTAAACAGCCTACTTACAAGATGTTGCCATTCTTCTCGGCGCTTCTCGATTAGCTGGTCGGTAAGTGCATTTGCAAGTTCAAGAGATTCTTCAGAGAATGGGTTCTCCTCATACTTTTCCTTATATGCATCGTATGGTTGCCGGCTATCTTTCGTTAGGCCCGGTACAAACTCCGTTCTGCAGCCCCTAGGGATAGACTTTCTTGATAAATTCTGGACGATTTCTATTAACTTATCGTAGTTGCTGGGTGTTGGTTCTAGAGTTTGCAGCTTTTCGTCGATTCCAATTGCGAAACCTTCCCAGTTTGCCCTCTTGAAATTAAATCTTCGTCGAAATGGATTCCGCACTGGCACCACTGCTGAAGTAACTGTGAGTTTGATGGGTCTATGTTGGGAGTGTGGAATAGGACCCAGGACATCTTTCACGCACTCAGTTACCAAGTTCTGGCTGACGAAGACGAGGTCAGGGTTGTATCCCCTTTGCCACCTGCCGCTGTTAAAATATGGCGGGAGTTTGGCATCGTGTATGAGACAGAGTGATTCAGCATCTGCCCATGTCGCCACCTTGAGGCCGTCTTCATTAGATTCATTGTATCCCCAGCGTGTATGGTGACTATTGAAGTCACCCATTACAATACTGCCCGTGGGAAGGGGATTATTGCGCGGCAGGTCATATTCGAATGGCGTATTTGGAGGCTTATATATTGATGTTATTGTCATATGATTAGTCTCAACTCTGAGAAGTTCAATGTTGTTTTTGTCTGAAAGTTGAAACCCGTCGTAGGCTACTCCCTCTCGTATGAAAATTGCACTTTCGTGTTGATCGTCAGGCTATTTGACTGCCAGTTTCATGCCCGCAATTTTAGGTCTATTGCTGTTTGGGCCTCGGTGCGTTTCCTGTAGGCAAAGGCCGTGACATTCGTTCAATCTGCACAAATCAGCCAGTATATCCTGTTTGGCAGGTGATAATCCCTCCACATTTATGGAGATGATAGTCAAACGTGGTCTTAAGAAGGAGTCGTCATGCATTTTGTTCTTTTCTTGTAATGGCTTGGTGGTAGCAGAATCAGCAGGACTACAAGTAGTCCTCCCAGGGCCGCGACATGGACGCTTCTGCTGTGGCCCCGTTTATTTGGACTGTCAACGAAAGTTCAGACTTCTGGCGTTTGAGATGGTGGAGAAGAATTATCATAAGCACAGTTCCAATTAGACAGAGAAAATGGCCGGAACAGATTGGCGACGTAGTGTCCGCAAGAGGTTCTCTCCCACACTCAGCTTCGACTTAGCTTGCAGTGGGTTTCAATCAAACAGCTGCTGCAATCTTCTTTGAAATATTATCCAAATGCTTCGAAAAGTACAAATTCCCGCCCAAAAACTTTATAATGTTGACGAATAGGGACTGCCGTCGTTATCAAAGCCGCATTTCAAGATCACAACCCAAGTGGCAAGGAGGCAGATGGGAGTCTTAGTATAAGCTGAAAAAGGGTAGTTAATAACAGCAGCAGTAACAGCACCAATTTGTTTGCCTGCAGCAGGCCAATATATTCCTCTACTTCTAGCATTTCTTAGAGCTTGGATGAAAGAGGAACTTCTAGATGGAACCTCACCAGAAACAGTAACAGTGTATCATCGTCGTTGGTGAATGCAAGCTGTAATAGTTTTCCAGTGGCCGCATCACTTCGTTTCTCATACTCAGCCTTCCAAGAGTAAACAAGATCTTACGCTGCTTGACGGCCATGCAACTATTCTGAAAGCATTGGAGGTTTTCGACCTTGTCAGAAAGAAAACGGTGTCGTGATTTGTTGCTTCCCACCATATTGCACCCATAAGTTGCAACCACTCGCTGTCAGTTTCATGGGACTGTTAATCACTTTCTACGGCAAGGAAATTAAGACGTGGCTTATAAACCATCTGGGAAGAGTGGCAGCCCAGTACGAAATAGCTCATTTGTTCGGAGTATGCTAAAGCAGCAACCATGCAAATGCCATATCTGGATATAAAAAAAGGAGTATATGCCAGCTTAATGCAAATACATTTGGCGAAGACGAATTTGCGCCCTCAGATACGTCATAAAGAATAATTCCAGACATCAGAATACAACACTTACGCTTCTTCTCCGCACCCGGTCTGTGGGATACAAACACAGTCTTCGTTCATTATATCACCAGAAGTGTAAAGCCAGTTCCTCATTGCCGGAGACCGTCATCAATCAAAGAGGCAACTGCAACCTAATGCAGAGTCTCCGTACAAAAATGAACTCAATGCAACGGAAGCTTCTTTCCGGTAGGTTAAAAGAATATTGTTGAAGGACTCCGGATCTAAACCATAAAAAAAAAGAGTCAGAAGACGTGTGCAGCAAACAGCTCTTCTGAAGATGGGAATGAAACGCCTTGTCCTCTTCGCAAAGAAACCTACTCCTCAACAAGAAAGTTGGATGGTTGCGTAAAGTGTTTAAAGTATAAGACTTAGGACGATGAGGGTTGCACATGATGGAATGAAGATGACTAACATCGTATTGGTGTGTCCCACGTCACAGACGGAAAATTTAACATTATCCGGTCATACTCCACAGGGTGTCCGCTTTTACTCCAGGGTATGGGGTATAACTGTATATCGCGCATGCTAAGTTACATTAAATATATATTAAAGCAACAAAAATAAGTTCTTATAGATCATATACATTGTTCATCCGTTATTTATCTTCCGCTGAAATAAATTTAAAGTCCTAACAATAAAAAGTGTCATTGTTATTTGACTTCCTCTTTAGCTACCCGATTATACGCCAATTTCTCCTGCAGGAGGAAGTTGTAGAGAGTAAAAACTATAGTGGAAGACAGATATTGGCACATATCCAGCAAATAACTGAGAACGTTGGCTTAAGTTTTACTCTGGGGCTGGAGTAAGAGAGGTAGTCGTGGCGGGTGACATCGAACCAGTCAGGATGACCCAAGAAAAAAAGTGTTATTCAAGAGCCGTCGTGTTGCTATCACAGTAAGTGAAATACGCAAGGTGCTCGTCATCTGTCTCTATTATATAAAAGAACTGAACAACAGGCCAGGGCACGAGAGGTATGCGTGTTAAGGGGCTTATCAGTTTTGCGTATGCCACGGCCGACATAGTCATCGTGCGGAGTCACTGCTACAACACGATTCTTACACTATCGAACAGAAGAGCATTACATTCAGTAGGCGAGGTGGAAGCTTCCCCTCTTCCACTTCAATGTACCCTTTCCACAACCTCCTGAACTCCAGTTATTAATCTTATGGCTTCACTTCTTTTCCGATCTTTCTTAGTGAAACCTGGGAATGATCTTTCCGTAGACCTCTGAGCTGCTCGTAATTTTATTTTGGAAAACTCGTTTAAAATCCAAGTTTCAAAGCCATATATTAGTACGGGAGGAACATACTGTTCGAAATCAACGTTTTTAAAGTTTTTTTGTATATTGGGCTAAAAAAACAGGTGCATTTCTTCAATAAGGCCTCCAACGTGACTTGGTTCGGTGAAAAATTTCAGGTTTTAAGTCTCCTTGGATATCAATTAACAGTACCAAATAAACATATTCGTTATCATTTTTAGACAAATGCAATAACCCACTTGTGCATAGTATTTGTTCTGCATAGATTTATCTTAAGGCCTACTTTTACTCAACTGTCTGATAAATCCTTTATAGACGATTGCAATTCTGTTTATGTTGCTGACTGCGACTACTGTTTAGACAGCAAAGAAAATCTGGAAACAGACAGTCGCAGCTGTCCTGCAAAACCGCTCCTCCAGTTCACTGCCGCATGCGAATGTATCCAACATAAAGTCCATTTCGACCATCTAAATTTGGTCTGCATGTACGCATTCATTATTTTGTCATAGAGTTTCTGTGTTTACGAATAGTATTTTCGTTACTATATTGTGGTAATGTAATCTTAGCTTTACGAACACCTTTAATTTGAATGTCTACTACCTTTATTCATTTTGTAATTAGCGTAAAAATTAGGTGGTAGTAATGGTCTACATTGGTGTATTATGTATGGCCTTCATTTGGGCTATAGCCAGATTTTGGACTACTTTGTCAATATGACTAAACTGTGCTGTTTTCATTCTACTGGCGAGAACAAAGCCAAAATATATCCCGCAGGAAAAAAGAAAGAAATCGAATGAAGGAAAAAACCAAGACGATTCGTGGAATCACAAATAAAACTATATGGACACTGAAGTCTGCTAGAATATTTAACATGCCACGGGAGGGGTTGCAAGCATTTGGGAAGGCACGTTTCTCCCTAAAAAAAACGCATAAAACTGGAAGGAAACGTGTATTAGATGCAGAAAGTGAGGTATATAAAAGTTTTTATAAAATTTGGGTCATCCCAAAATATGGCTATATCTCGTGCAGATTATCGATTACCTATTTTCCGTACAGTGTAAGAAGGTGACAGCACGATTCTGTCGAAACTAGTAATTGGAATGAAGGTCTTAAAATGAAGCGATCTTGGCTTTCACAAAAGGTAGGGGAACTCGGGGCAGAACGGGATAGCGGGGCATAATGGGAAATTGCTCTTTTTTCGATTGGACAGTGGTGCAACCTGTTGTATGGGCATGTAACTATTTCTCCAAATGGAAGGGAAGTCAGGGCAGCCATTTTGATTTAGTTTGAAGTGCGAGATCTAAGTGAATTGTTGTCCGTCACGTTAACGCTTGCGTTGTTCTAACGTTTGGTGAATTTCAACGCCAGGTAAGCTGTTAATTGTATACCCTAAAATGACACATTCCCTTAAAGTGCATGGCATTTTTTATACTTCAGTTCGTTAATGCGTTTAAATACGTCAGTTATTACACTCCATAAAAGTTCTTGGGGCGGAACGGGACGATGGCTTAGTGTACCGTTCTGCCCCGTCATATTTTGATGCAAGTAGAAAGCAAACTATATTCTTTTTTCTTTCCCCCTTGCTGTTCCAGATGGTGCAAACGTACATGAGAAAGACTGATAGACAGCAATGGGACGCAAAAGCGATGGAAATGGCAGTTTCAGTCGTATTTTCTTCCCAAATGGGATTTTTAAAAGCATCTACGCAGTTCAACGTACCGAAATCAACATTAGAAAGATATGTGCGTTAAGCTACGAATAATGCTGACTACATAATTGACAAATCAGATGGAAAATTTAAAAAGGTGTTCACTGCAGAACAAGAACATGAGCTGGTAACGTATCTCAAGTCAATGGAAAACAGACTTTTTGGTCTAACAATGAAAAATCTTTGATCACTAGCCTATCAACTAACCGAAAGAAATGGCTTACCACGCAGATTTTACAAGCAAACTTGTCTAGCTTGGCAAGACGGTTAAAGGACTTGTTACGAGGCACCCTACACTGTCTATTCGCAAGCCGGAAAATACTTCTGGTGCTCGAGCAATGGTATTCAACAAAGTAGCAGTTTCACAATTTAACTCTCTTCTCAATAATGTTATTGATAAGTAAAAATTGACTGCTGACAAAATATTCAACTGTGATGAAAGTGGCTTGACAGTTAATCCTAAAAGTCAGTCAGAAATAATAGCACTTAAGGGAAAAATGCAAGTAGCAGCGGTAACATCTTCAGAATGTGGAGAAACGGCTACAGCAGTCATCTGTATGTCTGCATCTGGGTTATACGAGGTGCGGCTAGAAAAAAACCGGACTGATGCTGGAAAAAACATTTATTTACAATTATTTACAATTTCATGTTATCTCCTTCAATGTACTCTCCTCCTCGGTCTCTAAACCGCTCCATACGATTTTTCCACCGTTCATAGCACTGCTGCAGATCATTTTCGGTAAGTCCATACATTACTTCCGTCGCTTTTTCTTTTACTGCTTCAACAGTCTCAAATCTAGTTCCTTTCAAAGCTGACTTGACTTTAGGGAAAAGAAAAAAGTCACAGGGGGCCAAATCAGGTGAGTAGGGTGGATGATCTAAGATGGGAATGTTGTGTTTTGCCAAAAACGTCTTCACTGACAACGCACTGTGAGCTGGGGCATTGTCTTGGTGAAGGATCCATGACTTTTTTCTCCACAAATCGTTCCGTTTTCTCCGTACTCGCTCACGTAGGGTAGCCAGGACGCTAATGTAGTAATGCTGATTCACTGTTTGTCCCTCTGGTACCCAATCAACGTGCACAATCCCTTTGATGTCAAAAAAAAAAATCATCATTGCCTTGAATTTCGATTTTGACATTCGTGCTTTTTTTTGTCGTGGAGAACCAGGAGTTTTCCAATGCATAGTTTGGCGTTTAGTTTCGGGATCGTAAGTAAAAAACCACGATTCATCGCAAGTAATAACATTTTGTAAGAAGGTGGGATCACTTTCAATGTTTTCCAGGATGTCAGAACAAATCATTCTTCGGCGTTCCTTCTGTTCAATTGTGAGACACTTTGGAACCATTTTTGAACACACTTTGTTCATGTTGAAACTTTCATGAAGAATCTGCCTAACACTTTCCTTGTCAACTCCTGTTAACTCAGACACTGCTCTGATTGTTAAACGGCGATCTTGTCGAACAAGTTTACCGATTTTTTCAATGTTTGCATCAGTTTTTGCTGACAATGGTCTGCCAGTGCGAGTGTCATCACTGGTGTCTTCGCGGCCATCTTTAAATCGTTTAAACCACTCAAACACTTGTGTTCGCAATAAACAATTATCACCGTACACTTGTTGTAATATTACAAACGTTTCACTTGCAGATTTTCCTAGTTTGAAACAAAATTTGATGTTAACACGCTGTTCTTTCTGTACACTCAACATTTTCCGACGCACAGACAAAACGTCAACTACTTAAAACAGACGCCACGGGCAGACTGAGTGCAGGAGGCAGATGAAACTCGAGCAGTAGGCGGAGCGAGAGTCACGTGACAGGCCACGCGACTTTCAGCCTTATTGCATTCGTTTTATTGTTTCACCAGTACTAGTCCGGTTTTTTTCTAGCCACACCTCGTACATGCCACCCATGCTTATCTTTCCAAGGAAGAAGAAGAAACAAGAATTTGAGCTTGGATTGCCTCCAGGAGGCTGGTCTGAAGTACACCGCTCGGGGTGGATCACTAGCGAATTATTTCTAGTATGGTTTAGAAAGCTTGTGGGATTTTCTAAGGCCACGAAAGAATCACCTGCGCTTCTAATTGTTGGTGGACATTCAACTCACACTAAAAACCTGGAGCTGCTTGATATGGCTAGAGACAATGGTATAGTCCTCCTTTGTTTACCGCCACACACTTCACATAAATTTTAAACCCTGGACGTAACGTTTTTCAAGCCCCTGAGTTGTTATTACAGTGAAGAGATAAAAAAATGGCTACGGAGCCATCCAGGTAAAGTTGTCACTCTTTTCCAAATATCATCGCTATTTGGGGCCGCGTTTTTAAGTGCTGCAACGATGCCGACGGCTGTAAATGGCTTTAAGAGAACTGGAAGATGGCCGTCTGACATGAATGTGTTTTCAGAGGCAGACTACCTCTCATCAGCGCCAACAGATATTCAGTTCGAAAACTGCGAAAGTCCGACTAAAAACTCTGCAAATGGACAATCTAACACATTGATTACAGGCTCTCCAGCGTCTAATGAACCCGCCACTAGTAGGCCTACGACTAAGACTGACCAAGGCTCAATCATTGACTCCCAGCCTGGATGTTCACGGATGCCATACCCATTTTATGCTATGGAGTTTCTTAAAAAAGGCGTTCATGATGAATAAATTATTCACTTCAGCAAACTGAACAAGCTTTTCGGCTATTTCATTTCTTTTATCGATTCCATGGGAACCTATCCACACATCTCCTTTTTTTTTTTTTTTATATACCAACTCGGGCACTTAAATCCCCAATTATCAGTTTAAAGTGACAATCCTGTTCTTTATCATTTACATACATTACCTCCTCAAAAAAGGCATCCAATTCATCGACAGAAATATTAGAAGTAGGAGAAAATAGTTGCACGATTTGTAACTTGTATCTCTTTGATATTTTTATAAGAGTGATACACAATATCACAATCACAAAACACAAAAAATGGTTTCTTTACTTTTCTTTAATTAACTTTAAATATTATTGCTTGTGTTTTATGACAGTTTATCCCCGAACTGTCACGCAACAAGTTTCATAATGTTATATGCACATCCCCATGGTCATTGAAGTCATTCATTTAATACTACATTACAACCAAAGGTATTATTGAGTACTGCCAATGACTGACCAGCTAATTTATTTCGTCTCTTTTTTCCTTTTTATTATGGTGAGGGGCTTGTAATTCTCTACAGCCAAGGAGAGCTTTTATAGCCGATTCACAACATGGAAGTTTACTTAAAAGGACCAGGGAGAGTCATAAATTTGTATAAAGCTGAAAGCTATTCTTGAGACCAGGTAGGCACAAAAGTATTAGCTTTGTTCCATCTCTGCACACTGGGAGGCACAGAGGGCTGGGCGTGTGCTGTAAAACGGGATTGTTCGAAACTCTAGAAGGAATCCTTTTAGGAAAAATAAAATCTAAGCCAGATGGAGCCTTCACAAAAGGCAGAGTGTGAGACCTGCCACTTTCCTTAGTAGCCATGCCACTGAAGAATGCTCGTTTAAAACTCTTTCAATGGGCAATCTTATCGTCTCACAATTTTTATTTCGGTACAATGCACGCTTTCCCATGTGTTTCTATGAGTAAGCCCTCTGATTCGTCAGATTCAGAATCCCGTCATGGAGTGGGAGAGATTTTCTGCCTTCCTGTCCATGCCACAGTATCATTGATTAATTATAACAAAATCCTCAGGTGTAGGAATTTGTTTTCCTTGTTTACAAAATAATTACCTGGTTGGAACTCGCAAGGTCTGCTGCAATTTGTGGGCGATGTTTCTACACTGGCAGCAACAGTAATGTTTCAGAGACCTAACATAGACAACACTTGCTGCTGGGAGATGGAAGAATACAAAATCTTGCTTCCAGACAACCGATGAGATGAGACTTTCTGTCGTAGGATGTCTCCACATTAGTACTGAGTACAGAGGTGAGCTGGACTGAGAATTGCCAGCCATTGCTCCCGGTGCCTTCCATCTTCATGCTGTATAAGAGCAGTAAGAATGAGGCAGTATGCAGTCACCGTGTCGAGGGGGATGTGATGCTAATTAACTTTCTTCATGGATTACTTGCACAGTTTTAACGTTTGCAGCCAGTGAATTTCTTTCATCATGAACTTTGGCGATTCTGCTGGTGTTTCTACTTATTTTTATGGGATCTTTCTTTAAATCACTAACCATTCTTGCAGTCATTAGTGGCATCCACGATTTATTCTTAATGCTATGCTTTTATTGTGCCAAGGTTAGATTTCACAACTGCAATCCCTTTGTCATTCATTGAGGCTCATGTACTTATCTCAGTTTGAATTTCGTACGTTAAAGCTTTATGGTAATAAACGAAATTGTTATAGTGACTGCTTGTTCTGTTGTAGATCAGCCCTTCCAGTAATGTATGCATGTGTAGTGTGGTATCTGTATTGTCATGCTTGGTTGCGGCACACCTATTATTTATCATTCAATAAGACGTTTCCGCTGAGCGACTTTTCGTATTTCCTTAAAATTTGCATGGTCTTATGGGGAGCTTCACTTCTCTGTAGGTCACTGGAATTGGACTTATAGTATGTTGGGGCTATGCTATACAGCTCAGCCAATACCTCACACAAGAGAGGTGTAACTATTTTGTAGATTTTTATGGCAATTGTACTGCTGTCATTTGCAGATATTACAACACTAAGCATCATCAAATGACTTCCTTGTTTACAGGAATTTCATTTACTCTTAGCTTTTCTCTCTCATTATCATGTTTTTTTCTTTAATTTCTCCGGTGACATAATAAGTTTTCATACGACACGAGAGACATCAGATTTAAGTCAGTAGATGGAAATGAGCGTCATTGGCCGGGAGACCCCTTGCGGGGCAGGTCCCGCCGCCTTGGTGCAGGTCTTATTACATTCGACGCCACATTCGGCGACCTGCGCGCCGGATGGGGATGAAATGATGATGAAGACAGCACAACACCCAGTCCCTGAGCGGAGAAAATCCCCGACCCAGCCGAGAATCGAACCCGGGCCCGTAGGACGGCAATACGTCAAGCTGACCACTCAGCTATCGGGGCGGACAGTGAGTAGATTAAACTGGAGTAAGTGGTTCTTTTTTCTCAACTATTCACTTATCAACTTTTTTTTGACAGTCTTAGTTAGTAAAATAATAACAAACATGTTCTGCTATACCTTGCCTGCTTGAAATCGTGTTGCCAATGTAAATACTGATGGAAGGACTGATAATATTGTTAATAAATATGGGAAACTCTTATGTTCTGGCGATGTCGGGAAAGATGCAGACGTGATGACTTGAAAGCGCAAGCTCAAGGAAGGCCTTCCCTCGTCTCAAAGAATTGGTGACTGAAATATATGGCAGAGACGGTGTCAAATCCTTGACAAACCATGCTGTATGTGTCGCCGCGTTGGCATCTCTCCGGCATTCAATGGAAGTACTAAGTGAGGTAATCGCCAGTCAAGGAGCGAGAGGCGACAGAAGTTGAAGCATTGCTCGGAATAATACAACAAGGTAGACAACACGGCTTAATGTTTTTGCAATATGCAGTACCGGTAAGCACTGACGAATCCCTCTAGTTCACGGCTGCTCACGACCTCTTGGCGCACCTTATTCTAACTTTCGTGGCTATATCCGTAGACGCTTCCAGAAACTCATTTCGGAACTTTAATGTGTTATACAGGATGGCCAAAATAAAAGAGGCCCTATGTCTTATAAACAACATACAGACAATCCACTCGTTTACTGTTAATACAGAACAAAGAGCAGAAAATTTTTATTATGGAAAAGAATGTACTAAACATTCAATAGGTCAATAGTTCACAGGAGGTGCTGTACACGTTCACCATAAACTTATAGACACAACTCAGCACATCTCAACATGTTTCCGGAAGCTTTTGGCAATTCATTTTGTGTGATTTCTGCAATCCTAAGACTATGTTTGTTTTCAACTAATCAGTTGTACGCAAGATGTTGCTGTTCTTTTTCCTTTATATTACCTCTCAGGTAGACAGGATCAGGCGATCCGGGAGGCCATAAACCTGCGTAAACTGCACGTTCTTCTCCGGAAGCTTCATGGACGTATGGCATTGAAAAGCCTGAACTAAGCGCCGTAGCTCCATCTTGCTGCAAAAATAATACTCTCGTTCTTCTTCCGTCAGCTGCGCTATAAATGGTTGCAACAATCCCTATACATACTCTTACACTTGAGAGTTCACGGTGTTGTTAAACAAAATGGGGCCTACAGTCCGCTGGCCTGAAACTGCACACCAAACGCCTTCATTCAGGTCTTACAGAGGCGCCTCAGAGAGTTCCCTGGGATTGTCTGTTGATCCATTGCGTGTGTTTTGAGAGTTCACAGCCGGCCGCTGTGGTCGAGCGGTTCTTGGCGCTTCAGTCCGGAACCGCGCTGTGGCTACTGTCGGAGGTTCGAATCCTGCCTCGGGCATGGATGTGTGTGATGTCCTTAGGTTAGTTAGGTTTAAGTAGTTCTAAGTCTAGGGGATGATGACCTCAGATGTTAAGTCCCATAGTGCTGAGAGCCATTTGAACCATTTTGAGAGTTCACGCCCTCGTGCTTCGTCTGAGTTGAACTAAAGATTTCGATCCAGATAAACATCAGCGACATGCCTGAGTAACCACTCCCAATAGTGTTGTCGTTGCGTGTACTCCTTAGGTTTTAATGCTTATTTCACTCTTACTTTGTATGTTCGCATGTGTAATAGATTCAAGATTATCTGGCAACACGTTCGTTTGATGTTTTGTTGGGGGGATAAACGTTTAGCTTATTTCCATGGACCTCTTACCGTAGTCTCGTGAACACATTCAATATTTTTCCGGCTAACAAACTTTCTTTGCACGGTTACGTTTGGCGTTAGCCACTGAATCTGTTTCACTAAATTTAGTGATCAATTTCTGCAAAACACTTTTCGCAGAATCAGTTGTCTGAATATTTTATCGTGAACTTTTCATTAAATGTTTAACACAATTTCCATCCGAAAGAAGTTTCAACTATAAACACTCTTTGTTCGATCTAAGGAGGCATTCTGAAGAACTGTATTCACAACATGCTTGAAACTGTCTGCTGACAACGCAGCACTAATCACTAAATCGCTGCTCGACATCATATCACATCACGTGACTTCACTCGAGCGCCGCCCCAGTGTCAGGAAATAACAACACTCAGATAGCTTCAAATATCACGTTCACTGTAGCACGGGGCCTTTTTTATCTTGGCCACCCCGTTTTTTCAACCCATAAGTCGGGATTTTTGGCGTCGCGCGTAAGGCTTACGTGAGACAGGTCATGACACCACTAAAAGTAGGGCCCTACCGGGAAGATCGGGGCACCAGGAAAATGAAAGAAGAATCAGGGGAGGGATGAAAGAAGAGAATAAACTCAGAAATTTTGTGAACACAGCCGATAGTGATGTTACAATAGATAGAAAAAGGACGAAACTAGGAAAAAACACAATGAACTTGACGAATGTCTTTATACAAGGTTTTTACACTACTGGCCATTAAAATTGCTACACCAAGAAGAAATGCAGATGATAAACGGGTATTCATTGGATAAATATATTATACTAGAACTGATATGTGATTACACTTTCACGCAATTTGGGTGCATAGATCGTGAGAAATCAGTACCCAGAACAACCACCTCCGGCCGTAATAACGGACTTGATACGCCTGGGCATTGAGTCAAACAGAGCTTGGATGGCGTGTACAGGTACAGCTGCCCATGCAGCTTCAGCACGATACCACAGTTCATCAAGAGTAGTGACTGGCGTATTGTGGCGATCCAGTTACTCGGCCACCATTGACCAGACGTTTTCCATTGGTGAGAGATCTGGAGAATGTGCTGGCCGGGCAGCAGTCGAACATTCTCTGTATCCAGAAAGGCCCGTACAGGACCTGCAACATGCGGTCGTGCATTATCCTGCTGAAATGTAGGCTTTCGCAGGGATCGAATGTAGCGTAGAGCCACGGGTCGTAACACATCTGAAATGTAACGTCCACTGTTCAAAGTGCCGTCAATGCGAACAAGAGGTGACCGAGACGTGCAACCAATGGCACCCCGTACCATCACGCCGGGTGATACGCCAGTATCGCGTCGACAAATACACGCTTCCAATGTGCGTTCACCGCGATGTTGCCAAACACGGATGCGACCATCATGATACTGTAAACAGAACCTGGACTCATCCGAAAAAATGATGTTTTGCCATTCGTGCACCCAAGTTTGTCGTTCAGTAGACCATCGCAGGCGCCCCTGTCTGTGATGGAGCGTCAAGGGTAACCGCAGCCATTATTGCATGAAAGGTTCTTCGGCATCGTGTCGGACTGTTGTGGCGACTACGAGGTTCCCACACGTCCATCCGACGCTACACTCAAAATCCTCTTAAACAGTTATTACACCGAGAAAACCTTAAACAGCGCAAAGGCTTTATTGTATCTGACGAGGTGGAAATGCGTCCATGGTATTTGCAAATGAGCACTGAAAGAGAAGCAAGCAAGCTTCAAAATTTCCTGAAATTCTACACAAAGTAATTATAGGTGAAAATTTAAATAATCTTCAAGTGTATAGCTGTGATGAAACGGTACTTCATTGTCGACTGCTTTCATTTAGAACTCTCGACGTAAAAAATCATGAAATATTGCGCGTTTCAGAATGAATAGAGATATAATTATCCCTCTATTTGTCATAAACAAATCTGGAAGCCATAAGCTGGAACCTCTTCGTACAGGCAAAAGTAGTAGTCAGACATATTTCAAACTTGTAAACATGTCGTCATTACTCTTCATTTACATAAATTCCACGAATACTTTCGTAAAATGTGACACCTTCATAAAATCATTTGGAGAAGAGTTTGCTCCGTCAGAGAGAGAGCACCTGCGATCATTTAAACAGAGAGAAGAAGCTCTTCTGATCCTTGATCATTGTCCATCACAGCCATTTGCTGATTTATTGGAGCCAGTAGGCGGAACTTCCTCAGCCACTGGAGCACACTAAATGGAATTGTAAATCTTTTGTGATGATCGCTTGGCAGCTCCCATAACTTATTCCGACCTGTTCTGCAATTTATGACACCCTCGCCCGACGATCGCCTCTGAGAATATCTCGAGCCCCACGAATGTTAACTTCAGTAACGCTGGTCTGAGAATGGCGGTCGTGTTGCCGATTTTCCACACGTTCTAGTCCTTCCTTATATTCTTTATGCCTGGGAAAGCCATGCGTCCTTGACAATGATTGATCACACAGCTGTGCAATCAGTCTCTGGAATTTTTCGTCGCTTGAACTCCTTCACGAGCAAGAAATTTTATAATCGTGAGCGTTATTGTTGATGCTACTGGAAATAGTGGTGCCAAAACAAAATAGCGCAGCCCAGCTTCATTTTGTCACTTTTTGTCCCTTGTAATAATACACTCCTGGAAATTGAAATAAGAACACCGTGAATTCATTGTCCCAGGAAGGGGAAACTTTATTGACACATTCCTGGGGTCAGATACATCACATGATCACACTGACAGAACCACAGGCACATAGACACAGGCAACAGAGCATGCACAATGTCGGCACTAGTACAATGTATATCCACCTTTCGCAGCAATGCAGGCTGCTATTCTCCCATGGAGACGATCGTAGAGATGCTGGATGTAGTCCTGTGGAACGGCTTGCCATGCCATTTCCACCTGGCGCCTCAGTTGGACCAGCGTTCGTGCTGGACGTGCAGACCGCGTGAGACGACGCTTCATCCAGTCCCAAACATGCTCAATGGGGGACAGATCCGGAGATCTTGCTGGCCAGGGTAGTTGACTTACACCTTCTAGAGCACGTTGGGTGGCACGGGATACATGCGGACGTGCATTGTCCTGTTGGAACAGCACGTTCCCTTGCCGGTTTAGGAATGGTAGAACGATGGGTTCGATGACGGTTGGATGTACCGTGCACTATTCAGTGTCCCCTCGACGATCACCAGTGGTGTACGGCCAGTGTAGGAGATCGCTCCCCACACCATGATGCCGGGTGTTGGCCCTGTGTGCCTCGGTCGTATGCAGTCCTGATTGTGGCGCTCACCTGCACGGCGCCAAACGCGCATACGACCATCATTGGCACCAAGGCAGAAGCGACTCTCATCGCTGAAGACGACACGTCTCCATTCGTCCCTCCATTCACGCCTGTCGCGACACCACTGGAGGCGGGCTGCACGATGTTGGGGCGTGAGCGGAAGACGGCCTAACGGTGTGCGGGACCGTAGCCCAGCTTCATGGAGGCGGTTGCGAATGGTCCTCGCCGATACCCCAAGAGCAACAGTGTCCCTAATTTGCTGGGAAGTGGCGGTGCGGTCCCCTACGGCACTGCGTAGGATCCTACGGTCTTGGCGTGCATCCGTGCGTCGCTGCGGTCCGGTCCCAGGTCGACGGGCACGTGCACCTTCCGCCGACCACTGGCGACAACATCGATGTACTGTGGAGACCTCACGCCCCACGTGTTGAGCAATTCGGCGGTACGTCCACCCGGCCTCCCGCATGCCCACTATACGCCCTCGCTCAAAGTCCGTCAACTGCACATACGGTTCACGTCCACGCTGTCGCGGCATGCTACCAGTGTGAAAGACTGCGATGGAGCTCCGTATGCCACGGCAAACTGGCTGACACTGACGGCGGCGGTGCACAAATGCTGCGCAGTTAGCGCCATTCGACGGCCAACACCGCGGTTCCTGGTGTGTCCGCTGTGCCGTGCGTGTGATCATTGCTTGTACAGCCCTCTCGCAGTGTCCGGAGCAAGTATGGTGGGTCTGACACACCGGTGTCAATGTGTTCTTTTTTCCATTTCCAGGAGTGTAGAAACAGGATCTCCTTTGGTTGCTCAAGAAGTTTACTCCGGTACCGTGGTGCGGTGAGTTCAGTGTTTATCGCGACTGCCAACATGTACTGCAGACGAGTAAAAAGACTGATTGTGTAACTTCATTTTTTTGAAGTGATAATTAAAACTTTACGATTACTTTTCACACATTTATGGAATGTTAAATTTGAAATCGCATTCTGTATTACTCTATAAAGTGACCTTGTCGAAAACTGCTTGTACGTGTTCTTGAGGCTTCAATTGAATAATATTCCAAAAAAAGTTGTCGATTTCGTTTTTGAAATTACGCGGGTCATAAGGGGAAACCGAATGAGATGCCGCACTGTGTAAGGTAGCTAGAGATATCACAGCTAAAATCTCTGTAACTTTTCCTTCGCAGCATCACATGAATACCGAAAATATTTCGAAAAAAATACTGTGGTTCGGATATACTGTCGCAAACTGGAACATATGAGCTTCTGCTCTGTTTCTTACGGTCTCGAAGTGCACAGAAACTCAAACATTAACACTGCTTCCTTTCTCTGAGGACGGACTGTAAAGCTTGGCATAAACTGCTACGCTCTGGAAACACTCATGACTAATCCCTGAGAGAAGCTATGCGAAATATTATTTACTTGATTCTTCATTATTTTCGTTACTGCTATAAATTTCCTGCTTTTTTTATGAATCCATTACAGTGTTAGTTTTCAGTCACAACGAGTGTGTTAGAAAACGTCACATCAGTTAGGGGAAAGAGCTGACTGTGTGCAGAGGGTCAGATGTACGTTGTGGAATCAAATCGTTATAAACGTTTATCATGCATATTTTTGCAGCCATAAAGAAAGATTTTGTAGCCGTCGATTTACGTCGGATGAAGAGGTGCACTCCAGGTTCCGTAGGCAACTACTAACATTTTTGTATGAAGGTATTGACCACCTTGTCTCACACTGTGATAAATGTATTAACACTTACGGCGATAACTTTTGTAATAATTAACAGTTTACTTGCTTTCTTCCATCTTATTCGTTTTCATTTGACTGTCCGTTATACTGTACACATTGTGATTATACTTTCATAACAATTACGTTTCGTTTGGCAGATGTTCTAATGATGTGCTACATCCGAACCATGTCAGGAAATATAATTTTTAACTTCGAGTGGTCTGTTGATCTTAGTGATCTAATAAAGCAGTGATATAAGATGTGCTCAGAGCTTACATAATGGTCGCAGGCAACCTGCGCGACTCCGTGTCGCCACTTAAGCTACCGCGGCAGGAAAGATAGGAGGAAAATCATTCTCACAGATTATGTCGTGTGTGCCCCTTCTTGAAATGCATTTTTAAAGTGATAGTTCACAGTCGCGCCTGCGATAAGCACATTCGGATGCTTTATGAGTATTTCTCGCTGTGTGGACTCCCGTATTGTTCTGGTCGGCTTACGCAATACGTGCTGAGATTATGTGAGTTCTTTTTCATCTTGACTTTTCGTTATCAGCAACTTGTAAGGTTACTGCAAGTCGACTGCACCGAGCATGTCACTAGCGAGTAAGAGATGGGGTTGTCCAGGCTAGAATAATAAAATCTGAAACTGGAGAAGCGGCCAAAGATCGTCAACTGACGGTTGTAAAGTAATACATACTCAAAGTATGTCACTATTCCCTCTCGACACTTAATTTCTTTTTTATAAAAATTTATTTTGTATTTTCATTATGTAACTCTGTTATTACGATGAAGCCGAGCTGTCTAAGGCGCTTCAGTCATGGACTGTGCGGCTGGTCCCGGCGGAGGTTCGAGTCCTCCCTCGGGCATGGGTGTGTGTGTTTGTCCTTCGGATAATTTAGGTTAAGTAGTGTGTAAGCTTAGGGACTGATGACCTTAGCAGTTAAGTCCCATAAGATTTCACACACCTTTGAACCACCGATTACGACGACACTTGCTTAATTTAAAGATTCGTGGTCAGATCAATGTTTTATGCTGATGTAAACTGTATGTAATACTAGGGCTAAACACATCTGCGATCTTGTTTTTAATCTTTTTAATCTTTTATTACAGTGGTGACTGTTTTGTTATGTAATTTCTTATTTTCAAATTTTATGCTATTTTTAGATATCTTTTGCAATGTGACTTTATTAAGAGGTAAAAAACAAAAAAAGTAATAATAAAAATAAAATAAACTCTCTACATAGGGGGCATTCTTATCACTGCTGGCTGCAATTAACATCTATTTAAAGCTCGACATTGACCTTTTCTTTTAGTATTTGAGACACCTACTTGGGAAGCAATGGTTACGTCTGCGAGCTAGGCGTAAAGGGCTATTTATACATTTTAAGGTTCACTATATACCATGAGTTCGCCGCTATAGAGTAGTTTTGAAAATTGCTCTTGCACTACTGTTCTATTTAATGGTGGTTTTTGAACATAGGGTGACCTGAGGATGGTACTGTGTAGCAAGTAGCCAAAATAAATTAACTGCGACAGTAGACACGAAGATATACTTTTTCAGTACTGTACAGGTCGCTGTTCCACAGGCATTATGTAGGGAATATGCAGTGTACGTAATCACACTAGCGAATTCCTACATTGTTGAGTCTTTTTTTTAATAAGACATTGATTAACCTGAACGGCACAGTTCTTTTACGATATTATGATGTGTAAGACATCAGGACAATATACCCACACAAACACGCTCATGGCTCTTTCAGATCAACAGGTTCACCGCCGGCCGTTGTGGCAGACCGGTTCTAGGCGCTTCAGTCTGGTACCGCGCGACCGCTACGGCCGCAGGTTCCAATCCTGCCTCGGGCATGGATGTGTGTGATGTCCTTAGGTTAGTTAGGTTTAAGTAGTTCTAAGTTCTAGGGGACTGATGACCTCAGATGTTAAGTTCCATAAAGCTCAGAGCCATTTGAAGTATTTTTTTGAACAATTTCACGAAACATATTAATGCACTGAGACCCGCCCCACGCAGGAGACGTGCTTCGTTGTGCCCCACATTTGTTGTGCCTGTTGTTTTTGTAAGATGTACCGACCCTTCAGCGTTGATCTTTGGCATGCTAGCGGCTAAGGCGTCACAAACCTAGGTAAGTGCAAAATCTGCATTTACATCTACATGTACATGTACATCTACAAACAAAGTCCACAAGCCATCGTAGGGTACTGGTGGGAGGGTAGCCTGTACTGCTACTACTCGTTTTCTTTCCTGATCCACTTGGTGACAGAGCGAGCACTATTGTCTCATATCTTATCTTGGTTGTCCTTGCGTGAAATGTACCTTGTCGGCAGTAAGATCTTTCTGCAGTCAGCTTAAAATGTCGGTTTTCTAAATTTTCTCAGTGTTATTCCTCGAAAAGAACGTCGCCCTCTCTCCAGGGATTCCCATTTGAGCTCACGAAGCATCTCCGTAACACTTGCGTGTTCTTCGAACTTGGCGGTAATAAATCTCTGAATTGCTTCGATGTCTTCCTAAAGCGTATTTGGTGCGGACCCCAAACAGTCGAGTAGTACTAAAGAACAGGTCATACTAGCGTCCTATATGCAGTCTCCTTTGCAGATGAACCACACCTTCCTACAATTCTCTCAATAAATCGGTGCATTTTGGATATTTATTTACTTATATTTACATATATTAGTCGACTTCGCGTTATCTCCTTTTCATTCGAGTGAATTTACGTTTACCGTATAAATTCGTTTAGCACATCTAGTTCCAAAAACTTCACGTAAAATATAAATGCGCACGCCGTGTTAATTGTAGCAAAACCAGCGGGTGAACGGTGATATACAGTATTATACATTTTAGTATACTTAGTGCCAGGAAAAACATATTTTGTGCTACAGCATCAGTTGTAAATCTACGCTTTACACAGTAATATCCTTGTTCAAAAAAATTATTCAACCTAATTTTCAGTGTATGTCTTCGAGAATAAAGATATATTCTTGAGAATTTTCGGAAGTTACCAGTGTTGTGCATGACATTCACTGCGGGAAAAATTAGTACGCCTTTCAGAGATCTCAAATTCACTCAAGATTTATTGTTACAATAGTACATAAGGAATACATGAAATAATTACATTTACAGATCAATAGCGCAAGTAGTTCTGATGAACTACCCACGCTTAAACCTCCATGTTAATACGTAGTGTAGTCTCCACTGACGGCAGTGCGTGGGCTGACCCTAGCATCCAGTTGGCAGTACATATACTGTCCTGGGAGACGTTATTCCACGCTTGTTCACACAGTTGTTGGATGACTAGTCGCATGAGCCTCTTCTCGTCCTATGGCATCCCACACGGGCTTGGCTGGAGGCGAATCCCGAGATTGTGGTGACCCGGGAAGTTGCTGCTGGTATTGCAGAACATGTTGAGTCTGTCTCATGCTGTCTGCTGGCTGACGACGTTGAAACCGTTATCACTACATCTGATCTCCCCCGGATCGCATATTTGGCCATTGGACGAAAATCAATGTCGTCTTTTTTTATCCCGGTAGTGTAAAAAAATGGTTCAAATGGCTCTGAGCACTATGGGACTTAACTTCTGAGGTCATCAGTCCCCTAGAACTTAGAACTACTTAAACCTAACTAACCTAAGGACATCACACACACCCATGCCCGAGGCAGGATTCGAACCTGCGACCGTGGCGGTCGCGCCGTTCCAGACTGTAGCGCCTAGAACCGCTCGGCCACTCTGGCCGGCGGTAGTGTATTTTGTTGTAAACCGGAGGTTGTGATTTACACTCAGGCGCCAGAGAAACTGGTATAGGCATGAGTATTCAAATACAAAGGCATGTAAACAGGCAGAATACGGCGTTGCGGTCGGCAACGCCTATATAAGACAACTGTGTGGCGCATTTGGTAGATCCGTTACTGCTGCTGCAATGGCAGGTTCTCAAGATTTAAGTGAGTTTGAACATGGTGCTATAGTCTGTGCACGAGAAATGGGACACAGTATCTCCGAGGTAGCGATGAAGTGGGAATTTTTCCATACGACCACTTCACGAGTGTACTGTGAATACGTTAAAACTTCAAATCTCCGACATCATTTCGACCCGAAAAAGATCCTCCAAGAACGGGACATACGACGACTAAAGAGAATCATTCAACGTGACAGAAGTGTAACGCTTCCACAAATTGCTGCAGATTTCAATGCTGGGCGATCAACAAGTGTCAGCGTGCGAAGCATCCAACGAAACGTCATTGTGTCCTTGATGACTGCACGCCTCGCCTGGGCCCGTCAACACCGACATTGAACTGTTCATGACTGGAAACATGTTGCCTGGTCGGACGACTCTCCTTTCAGATGGTATCGAGCGGATGGACGTGTACGGTTACGGAGACAAAACCTCATGAATCCACGGACCCTGCAGGTCAGCAGGGGACTGTTCAAGCTGATGGAGGCTCTGTAATGGTGTGGGACCTGTGCTGTTGGAGTGATGTGGGATGCCTCATGCGTTTAGATACGACTCTGACAAGTGACACGTATGTAAGCATCCTGTCTGATCACCTGCATCCGTTCAGGTCCATTGTGCATTCCGAAAGACTTGGGCAATTCCAGCAGGAAAAAGCGACACCCCACACTTCCAGAATTGCTTCAGAGTGGCTCCAGGAACACTCTTCTGACTTTAAACACTTCCGCTGGCCACCAAACTCCCCAGACATGAACATTATTGAGCAACGTTCTGTTTAGAAGAGATCTCTACCCCCTCGTACTCTTACAGATTTAGAAACAGCCCTGCAGGATTCATGGTGTCAATTTTCTCCAGCACTACTTCAGACTAGAGATGGGCAAAGTGAAACACCTGTTTCGAAACACTCAAACAGTACTATGTACTGTTTGGAAACGCCGTTTCGAAACCGTGGTACAGATTGTGTTTTGTAATCGTATAGGCCTACATATTACATCATCTTGAGTCTGTACTTTATAAATATTGAATGTAAGTACATATGAGGTGCCAGAGCGCCAGTCATACCGCAGAAAGTATCAAACTTTCAGTCAGGTGTCTTAGCAGTTTCGTATTTCCTGCACGAAATGCGCTGCTTTTGCGTCCTGTGACTTTCATACTTTCCAATCGGCTAAGGACAGACGTTTGTATGTTTGACATATTAGATTTTGACAAACTAGCTTTCCTGTCTTCTAGTGCCTAATTTTGATAGGTTTTATGTATAATAATCTGTATCTGCTCATGAAAAGGCATATCATGATATATACTTTATTGAGATACTATTCTGCGAAACGAGGCACTGAACTAAGAAATTATGCCCATAAAGTCTGCAGTATTTTATCTATCATTTATTTAGTGACTGCGTGGTAACATAAGAATAGGGAGACGTATCTGTTTGCACCATTTTACAAGCATGAATTATAGCTAAACATGTGCTTTTAAAAATTCTTCCTATTAGCAGCATCCAGAAGCTATGGCTTCTTGTAAACTTGGAATTAAATGACACAAATTTGAAAATTGTTGATATCAGTCCAACGGGGTTAATTAAGACATTTGTTATTCTGTATAATAATATGGACCAGAGCAGCAAATACACATGTAGAAACAGGCTATAAAAGCTTCAGAAGAAACCAGTGAGATATATTGGTTGGGTATTACGGAGACTGTCTTGCAGGAATAATTTCAGTGAATACTGAATACTAATAGGATCATGTTTTTAAAAGTAAACCGTGTGCTTATGTTAAACAAAGAAAGACACAGTTATCACACAAGAGGCAAAAATAAATATTATGTCAAGATTTCAAGTCACAAACTCGTCGATAAAGATTCCACAAAGTTAATGTGCTTATTATTCAACAATCTGCCTGAGAGTATGAAATATGCGGAAGAATTACCAGTCTTCATAAGAAAGAGAGTACTTGAACACAGGAGTTTTTTTCATTTGAAGAAATATTTCGAGGCCAGTCCAAAGGATTTGGAACAATAATTGTGTCTCTAACCCAGTTTGAACAACATTTTTATTTACACTCTTGATTTTATGAAGTTTATGTTTTATTAATTTTAAACATACAACTGTGGAATCTTCCAAATGCTCCAATTGTGATTTAATTTTATTCACAACTATTTTGATGTATCTGATATCATGCTAGACAATAGTCAGAAGATAAATAAGTATGTTGTCTGTTTTCTGTGTTCATGAGTCAGTCACAGCACAATAAACACATTAAACACATGAAATGCTCCTACCAGAAAACCTTGATTCACCTCAGAAGTCAACAGCTGAATCACTATTATTTATCTTTTCCAACTAGACCCTTGTGGTCCTTGAAGTATAGCACTGCTTGTGGATGATTCACTTTTATGAATGTGCCACTCACACTTTTCTCATTCACAGTCAAATTTTCCATTATTTGTCAAACACAGCAGGACTGCGAAGTGACTAACTGAAGTCTATCTGTTATTGTTTGCTGCTGCTTTGGAAATATGCATTCACATGGAACAGAGGTGGCCGTAATAAAAAGACGTCATTTCATTACTTCAAATAGTGTGGGAAACAACACATTAATTCCTTCCCAACACAGCAATGAATCCTGTGATCTGTGTATCAGTGGCATCCTAAATATTTATCGAGCTCGACTACACTTGCAGCACGTGGATTGTCTACACTTTGGATCAATCCTCCTGCACCTTGCTCAAATCCATGTCAGATATTGCCACTGCTAGAGCTGGACGTGCTCACCACTACTGGTTGGGCTGGTGGTGGATTGTTTGTAGAACACTGAGTGTTAATTATGGCATCTTTTGTTTCTTTGAATCGATGCCTTGCTTTTGGAAATCCAGTAACGTTTTTGGATCCACTAACATTGCTTCCAAGCAGTTGCCTTATCTGCAGACTTTTGAGCGATGCCGGTACAGATTCCATCCTCAAGTTTAGCAATTAGTGTGTTAATGGCTTCATTGCTGTAATCTGAGTTTTTCAGTCTCATTGAATTTGTAGACCTCTGTTCGATAAGACAACTTTTGACAAGATCACATTTCTTTCGCTGCTAATTTCTGTTGTTACTTGCTCAAAATCAGATAGTATTTCACAAGATTTTTCAATACCTAACCAGTCTTCATTGGACAACTTTGTTTGTGAATCCATACTGAGGATTGCGAGGGTGCTTTGTAAAGGTTCTTTGATTTTCTAAAGCCTGTCAAACATTTAATGTGTGAAATTCCATCTCGTAAGGCAATCTTGTTTCGGTGTAAAATAGAGAAGCGTATTTACTTCTGGAATGTTGTGTAATTTCTCAAGTACCTGTGGACTTCTTTTTAAAAATTCCACTTTTGGTTCAAGGCTTGCTTGCACAGTTAAATCCCGTGTTTGTGCAAAACAAGGTACATGCCACCATTTACAAATCATCACTCGCTGCACCATATTAGGTGCATTATCTGTAGCGCAAGCTACAATTTTATTGGTAATACCCCAAGTTGAAGTCACATTTTGTAAGTCACCGGAAATGTTGTCAGCTGTATGCTTGCCATGGAATTTAAAACTAGATAACAAATATGACTTCAGATTGCAGTTTTCATCAATGAAGTGAGCAGTCACTGCAATGTAATTCTCATTTTTCGCAGATGACCGTCCATCAGCGGGGTAGCCGCGCGGTCTAGGGCGTCTTGCCACGGTCCGCGTGGCTCCCCCAGTCGGAGGCTCGAGTCCTCCCTCGGGCATGGGTGTATGTGTTGTCCTTGGAGTAATTTAGTTTATGTTAGATTAAATAGTGTGTAAGCTTAGTGACCGATGACTTCAGCAGTTTGGTCCCTTAAGATCTTACCACAAATTTCCAAATTTTTTTCAGGATCTCGTGCAACACGTCGCAGAAACCACTGGCGAAACTCTAGGCTGTGTTCGTAGTTCGACACTGGATTTAGGTCTTGGACACGGTGGAAACTAAATGGATGCTGGCCGTCATCCCTCAAAAGTTTCCAGACTAACCGATGAATGACCCCCATGTCGTGTCCAACCGCTCGAGTACTTGTAGGTGCTTACCCCAAGCGCCCGAGAACAGCATCCCGTCGTATTTGTGATGTTCCAGCATCACTATGATATCCCGCTAACGAGCCTCTTTCGCCAAGTCACCGGTTAATTGCTGTAAACGTTTGCGCATTACCGTCGGCTAGTTCATAAACAAAAACCACATCTCGTTGTTCTTCAAACAAATGCTGTGCTGCCAGGCTTACTGTATGACGAAATCGCAGGTGTGTGCGGCCCGAAGCGACGCTTACTTGTGTATTCCTCTGACGTAAGGTCGAGACAAACAGCAAGACCTACTCGACACGTGTGCGCACCACGTTGGGGCAGTGACGGGGCGAGGGACGTTTGTATGTGTGAACCGACAATCATAGCGGTGCCCGTCAACCGTCGAACGGCAACAGGGCAATCCCACGGCCAATCTGAGCGCTTTGCGCCAAGTTTCCTTAGTTTAAAAATGGTGTGTTGACCACCTACACAACATTAGTAATTTTGCAGCTATCCAGTGTTAAAATTTTGCGACAATTTTTTTCCACCCTGTATGCCTTCCAGTATACAGCTCCGTAAAGGAACTTCTAAAGTAACAGAGACCACCGCTTGGTAAGTGTAAAACTAAGTATAGGTTTTTAGGTAGAATAGTGCTGAATGAAGCGCGTTTTTCTGTCAAAAAGGCAATGCGTGATATTTTAAACGACTACCGAAGCAGACCATTACTGAATAATCTGTCACAAAACTCAAAGAAATTCTGGGCATATGTAAATGTTCTTAGTGACATCAATTTTGATGCCCAGACACTCATGAACAAGACATGAATTAAAATTGAAAGTATCAAAGAGAAAGCAAAAATGTTTAACTCTGCCTTCAAACGTTCCTCTGCAACGGAAAATCCAGAAGATGCCCATTTACTTTTCACGCCACTGCAAAGATGAGTGATATAGATATTAGTGTCAGTGTTCAAAAGAACAGTAGCAGAAGTGATTCACAAAACTACTGTACAGTATCTTTGACAGACTTTTGTTGTAGAACATTAGAGAAAATTCTGAGTTCAATCGTAATGTGGTACTTCACAGAATGATCTCCTCTACGCCACCCAGCATGGATTCCGAAAACATCGATTACGTGAAACCCAACTTGCACTTTTCTCACATGACGTACTGAAAGCCATGGATCAATACCGTCCGATAAAAGCAATATTCTCAATTTACGAAAAGCATTTGACTCAGTACCACATCTTCGATTACTATCAAAAATACGATCGTATAGAGTGTCAAGTGAAATTTGACTCTGGATTGAGTGTTTCTCGGCAGGGAGAATGCAGAATGTTATCTTGGGTGGAGAGTCATCGACAGATGTAGAAGCAATTTCAGACGTACTCTAGGGAAGTGTGTTGAGACCTTTTCTGTTCATTTTGCATATTAATGAAGCAAAGTATATTAACCTCAGACTTTCCACATGATGCATTTACTTATAATGAAATATAGTCTGAAAAAGCTGTACAAATATTCAATAGAATCTTGATAAGATTTCAGAGTGGCGCAGAAATTGTTAACTTACTTCATATGTTCAGAAATGTAAAATTGTGCACTCCACAAGGCGAAAAAATATGATATACTATGGCAACGATTTCCACTAGTCACAATTAAAAATCAGTCAATTCACACAAGTAAGTGTTCGGGTGTAACGATTTGTGCGGATGTGTAATGGAACGACCGTATGGTATGTAAATTGAAAGTGGAAAGGGGCGGGGGTGAACTGGGCAGTTGTTTGGGTTAGAGGGTCTCGGGAAAACGCCAAAAGGGCTTCAGTCTCAAAGGGTGCAGGCCGAACGTAGGAAGAACGTCGATACAGGAGCCATCGGTATAACATTTGTAAATTGTCGTAGCTGTGATGGGAAAGTACCAGAGCTCCAAGCGCTATTAGAAAGCACTGATGCTCAAATCGTTATAGGCATTGAGAGCTGGCTAAAGCCGGAGAAAAGTTTAGCCGAAATTTTTGCGAAAAATCTAACAGTGTTCCGAAAGGATAGGCTAAACACAGTTGGCGGTGGCGAGTTTGTTGTTGTTAGAAGTAGTTTATCTTGTCGTAAAACTGAAGTTGATAGTTCCTGGAGTTAGTATGAGCAGAGGTCATTCTTGGAAACCGGAATAAAATAATAACTGGATACTTTTACTGACCTCCTAACTCAGATGATACAATTACTGAAAGGTTCAAAGACAACTTGAGTTTAATTTCAAACATGCAGCCAACTCATACAATATAGTTGGTGGTGACTTCAATTTTCCCGAAAATACATTTTTAAATCAGAAGGTACGCATAAAATATAATTGTGCTAAATGCATTCTCTGAAAATTATTTCGAGCAGTTAGTTCATGAGCCCACGCGAGTTGTAAACGGTTGTAGAAACACACTTGACCTCTTAGCAACAAATAATCCTGAGGTAATAACAAGCATCAAAACGGTCACAGGGATTAGTGAACACAGGGTTGTCATAGCGAGACTCAATTTTGTAACCTACAAATCCTCCAAAAATAAACAAAAATATACGTATTCAAAAAACCAGGTAAAATTCACTTGACGCCTTCCTGAGAGACAATCTATACTCCTTCTAAATTAACAATGTAAGTGTAGACCAGATGTGGCTTCAATTCAGAGAAATAGTATTGGCAGCAATTGGGAGCTTTATGCCAGATAAATTAAAAAACGACGTAGCTGACCCTCTTTGGTACCCAAAACGGGCCAGGACACTGTTGCAGAAACAACGAGGAAAACAGGCCAAATTTAAACGGACACAAAATCTTCAATATTGGCGATCTTGTACAGAAGCTCAAAATTTAGCGTGGACTTCAATCCGAGTTGCTTATAATACACTCCTGGAAATTGAAATAAGAACACCGTGAATTCATTGTCCCCGGAAGGGGAAACTTTATTGACACATTCCTGGGGTCAGATAAATCACATGATCACACTGACAGAACCACAGGCACGTAGGCACAGGCAACAGAGCATGCACAATGTCGGCACTAGTACAGTGTATATCCACCTTTCGCAGCAATGCAGGCTGCTATGCTCCCATGGAGACGATCGTAGAGATGCTGGATGTAGTCCTGTGGAACGGCTTGCCATGCCATTTCCACCTGGCGCCTCAGTTGGACCAGCGTTCGTGCTGGACGTGCAGACCGCGTGAGCGACGCTTCATCCAGTCCCAAACATGCTCAATGGGGGACAGATCCGGAGATCTTGCTGGCCAGGGTAGTTGACTTACACCTTCTAGAGCACGTTGGGTGGCACGGGATACATGCGGACGTGCATTGTCCTGTTGGAACAGCACGTTCCCTTGCCGGTCTAGGAATGGTAGAACGATGGGTTCGATGACGGTTTGGATGTACCGTGCACTATTCAGTGTCCCCTCGACGATCACCAGTGGTGTACGGCCAGTGTAGGAGATCGCTCCCCACACCATGATGCCGGGTGTTGGCCCTGTGTGCCTCGGTCGTATGCAGTCCCGATTGTGGCGCTCACCTGCACGGCGCCAAACACGCATACGACCATCATTGGCACCAAGGCAGAAGCGACTCTCATCGCTGAAGACGACACGTGTCCATTCGTCCCTCCATTCACGCCTGTCGCGACACCACTGGAGGCGGGCTGCACGATGTTGGGGCGTGAGCGGAAGACGGCCTAACGGTGTGCGGGACCGTAGCCCAGGTTCATGGAGACGGTTGCGAATGGTCCTCGCCGATACCCCAGGAGCAACAGTGTCCCTAATTTGCTGGGAAGTGGCGGTGCGGTCCCCTACGGCACTGCGTAGGATCCTACGGTCTTGGCGTGCATCCGTGCGTCGCTGCGGTCCGGTCCCAGGTCGACGGGCACGTGCACCTTCCGCCGACCACTGGCGACAACATCGATGTACTGTGGAGACCTCACGCCCCACGTGTTGAGCAATCCGGCGGTACGTCCACCCGGCCTCCCGCATGCCCACTATACGCCCTCGCTCAAAGCCCGTCAACTGCACATACGGTTCACGTCCACGCTGTCGCGGCATGCTACCAGTGTTAAAGACTGCGATGGAGCTCCGTATGCCACGGCAAACTGGCTGACACTGACGGCGGCGGTGCACAAATGCTGCGCAGCTAGCGCCATTCGACGGCCAACACCGCGGTTCCTGGTGTGTCCGCTGTGCCGTGCGTGTGATCATTGCTTGTACAGTCCTCTCGCAGTGTCCGAAGCAAGTATGGTGGGTCTGACAGACCGGTGTCAATATGTTCTTTTTTCCATTTCCAGGAGTGTAGTTTCCAGACCGAAACTTTGTCTCGAAACCTGGCAGAAAATTCAAAGAGATTCTGGTCGTATGTGAAGTATGTTAGACACAATCAACGTCTTCTCTGCGACTTAGCGATGGAAATACTACAGATGATAGTGCTGCCAAACCAAAGAAGACGAAGTAAATATTCCAGAATTCGAATCAAGAACAGCGGCCAACATGATTAACGCAGAAGTAGATACACTCGGAATAGTGAAACAACTTAAATCACTTAACAAAAGCAAGTCTTCCGGTCAGGATTGTATACCAGTTAGGTTCCTTTCAGAGTATGCTGATACAATAACTCCATACTTAACAAACATATACCAGTTCGCTCTATGAAAGATCCGTACCCAAAGGCCGGAAAGTCACAAAGGTCTCACCAATATTCAAGAAAGGTAGTAGGGATAATCCACTAAATTACAGGCCCATATCATTAACGTCGATACGCAGCGGGATTCTGGAGCATATATTGTGTTCGAACATTATGAATTACCTCGAAGATAGCATCGTTCTTGTGAAACACAACTAGCTCTTTACTCACTTGAAGTGTTGAGTACTACTGACAAAGGAATTCAAATTGATTCCATATTTCTAGACTTCCAGAAGGTTTTTGACACTGTACGACACAAGCGGCTTGTAGTAAAATTGCGTGCTTGTCTAATATCGTCTCAGTTATGTGTCTGGATTCGTGATTTCCTGTCGGAGAAGTCACAGTTCGTAGTAACTGCCGGAAAGTCACCGAGTAAAGCAGATGTGGTTTCTGGCGTTCTCCAAGGTAGTGTTATAGGTCCTTTGCTGTTCCTTATCTATATAAACGATTTGGAAGACAATATGAGCAGCCGTCTTAGGTTGTTTGCAGATGACGCTGTCGTTTATCGGCCAGTGAAGTCATCAGAAGACCAAAAAAAATTGGCAAAACGAGTTAGAAAAGATACCTGTATGGTGCAAAAATTGGCAATTGTTCCTAAATAGCGAAAAGTGTGAGGTAATCCACATGAATGCTAAGGGGATCCGTTAAACTTCGGTTACACGATCAGTCAGTCAAATCTAAAGGCCGTAAATTCCATTAAATACCTAGGAATAATAATTACGAACAACTTAAATTGGAAGGAACACGTAGAAAATGTTGTGGGGAAGGCTGCCAAAAGACTGCGTTTTATTGGCAGGACACTTAGAAAATGTAACAGACCTACTAAAGACACTGCCTACACTACGCTTGTCCGTCCTTTTTTAGACTACTGCTGCCCGGTGTGGAGTTCATCGAGAAAGTTCAAAGAAGGGCAGCAGGTTTTGTATTATCGCGAAATAGGGGAGCCAGTGTCACTGAATTGGTACAGGATTTAGGGTGGGCATCATTAAAACAAAGGCGTTTTTCGTTGCGACAGAATCTTCTTACGAAATTTTAATCACCAATTTTCTCCTCCGAATGCGAAAATATTTTGCTGACGACGACCTACATACGGAGAAACGTTCATCATCATAAAATAAGGGAAGTCAGAGATCGCACGGAAAGGTATAGATTCATGTTTCCCGCGCGCTATACGGGAACGGAATAATAGAGAATTATTGTGAAGGTGTCCGCCTGCTTAGCTGGGTGGTAACGTGCTTGCCTGCCGGGTTCGATTCCCGGCCGGGTTGGAGATTTTCTCCGCTCGGGGACTGGGTGTTGTGTTGTCCTCATGATTATTTCATACTCATCATCGGTCGCAAGTCGCCCAATGTGGCGTCGACTGAAATAAGACTTGCACTTGGCGGTCGAACCCGGCTGGGACATCCTGGTCAATGATGCCATAAGATTATTTAATTTTCATTGTGAAGGTGGTTCAATGAACCCTCTGCCAGAAACTTAAATGTGATATGCAGAGGGTCGATGTAGATGAGGTGAATGGAACTGGTAGCATCTCTAATAACTGATACAATGGGAAGTACACTCAGGCGTAGGCTTCAGAATCGTTTACATAGTATGGTGCTAAATGTAGAACATTGATATTCGAGTTTTCGTACAGACATTTAAAACACTTTCACAGCAAATGTGTTGTAAGTTTTGTCGAATGGTCAAGAGGATATCTAAAGGCAGTTAGTGTAGTGGAAGTAAGGATACATATTTATTGGCGACTCAGTATACCGAAAATGGAACGTATAATAGTTCTTGCAGAGGCAACATACAGCCATCGATGTGGATGAAAAGGAGGAATCTATGGATATGCATGGTTTTCGGTAGACATACCTAATGAGTGAATTGAATCATCAAGGAATTACATAACATTGGGGAAAATAAAGAATAGTTACTGAGAATCTGCGTAGTGTGTGATCATAAGATTGAATAAAGAGTGGGATATATAAACAATATTTTATTAATATGAAATGAGAATCACAGCTTTGTCAGTATACATACTATTAAATTACAGCAGACTTCGCTTTTCGTGGACTAGGCACGTGATAAATAATGCCATCGTTCTTTTGACTGTTGGTCTTTGTACTACTTTAGTTTCTTAATACTTTATCTATAGTACACTGTACTAAAAATATCCATAAAATTACATGAGGTCTAGAAGAACAAAGAACTGTAAGGACAGAAGACTAAGAAATTAAATAAATAATAAATTACGAAATAAATAAAATGTAACGTAGTGCTGTCTTCTTCTTGAGAGCCCTGAGTTAAAACTCTATGATAGTTGTCCAACGTGTACACGTAATTTTTTTTTTTTTTTTTTTTGGCATCTTGCTGTAGTCAGCACTACTTTGTCTTTGTCAACATGTTGTCTTACAGTCATTTAGCGACTGAATAGTATAGCTGGTTTATCACGTCAACTTAGGTCTATCGTATGAAATGTTCGTCATCCTGTGGTAGACTGAGGCCCGTTCGTCATCGACGACCTCTGTCATCTGTCAACAAAACACCAGCGTCCGTACAGACGTCACAGGAGAAATGCTTCGCAGCTGAGTACGTCCGTCATCTCTGAAACAAATTGGAAAGAAGAGCCTCAGTAACAAAAGTAGGATTAGTGAAAATTTTAATGTAACAACACTCTTGCACCCATACTGATTATGCATCTTACTTCATTTTTACGAACGTTATTGAGACCTGTGTTCTTGTGCTATATTTTGAATGAACTAAATTAATGTTATTGTATGTTTATTACAGTATTGTTAATTGATTTGGTTTTGTAACTAGAGAATTTTGTAGATGTTAATTTTGCATGCGAAAGTTTTTACAATGAATAGTGGCACCCTGAGTAGAATTATTTTCGTAACTATTTGAACGTGGGTTTCTACCAGGACTTACGAAACTCCATGTTATGAATGCGCGCTGGGCTAAAGGCTTATGGAGAGGCTACAGCTGAGCAGCAGCTGTAAGAAATAACTCTTCTCGAATAAATATCATATGGCCTCGAATGGACGAATTCGAATGTGCATAGGTTTACGGATTCCTCGATCAATCTATTGGATGTAAAACACAACATGCTGAGCGAGGACTGGGCTGTCCAGTGTACCGCTTTACGTATGTCAACTGACGAACAGAAGTTCCATGTAAAATTCCACATTCGCATAAACAGAAAAAAAATGTTCTTAATATTGCTGAACATTGTGACAGAATAACAAACAGTTTTGTTTACTTGATGAAACTTCGTTTTACCTGGTAATAATGAAATTAAGATTTTTTGCTTATTTGTCAAGATTGTTCTAGTTCAAACCAGTTGTTGCCGCTTCCCTGCCACAACGATCGGTTATTAGTAAGAAATAAGCTATGACGAGCATAGCTGAATCAATATATCTTGTGTCCCGCTTTACAAATCTTATATTACATTGCACATATTTCCAAATATTAAAGAGCAACAATGTTTCATTCTAGAATGAGATTTTCACTCTGCAGCGGAGTGTGCGCTGATATGAAACTTCCTGGCAGATCAAAACTGTGTGCCCGACCGAGACTCGAACTCGGGACCTTTGCCTTTCGCGGGCAAGTGCTCTACCAACTTTTTTAAATTTTTTTTTCATTTTTTTTCTTTTTTTTTATTTTTTAATTATTATTTGACCTCCTGCACCCTAGGCAGGAATCATACCCCTTTTTTTTATATTTTTTTTATTTTTTTAAGACTTGAACCTAGGACCTCTTTTTTTTAATAAATAAAATAAAAAAAAAGCAAGTGCCACCGCCACTTTTAATCCTAGAACAAAAAAATCTGGGCCACTTCAGGCGTTGGCTCCTGACTAAACCTACCCCAGAGAGCTGCCTATATACCAGGGGAAATATGGGAAATCAAGGTTAGGGCTATCCTTACAAACAAAACAAAATCTTCCTTTTTCTGAATTTTATTTTATTTTTTTTTATTGTTTTATATTTTTATTTATTTAATTTTTTGTTTTTTTGTTTTTTTTTTGTAATTGATCAGAGGCCTTCTGCGCCCCGCTGGTAATATGTTGAGTCACGTCTTCTCGAAATTGATGTGTTCCGTTCAATTGTTCAGAAATGTTCATTGGTTCAAACATGAAACCTTCTTCTCTCTTTGCTTAACACATTCCAGCTGCGAGGCGGCTCGTGGAAAGCACTCCCAAGGAAGTTCGAGAAAAGTTGTCTGTATTTTGGGTGACGGACAACGACATAATGACGGTCATTGAGGTACGTCCAAAAATCGAGTACAGAGTCTACAGTGTGTCCAAATAAGTAGTGAATGGCATGTCCGCGAATCCAATTCACAGCATTGGTCTTTGTCCGAGGAAAATATTCACGTTCCGGAAATAATAATGAAAGAGGAGTAATCCGATCCGGAATGTCCCGCGTTAGAAAAGCCACAATACGTCGAACCAAGTGCCAAACCTCCGCCGCCGGTCCGCAAACAAACCGATGTTCATCATTGTCTGGCACTCCACACGTGGAGCATAGAGGTGATTGGGCGAGGTGGATACGATGAAGGCGAAATTGGTTGATTTGCTTACCATTGACAGTTAGGTACCAGACAGATTGAACATTCGTGTCAAGGTAACAGGCGAACACCGCGCGCCATACATGACGCTAGTCAACTTGGGGGAACTTTTGTTCAATCGGGTTAGGTGGACGACCTAATTGGAGGACATTGTATACTGCCTTTGTCTTGAGTAAAAGCTGTCTTGGTAAGGTGAGGCGTAGATAACTGAGTTCCAGAAAGAAGTACCGGATATAATGGAACTGGGCCGGAACATCCGAGATCATCACTGGGGCTGACAGTGAGACCGGCGAGTATGCCGACAGGAGGAGACCAGTGAGGCTCGTTGGGCAACGGTTCCATACCGTCATCTGGGAGCTGATAAATAGGGCGCGAGCTCTATCCGGCACGTGAAACAGACCTATCCCACCTCGTTCACGGGGAAGAGTGAGGGTTGTATAGTTAACTTTGAACAACATCCCAGAGCTGACGAAAGATGCCATCGCTGCCAACATGCGACGTGCCACAGTAAGCGGGAAAGGTAGAACTTGCGCTACATGGGGAACTCGGGATGCGATATATGTATTGACATATCGAGCTCGTTGGAGAATATCTAGGGATCGAAGGCGATGGTCCATAAGACCTGCTCTGATCATTAAAAGGAGGCGTCGGCAGTTGATGGTGGCTGAACGCCGGAGATCAGATGAAAAATCTATTCCCAAACAGCGAATGGTATCAACGATGGTGAGAGGTGTAACGCACTCCACGGGAAGTCCCGTGCCAATGAACATAACTTGTGACTTACGTACGTTTAAAGAGCTACCCGACGCCTCACCATAAGTCGCTACCCACGTCAAAACAGCTCGAACCTCGTCGGCATTACGTAAACAGATGACTACGTCGTCAGCCTAGGCCGTGCAACAGAATCGGTAGCGATCTATGGACAACCCTACCAAACGTTGTCTTAGTCCACATAGCAAGGATTCCAAGGAAAAGGCGTACAAAATTGCTGATAGAGGGCAACCTTGACGTACAGATCGACCTATTGTTATCGGTGGAGTGAGTCTGCCATTGTACATAATCCTGGATGAGGCACCCCGCAGAAGGCGCATCACTACCGTGATAACGGCGACTGGGAAACCCATATGGTGGAGAACGGCCGTAAGGAACGAATGGTCAACCCTATCAAAAGCTTGACTAAAGTCCAAAGACGCAAGTGCCCCAGAGAGGCGTTGTGCCTGGGTAACGGCGATCATATCCCTGTAGCGGCATAAAGCCGTGCGAATATTATTATCCCCTCCCAAAGATGCTTGGTCTGGCGACACAACATATCGGGCAACGTTTTTAAGTCGTGCTGCCAAAAGGCGAGTGAAGATTTTCATATCACTGTTAAGGAGGGTGACGGGCCGATAATCACTGATATTGTTGCCACCGTGCGGTTTATGTACAGGAATAATAATTCCTTCCATGAAAGCGTCCGGCACGGGTACTTCCGGAGACATCAGTTCCCGACAGATGGAGGTGAAGGTGGACTCTAACAAATCACGGAAGGTGCGATAAAATTCGAGGGGAAGACCGTCGGGTCCTGGGGAGCGATTGATGGTTCCTGCCCGGATCGCATCGCGGACTTCCTCACCAGTCACCTCCGACATCAAGTCAATCGCCGCATCTCCTGGGATACCACCGAAGTTGAGCTGTGAGACTTCCTCGATCAACTCTGGGGAATGTGGAATTGCGGCGTAGAGCTGCCGGTAGTGGGCGTGAAGCACATTCCCTATTGCAGATTGGGTTACGTAGCGACGCCCTTCTTGATCCGTTAGGACGTGAATCAATTTTCGGCGTCGATTTTGTCGTTCTTGGATGATATGGTACATCGACGGATGTTCATGAGGCATGCGATCAGCAGTACGAGATCGTACTACCGCTCCTTCCAAATGCCGTCGCATGAGATTGGAGATTTGGGCCTTAGCTTGGTTCATCCTTGTATGGCGCTCAGGGGAGGCTGGCATCGTGGAGCATTCTCGTAGGATCCTGTAGTAAAAGTCCATAGTGCTCTTCCTCCAGGCGACAACATCTTTGCCATACCGGATTAAAGTTTTTCGAAGAGCAGGTTTTGCACACTGGATCCACCAGGATATGGTAGACGGATACGTGGGTCGGCGTCTATTACATGTAATCCAAGTGTCTTCTATTAGAAGTCGACAGTCAGGTGAATTAAGAAGTGCCGTGTTCAGTTTCCATAAACCACGTCCGTGCCATACTGCCTGTCTTGTGAGAACAACATCACAGAAGTAAGCCTCATGGTCTGAGAAAGCAACAGGCCAGATTTCAGCCTGTCGAGTGTGTTGAATTAGGGATCGCGAGATGTAGATGCGATCCAGTCGGCTAGAGGAGTGCGCAGTGTAGTATGTAAAGCCCAAAAGATCACCGTGAACATGCCTCCACGTGTCGACAAATTGTAGCCGCGTGACGACTGTTTCCAGAGCTGCGCATGGTGAGTGACGCGGCAATTGATCCTGAGGTCGCTGGGTGCAGTTGAAGTCTCCACCCATGACCCAGTCATCGTGTGGTCCCATAAAAAGGGGTGTGACTTCATTCGCAAAGAAGGCATTGCGTTCACGACGGTAGCTGGAGCCCGACGGCGCATAAATGTTGACGATGCGTACACCAAAGAGAGTAAGGGCCATACCTCTGCCGCTGGGGAGGTATAGGACATCTTCGGCAGGAAGACCTTCGCGTAAGATGATGGCAACACCACTACCGGTGTCCGAAGCGGGAGAAAGATGCACCGTGAAGCCATGTGGTGGTGAAAAATCGGCGACATGCACTTCCTGAAAAAGCGCAATATCTATGTCCGCATCATAAATCATATCGCGGAGCAGCGCTAGTTTGTGGGGCGCTCGAATGGTCGCGAGGTTAATCGTTGCGACACGATAATGCTGGTGTTGGAGTCCCACAGGCACAGGTGGGGCTTCTTCTTCAGGAGCGAGAGGTCGTCGATCTTGCCGGTCCGCTGAAGAGGCTGCTATTGTGGAGAGTTTGCGGGCGCGGGCGCAACCGATGGGGGTGCCCCATCATCAGCAGCGTCCACCCCAGTCCCTTCGATCTCCACGTCGTCTGCCCAGGAGACGGATGCTGCGGTAGGGCATCGGCTGTGCACGTCATCCACGTGGAGAGGAGACGTAGTTTTCGTCTCATCGGATAGGCTCTCTTCAACGTCGACCTGTGGGGGCGACGGCGTCAGTAAGGAGGGGTGTTCGTTGCCAGTGGTCGCCTGTGGCGGGTCTTGCGCATCAGACTTTTGGTCATCAAAGAGCGGTTTGTCGTCCATCTTCGGGTCTGCATCCCTGGTATCCATCCGTAGAATGGATTCATCAGGGGGTGTACGGCTACGTTTCTTTCTCTTTCGTGTCGACCCTTGTTTTCTAACATGTCGTTCAGAGTCCGATTGCGGGTGGTTTTCGTCTGACTCTGGACCAGTCTGAAGGAAAGCAGAAGTAGGTACCACTCCCGGATCAACATCCATCTCAGTAGCATTTTCAGTCACAGTGCTGCGATGATTCGGCAGGTTAGGATCTGGCGTCTGGGGCACCTCAGAAGGAATCTCAGGAGCGGTTGCATCTACCTGATCAGACGACGTCAACGGAGCAGGAAGACTCTGTGTAGACGTGCTACCTTCCTGGGCAACCTTAGCGTATGTGACAGGGATCTGAGTCATCACTGCTGGGGACGCTTCCTCGCCGACCGGCGTCTGGATCAGGCGGCGTCGCATGCAGGCGGATCGGACGTGGCCTTCTTGTCCACAGCCCGCACATGTTCGGGGTTGGCCGTCGTACATGACAATGGCTCGCACCCCGCCAATGGTCAGGTATGATGGAATATGTTTTTTCAGTTCAATTTTGACCTGACGCACACCATTAAGGACATGGTAGGTCGTGAAGGTTTGCCATTTTTCCTCTACGTAACCGATGACGTTACCGTATGGTTGTAACGCAGAGACAACTTCGTCCTTCGGCACTTCAAAAGGTAGTTCAAACACCCTAATCGTGCGTTGCCCGTACTCTGCGAGTTCAAGTGTTACAGCTCCGACGTGACCATCAGAGTATTTGAACTTAAGTCCATTGGCATGGCGGCGAATAACATCTTCACACACCTCGGTGTTTGTCATTTTAATATGAACGACACTACTCGTGATCGAAAAATGGATTCCGATAACGTGGTTAGGATCTAAACGAACTTCTTCACGTATGAACGTTTCAACTTCATGTGCACGAGGTCGCGCATGTTCAGCTGGGAAGGAAACTTTAAGGGTCGCACGGCGGTAAGCGCTCGACATGTTGTTCACGGTGGACGGACACAAGCCTTAAAGCTACGACGCGGAAGTAAACAACGCCTGCAGCGGAGCACTGGCCGGCGCGCGGGGCCGTCCGCACGCTGCCACGGCTGAGAGCCGACTGAACCAACTGAGCTACCGAAGCACGATTCACGCCCGGTACTCACAGCTTTACTTCTGCCAGTATCTCGTCTCCTACCTTCCAAACTTTACAGAAGCTCTCCTGCGAACCTTGCAGAACTAGCACTCCTGAAAGAAAGGATATTACGGAGACACGGCTTAGCCACAGCCTGGGGGATGTTTCCAGAATGAGATTTTCACTCTGCAGCGGAGTGTGCGCTGATATGAAACTTTCCTGGAAGATTAAAACTGTGTGCCCGACCGAGACTCGAACTCGGGACCTTTGCCTTCCGCGGGCAAGTGCTCTACCAACTGAGCTACCGAAGCACGACACACGCCCGGTACTCACAGCTTTACTTCTGGCAGTATCTCGTCTCGTTTAATGTTTTATTCTGTTGAATAAACAAGTGCAATCAGATCAGTGTACATGTGTGATGATTTTGCTTTTTTGCTATAACGTAAGTCAGACATTTTGATGTAACATAGTTCAGGCTAGACTTGATATTTCTTTCCAAAATCAGTAGAGATTTCAAATGGTTTCATTAATATAGAGACAGAATTCAATTTGCAGGTGGGACATATGAAGATAGTGTAACGGTTTCTGTCCCAGAACGAGTGTGCTATGCTGCAGATAACTTTCAGACATAAAAGCAGTGAACTGCTTGAAGAAGCGGCCGTAAAATTCATTGTTTGCAAAGCATCGGATTTATAGTGGACATTGTTTGAGAGTGATGTAAAGTTTATAGGCCACAGTTAATTCACACAAACATTATAATCAGAAGCAAGATATGTATATTGGATACGTTAATGGGTGCATATGAAGTATTGGTTAAGTAACTGTGTGGGGAATTAGATACTTTTGAACGCAGGGTAGAAAGTGGGTAGCGTGTTTATCCCTAGTTCGGAGAAATGACTCGAAAATTGAATATTACTACTTTCCACAATGAAATTTACATTCTGCAGCCGAGCGTGCGCTGATATGAAACTTCCTGACAGATTAAAACTGTGTGCTGGACAGAAACACAATCTCGGAACCTTTGTCTTTCGTGGGCAAGTGCTCTACCCAAGCTACCCAAGCACGACTCACGAACTGTCCTTACAGCTTTATTTCCGCCAGTACCTCGTCTCCTACCTTCCAAATTTCACAGAAGCTCTCCTGCGTGACTTGCAAGACTAGCGCTCCAAGAAGAAAGGATATTGTGGAGACATGGCGTAGTCACAGTCTGGGGGATATTTCCAGAATGAAGTTTTCACTCTTCAGCTGAGTGTGAGTTGATATGAAATTTACTGGCCGATTAAAACCGTGTGCCGGACAGAGACTCGAACTCGGGTCCTTTGCCTTTCTCGGACAAGTTCTCTATCACTGAACTACCACTAGGGAGTGAAAATTTCATTCTGTTTCCAAGATGATACTGAGGTCTCTGTCTCTCTCGCGAATCTTAAAACGTACTACTGCTTGGGTCGCCCTTCTCTTTCCTCCACCAATAATTGTTTGGTCGATTATGGCAATCAGACGATTCCTGTCCAATGACAGTTTATGATCGAAGTTGAGTATCAGCATGTCACACGGGCGGTCACTTCTTTGGTCACTGAAAGTTCGACGTCCAAAACGCGTTTGACCTGAACGTGTTCATAGTTTTTGGTTTTCATGTTCAAGATGTTGTGCATCTCGTTTCCGACACCATCCCATTCCAGGTATTAGACGACGTCTGCGACGAGTTAGAATCACGATTTTTGCCAGGAGTGGGCATATCAAAAGACTACGAGGCCCACATCACCCTTAAAACAACAGCCTTTCCCAAATTTTGTAGTGCTCGGCCTTTTTCATTTTGCTCTGCGGCTGACGGTTAGCGAAGAATTGGACGGGTTACACAGCCTGGATATCATTGAACTTGTTCATCCAAGCTAGTGAGCTATGCCTCTATTTGTTATCTGAAAGCTTACGGGAGTGCTTTGTTTGTGTAGGGTTTTTTAAGTCCACCATTAACACCCAATATGTGGGGACAGCCGACCCATTTCCCTCCTGGAAGTAATATTCGTGCAACTGGCAGGCAGTGAGCGTTTTTCTAACACAGACTTGGTGGAGGCATACCTGCAGCTTCGACTGAATTCCGCTTGTCAATAGATAATGGTCGTCAACACGCCATTTTGGTGGTACCGTTATTCTCGCCTGCTGTTTGGCATCGCGATGATATCCGCCATTTACCAGAGATTTTTGGGACAGTTAATGCAAGATGTTCAGTGGTGTGCAAACTATCTTGATGATATTATCGTCAGAGGTTCCTCACGGCAGCAACAACCTGCTAACTTTCAGATTTTGTTCATTAAATTGTAAGTGGCGTGTCTTAAGTGCAATCTGCATATTTTCTGAAACAAATCAAATATTTGGACGACCTTCTTTGGAAGAACAGCATGTAAACCACGAAGCACCACTAACTGCAATTGATTATTTGCCTAAATCATGGAACCTGGAGGAACTCTAATTGTTTCTGGGCAAAACCAGTTTTTATTCGAAATTTCTCCATAACCCAGCAAACGTAACTCATTTGTTGAAAGAGTTGCAGAAGTAGGGTGTTCCATTCGTTCGGTCAGAAGCCTTTGACAGAGCATTCACTTACATAAAAGACGCTTTGGAAGACATCATACCTTTACACTGAGGAAACAGCTAGTCCTGGCAGTGAATGCTTCCCAATACAGGTTTGGAGTGGTGTTATCTCACAGAAACACTGACAGCTCTGAACAGCCTCTGGCAATCTTTAGCCATCGCTAACGCCATCTGGAAGTTCCATGTTTTCCTCTATGGCAACAAATCCATCGGATCATCGACAATAAGTCACTTCTGGCACTTTTGGCAGCTCTTCACAAATTCCCGAATAGATTTTGCAACGACTCCTGTGTTAGGCTTTATTTTTGAGCATGTTCTACGATGAGGTTCATTATGGATTCACGACACAGAATGCTAATGCTGACGCATTGTCCTGTCTGCCCATGGGACACGACCCAGCTTCGACAAATTCGAAGGTGTATGTTTCCAGATTTATGCTCCTTTGCAACACGTCGTAGACAGAGTTCTGGTGACAGCCCATCACATCACCTAGGTCACCTGACAAAGTACCGAGCGAGGTGTCGCAGTGGTTAGCACACTGGACTCGCATTCAGGAGGACGACAGTTCAATACCGCGTCCAGTTTTCCGTGATTTCACTAAATCACCCTGATCCGATGAGACCGATGACCTGGCAGTTTGGTCTCTTCCCCCAAGCAACCCAACCCAACCTGAACCGAGCGAGGTGGCGCAGTGGTTAGCACACTGGACTCGCATTCGGGAGGACGACGGTTCAATCCCGCGTCCGGCCATCCTGATTTAGGTTTTCCGTGATTTTCCTAAATCGCTCCAGGCAAATGCCGGGATGGTTCCTCTGAAAGGGCACGGCCGACTTCCTTCCCTAATCCGATGAGACCGATGACCTCGCTGTTTGGTCTCTTTCCCCAAAACCAACCAACCAACCAACCCAACCTGACAAAGTCCTGTGCTGCATCATGTGGTCGATTTTGTGGGCAACGGTTGGCCTGAGCACTTTCCCACCAAGGAGTCTGGTCCGCTGGGCACCTGCGCTGTTGTACTCTGTCATCGCCGGCCGCGGCGGCCATGCGGTTCTAGGCGCTTCAGTCCGGATCCGCGTGACTCCTACGGTCGCAGGTTCGAATCCTGCCTCGGGCATGGATGTGTGTGATGTCCTTAGGTTAGTAAGCTAAGTTCTAGGGGACTGATGAGCACAGATGTTAAGTCCCATAGTGCACAGACCCATTTGAACCATACTCTGTCATCGGCTGGCGGCAGTCCACAGCGCTCTCCTCCCAGCATCTGCATTACTTGCTGCCAGCACCACCACCGGCCGATGAGGAACGGTCGCACGCCAGCAGTGTGGAGCCGTCTCTTCTGTATCTTTCGCGCTCCGCGAAGGGCCTACTAGCCAACTGAGACTGTTTGATGATTTGTTATGACGTACTTGCTTCTTATTGTCATTGTTTATTATTATTATTATTATTATTAATACACTACTGGCCATTAAAATTGCTACAACAAGAAGAAATGTAGATGATAAACGGTTATTCATTGGACAAATATATTATACTAGAATTCAATGTGATTACATTTTCACGCAATTTGGGAGCATTATTCCTGAGAAATCAGTACCCAGAACAACCACCTCTAGCCGTAATAACGGCCTTGACACTCCTCGGCATTGAGTCAAACAGAGTTTGGAGGCGTGTACAGGTACAGCTGCCCATGCAGCTTCAACACGAGACCACAGTTCATCAAAAGTAGTGACTGGCGTATTGTGACGAGCCAGTTGCTCGGCCGCCATTGACCAGACGTTTTCAGTTGGTGAGAGATCTAGAGAATGTGCTGGCCAGGGCAGCAGTCGAACATTTTCTGTATCCAGAAAGGCCCGTACAGGACCGTCAACATGCGGTCGTGCGTTATCCTGCTGAAATGTAGGGTTTCGCAGGGATCGAACGAAGGGTGGAGCCACGGGTCGTAACACATCTGAAATGTAACGTCCACTGTTCAAAGTGGCGTCCATGCGGACAAGAGGTGACCGAGACGTGTAAGCAATGGCATCCAATACCATCACGCCGGGTGATACGCCAGTATGGCGATGACGAATACACGCTTCCAATGTGCGTCCACCGCTATGTCGCCAAACACGGATGCGACCATCATGATGCTGTAAACAGAACCTGGATTTACTCGAAAAAATGACTTTGCCATTCGTGCACCCAGGTTTGTCGTTGAGTATATCATCGCAGGCGCTCCTGTCTGTGATGCAGCGTCAAGGGTAACCGCAGCCATGGTCACCGAGCTGTTAGTCCATGCTGCTGCAAACGTCGTCGAACTGTTCGTGCAGATGGTTGTTGCCTTGCAAACGTCCCCATCTGTTGACTCAGGGATCGAGACGTGGCTGCACGATCCTTTACAGCCATGCGGATAAGATGCCTGTCATCTCGACTGCTAGTGATACGAGGCCGTTGGGATCCAGCACGGCGTTCCGTATTACCCTCCTGAACCCACCGATTCCATATTCTGCAAACAGTCATTGGATCTCGACCAACGCGAGCAGCAATGTCGCGATACGATAAATCGCAATCGCGATAGGCTTCAATCCGACCTTTATCAAAGTCTGAAACGTGATGGTACGCATTTCTCCTCCTTGCACGAGGCATCACAACAACGTTTCACCAGGCAACGCCGGTCAACTGCTGTTTGTGTATGAGAAATCGGTTGGAAACTTTCCTCATGTCAGCACGTTGTAGGCGTCGCCACCGGCGCCAACCTTGTGTGAATGCTCTGAAACGCTAATCATTTGCAAATCACAGCATCTTCTTCCTGTCGGTTAAATTTCGCGTCTGTAGCACGTCATCTTCGTGGTGTAGCAATTTTAATGGTCAGTAGTGTAGTATAAATAGTTATGTGATGGGAGGTAGCAGCATAGAGGACAAATTTAAGTAGTAATGTAAATTGCAAAATTTCTGCAAGAGTCATTACAGCCTTTGTTTAAATTATAGGTAACAGGGTACAATGGAATGTAATAAATAAGTAAATAAATAATACCGAACTTGGCCTGAACTGTTTTTTCACTGTTTCTTCCCACAGGTGTGTATAGTCTCTGTTGCTTAGTCACTGTACTTGTATTTACTGCATCTTCATCTACATCTACACTCCGCAAGCTGCCTTGCCGTGTGTGGCGGAGGGTACTTTGTGTACCGCTGTCACTTCCCACCTTTCCTGTTCCAACCGTGAATAGTTTGCGGTAAGAACGATTCTTGGTAACCCCCGTGTGGATCCAAATTTCTTTAGTTTTATCTTCATGGTCCCTTCGCGAGATATACGTAGGAGGAAGCAATATGTATGTTGTCCCTTCTAAGAATGTACGCTGTCGAAACTTTAACAGTAAACCATACGGTGATGGAGAACACTTCTCTCTTACACTGTCTGCCACTGTAATTTGTTGATCATCTCGGTCAAGTTTGCGTGCTCACTAAATGAACCTGTAACGAAACGCGCCACTCTTCTTTGCATCTTCTCTGTTTCCTCTGTCAGTCCGATCTGGTCCAGATACCACACTGACGGACAATATTCAATTACTGAGTACTTCATAGTTATAAATATATTATTTCCCAAGTCAACATCCCTTTTTCTCAATACATATTAATCGTATAGGGATGAATGCAGTGTCGTTAGATTCGTACAGGCTTTCCGATAAAACTGTCTATAGAAAATTTTATTACCGAAAGGCGCTTTTACACACACGTCATTTATTTATTTCTTTGCATTTTATATTCGTATTTCCCATTGAACTTCTCTTCGACAACAGGTAACTGTAAATATTACTGTCGAAAGTTATAAATTAGAAAGAATAAAACATGGAAATGTATATAAAAGGATGTATCATAAATTTATGATTATTTATTCACATCGTTCGGTTCCTTTTTAAAGACTTTTTCTCTTTGTTTCCACAGCTACCGTTATCCAAACGACTGCACATGTTCCAGATAATGTCATTATTTAAAGCTATAAAAGTGCGAAACTTGGTTCGCTATAAAACTGTAGATACCACAAAAAGCCTTACGCCATACCGATGGCCATATGAAACACTGGTAAGGGCGAACAATACTGAGTATAATGATCAGTGTTGTGTAGAATTCGTTTGCAAAGCGCACTGAACTCTGAAAACAGAGCGTATATTTCAATGAACTCTCTAATTACATGATGAGGAATAAGTAGTTGTTGTTAAATCCTGAAGAGTTGTTGCTACAGCAAGGTACAATCAGCGAAATGCATAATTTCGAGCAGTTTTCTAGTATGGTATTTTAGTCACAGCCTAGTGGCTGTTTTACAAAATAAATTTTCCGATATGGAGATGTTTCGAAACTATGAATAGGCCATTGTGCAGTGACTAAACTATTTTAGCCCATATCTGTTCATCTTGAAGAGCTGGTTAGTTGGGATGTACAGGATAGCGAATTTGGATGCAAAGAGGAAAGGTACTGATCGACTGATGTTTTTAGTCGATCCCTGAGGTGAATTTCGAAGACTCGGTTTAGATTCTGCAATGAGGAGACACTGGAACGTTTCAGCCAGATTACATAATAAAAATAGATTTGTTGAGCCTGATTTAAACTGCAAAGCACTTGCAGGGAAAGATGTGAGCTCTGGCCATAATTTGCTGGTTATCAGCTGCGGATTAAAACTGAAGAAATGCCGGTAAGGTATGAAAATAAGGGTATGGGAACTAGACAAATTGAAGGAACCGGAGGTTGTTGAAAGTTTCATAGGGACAATTAGGCAACGATTAACTTATAAGGAGAAATGGAATGGAACAGAAGAAAAATGGTTAGATTTGAGAGATAGTGAAAGTCGCATGGAATCAAATGGGAAAAAAGAGAACGCCGAGTAACAGTCCAGGGATAATGCACGAGATACTGAGTATAACTGATGCACCTGAAGATAGCGAGCAGCTGTCTCGTTGAAATATTGTGCAGCTTCCACAACGTTATTCGACGCGATGCCCATGAACCGATGAAGATCGTAATGATTTGTTTATCCGTACATGTACATCGAATCTACGAATTTCCGTCCAATTCGGATTCTTTCTTGTCTTAAGAGAGTAAAGTTCTCCAGAGCGAAGTATGCATAACAATCATAGCCATCAAACAATGTATTGTGAACGAGGTTGCGGCAATATCCGTCAGCATTATTGTCAGGTCATGCTAAATTTACAAGTCAGACTACAACAATACCTTACTTATAAAGGAAAACATTTATGAGACAGAGAGTTCAGAAAACGATGTCGTTTGTATTGTACCTGTGACGTTTAATTTTCTACTTTCAATTAATATGTAATAAAATATTAGAAGATACTTCTTTAATAACCAGTTATTTTTTAACATTCGATCGTTTCGTGGGCACACCCTGTATATGAAGAACTACCCTCTAGTACTCACATTACAATGTGTTCAGTGTACACAGAAATGTGCGAGGGAAATATGATGTTACGACTTGTCTTAGGGTAAAGCTTTCGGTTGAAGAAAGGCAAACAGGCGTCTCTTCCATTTCTAAATTTAAAGAAAACTTTCGGCCGTATCGACTAGAATATATTCTTTGCAATTCTGACAGTAGAAGGAGCGGAAACATAACTTATACACACACCAGACAGCAGTTATAAGTCGACTGACGCGCAAGAGGAAGCGGTATATGGGACAAGATAGGGACGGGATTGCAACCTATCCCCAATGTGATTAAACTTGTACACTGATCCAACAGTAAAGGAAACCAAGGAGAAATTTGAAATGAGGAATTTAAGTTGCGGGAGAAGAGATTAAAACTTTGGCATTTACTGACCACATAGTTCCGTCAGAATCGTCAAAACAGTTGGGAGAGCAGTTGAACGAAATGGGGAGTGTCTTCAATAGAAATCTTAAGATGAACATCAACTAAAGTAAAGCATGGATAACGGAATGTTGTCCAATTAAATGAGACGATGGTGACGGAGTTAGATTAGGAAGTGAACATTAAAAGTAGTAGGTGAGTTTAGTTAGGTTCAAATTCAAATGGCTCTGAGCACTATTGGACTTGACATCTGAGGTCATCAGTCCCCCAGAACTTAGAACTACTTAAACCTAACTAACCTAAGGACATCACACACATCCATGCCCGAGGCAGGATTCGAACCTGCGACCGTAGCGGTCGCGCGGTTCCAGACTGAAGCGCCTAGAACCGCTCGGCCAAACCAGCCGGCTTAGTTGGTTGGGCAGCAAAATAACTGATGGTGGCCGAAGTAAAGAGAGAAAAAATGGCATGCCGGCAAGATAAGCAAAGGCATTTTTGAAAAGGAAAAATGTTAGGAAGTCATTTCTGACCGTATTTTGCCTGAAATGTAATACTATACAGGCGTGAAACTTTGACGATGAAGGGTTTGGACACGAAGAGAATTGAAGCTTTGGCAATGTGCTGCTGCATAATAATTCTGAAGATTAGATTGACATATCAAGTAACTAATGAGCAGGGACTGAATCGAACTGGGGAACAGGAAGTTAATGAAACAACTTGTAAGAATGCACAGCCGCGACGGTAACTATGAATGAAAGGTTCTCGGGTTTCCAGCCGCAACAAGTGATTGAAATAACACGAGCTTTGGTCAGGCACTCCTTGTCCATTATCAAATGGTGTGACTGCCAGTACGATGCTTGTACGCCCTTATATAGCTGCCGAATGCGACGTCAGTGGTATCGCTGTATATGGGAATACGTTGATTCGACGTTCGATGCTCCTACTGTAACTGAGCGATAGCTGGCTCCCAAGCCGTGCTGAGCTTCAGGACACCGTCTCCATTTAGGGTGATATCGGTGATTTTTATTTCAATGGCTTCTTTAATTACACAATCCCAGAAGCCATTAGTGCGAGCCACAACGGACGTTTCGTCAAATTTTATCCGGTGTCCGTTTCCAAAAAGCATCCTCAACTAAAGCAGATGTCTCAGGGTAGCTTTGGCAATAAAACCTCTTATGATCCTTCCTGCGTTGTCCCACAATCCCTACGGTTTATCCGAAGTAAGACTGGCCATACTTGCAAGGTATCTTGTAGGCCACAGGTGCTCCGAGACTTGCTGCGTCTTTAACTGGTCTCGGTAACTGACGGATTTTTGTCGGTGGCATGAAGATCAATTAGATCTTCTGTAGTTTCAAGAGGCGGCTTATCTTGACCGAGACGGGACCACAGAACGACAAACAGGCAAGTTTCTTTTTCTGTTCTCGTCGGTGGTCTTATTGTTTATTATTTGATGGACGTTATAGCCGTTGCGTAACTGGCTCAACTCATGGGACAGGCAACCTACACTACTGGCCATTAAAATTGCTACACCAAGAAGAAATGCAGATGATAAACGGGTATTCATTGGACAAATGTATTATACTAGAACTGACATGTGATTATATTTTCACGCAATTTGGGTCCATAGATCCTGAGAAATCAGTACCCAGAACAACCACCTCTGGCCTTAAAAACGGCCTTGATACGCCTGGGCATTGAGTCAAACAGAGCTTGGATGGCGTGTAAAGGTACAGCTGCCCATGCAGCTTCAACACGATACCACAGTTCATCAAGAGTAGTGACTAGCGTATTGTGATGAGCCAGTTGCTCGGCCACCAATGCACCATTGACCAGACGTTTTCAATTGGTGAGAGATCTGGAGAATCTGCTGGCCAGAGCAACATGCGAACATTTTCTGTATCCAGAAAGGCCCGTACAGGACCTTCAACATGCGGTCGTGCATTATCCTGCTGAAATGTAGGCTTTCGCAGGGATCGAATGAAGGGTGGAGCCACGGGTCGTAACTCATCTGAAATGTAACGTCCACTGTTCAAAGTGGCGTCAATGCGGACAAGAGGTGACCTAGACGTGTAAGCAATGGCACCCAATACCATCACGCCGGTTGATACGCCGGTATGGCGATGACGAATACACGCTTCCAATGTGCGTTCACCGCTATGTCGCCAAACACGGATGCGACCATCATGATGCTGTAAACAGAACCTGGATTCATCCGAAAAAATGACGTTTTGCCATTCGTGCACCCAGGTTCGTCGTTGAGTACACCATCGCAGGCTATCCTGTCTGTGATGCAACGTCAAGGGTAACCGTAGCCATGGGGTCCGAGCTGATAGTCCATGCTGCTGCAAACTTCGTCGAACTGTTCGTGCAGATGGTTGTTGTCTTGCAAACGTCCCCATGTGTTGACTCAGGGATCGAGACGTGGCTGCACGATCCGTTACAGCCATGCGGATAAGAAGCCTGTCATCTCGACTGCTAGTGATACGAGGCCGTTGGGATCCAGCACGGCGTTCCGTATTACCCTCCTGAACCCACCGATTCCATATTCTGCAAACAGTCATTGGATCTCGACCAACGCGAGCAGCAATGTCGCGATGAGAAAAAACCGTAATCGCGATAGCTACAATCCGATCTTTATCAAAGTCGGAAACGTGATGGTACGCATTTCTCCTCCTTATACGAGGCATCACAACAACGTTTCAAAAGGTAACGCCGGTCAACTGCTGTTTGTGTATGAGAAATCGGTTGGAAACTTTCCCCATGTCAGCACGTTGTAGGCGTCGCCACCGGCGCCATCTTGTGTGAATGCTCTGAAAAGCTGATCATTTGCATATCACAGCATGTTCTTCCTGTCGCTTACATTTCGCTTTTGTAGCATCTTCGTGGTGTAGCAATTTTAATGGCCAGTAGTGTAAATAGAGACGGTGGCCTGCAGCTCAGCACGGCGTGGGATCCAGCGATCGCGCGGTTAAAGCGGGCGCATCGAACCCTAAATCAATGTATGTCTACATATTGCGATGTCGCGGGTACCAGTGATGTCACAACCGGTAGCTGAAGTATAGAAAGGGCGTCCAACAGCCCACTGGCAGTCATACTACTTGACAATGACCAAGGGGTGCTTGGCTGAAATCGTGTGTGATTTTAATCACTTGATGCGACTGGAAACCTCGAGAACTTCTTATTTAATGACACAACGTGACTGAAAGAAGGGGCCGGTTGAGAGGGCACTTCCTGTGGTGTCAAGGAAGAGTCAATTTTTAATGGAGGTTGTAATGCGTACATGCATTCCCTTCACGTGTTTAAGCCAAGTATTATGTACATTTATGCGATCAGGACTTCTCAGTAGCAGCCAGGCTACATATACATTTAACAATTAAGCATCAGCAAGGAGCATTAGTGATGAAATCACGGGAGGCAATGTCGTGCAACCTTAGTAGGGACAAGATCCGACTTTTCGGGAGTAGGATCTTACAATCTGAGACAGTGTTCCGAGACAAACTTACGTCACAATGTCCGCAAACGTGAAGTCAGATCCGCCTAGCAACAGCGATCGAACGCCCATTGGCTGAAGGTTTATATATATATATATATATATATATATATATATATATATATATATATATATATATGGTGTTTCAAAAATGACCGGTATATTTGAAACGACAATAACAACTAAACGAGCAGCGATAGAAATACACCGTTTGTTGCAATATGCTTGGGACAACAGTACATTTTCAGGCAGACAAACTTTCGAAATTACAGTAGTTAAAATTTTCAACAACAGATGGCGCTGCGGTCTGGGAAACTCTATAGTACGATATTTTCCACATATCCACCATTCGTAGCAATAATATGGCGTAGTCTCTGAATGAAATTACCCGAAACCTTTGACAACGTGTCTGGCGGAATGGCTTCACATGCAGATGAGATGTACTGCTTCAGCTGTTCAATTGTTTCTGGATTCTGGCGGTACACCTGGTCTTTCAAGTGTCCCCACAGAAAGGAGTCACAGGGGTTCATGTCTGGCGAATAGGGAGGCCAATCCACGCCGCCTCCTGTATGTTTCGGATAGCCCAAAGCAATCACACGATCATCGAAATATTCATTCAGGAAATTAAATACGTCGACCGTGCGATGTGGCCGGGCACCATCTTGCATAAACCACGAGGTGTTCGCAGTGTCGTCTAAGGCAGTTTGTACCGCCACAAATTCACGAAGAATGTCCAGATAGCGTGATGCAGTAATCGCTTCGGATCTGAAAAATGGGCCAATGATTCCTTTGGAAGAAATGGCGGCCCAAACCAGTACTTTTTGAGGATGCAGGGACGATGGGACTGCAACATGGGGCTTTTCAGTTCCCCATATGCGCCAGTTCTGTTTATTGACGAAGCCGTCCAGGTAAAAATAAGCTTCGTCAGTAAACCAAATGCTGCCCACATGCATATCGCCGTCATCAATCCTGTGCACTATATCGTTAGCGAATGTCTCTCTTGCAGCAATGGTAGCGGCGCTGAGGGGTTGCCGCGTTTGAATTTTGTATGGATAGAGGTGTAAACTCTGGCGCATGAGACGATACGTGGACGTTGGCGTCATTTGGACCGCAGCTGCAACACGGCGAACGGAAACCCGAGGCCGCTGTTGGATCACCTGCTGCACTAGCTGCGCATTGCCCTCTGTGGTTGCCGTACGCGGTCGCCCTACCTTTCCAGAACGTTCATCCGTCACGTTCCCAGTCCGTTGAAATTTTTCAAACTGATCCTATATTGTATCGCTTTTCGGCCCTTTGGTTACATTAAACCTCCGTTGAAAACTTCGTCTTGTTGCAACAACACTGTGTTCTAGGCGGTGGAATTCCAACACCAGAAAAATCCTCTGTTCTAAGGAATAAACCATGTTGTCTACAGCACACTTGCACGTTGTGAACAGCACACGCTTACAGCAGAAAGACGACGTACAGAATGGCGCACCCACAGACTGCGTTGTCTTCTATATCTTTCACATCACTTGCAGCGCCATCTGTTGTTGAAAATTGTAACTACTGTAATTTCGAAAGTTTGTCCGCCTGAAAATGTACTGTTGTCCCAAGCATATTGCAACAAACGGTGTATTTCTATCGCTGCTCGTTTAGTTTTTATTGCCGTTTCAAATATACCGGTCATTTTTGAAACACCCTATATATATATAGGCTATGCCACCAACATGTCGGCCATCTTGAAAGCCGCCATCTTGGATTCAACTCCAAAATTTCAAATGGGTATGTGGTTATGTGACATATCAGATAGATAGAGAATTTCACCAGAAAAACAATGCCGTTGTTATTTTAAACATAGCTTTATTCATTCTCGGGTTAGAGCTAGATACATGTGGCAGCCATGGGACGCTCGGCAACATGTGTGTTATGTGCCGAAGCGACATTACGCCGATGTTAGACAGTCCCGAGAGACCACCAACAGTCATAGGAATGGCTCGATATGTTGTCCATTATGTTGGATTGTTGATGCTATCTTCCGAACCCAGTTCTGATGAACTTTGACCAATACATCTGCCTGAATTTGACCACATGCATCAACAATGCGCTGCTTTAGATGATGCAAATCCCGTATTTTCACAGAATAAACCAGTGCTTTGACAGGACCCCAAAGATAAAAATCCAAAGGAGTCAAATCTGGTGAACTTGGTGGCCACTCCACAGCACCCCTACGGCCAATCCACTTTTGAGGGAACTGCACATGCAGGTATGCTCGCACATTGTGCTCATAATGTGGTGGGGCTCCATCATGATGGAAGAATTCTGAAATGTCCCGTCCTCCGTTAACAACGAGGGAAGCACTTCTTCATCCAATAACCTCAGATAACGATTGGCTGTTAACGTACCATCAATAAAAAAAGGTCCAACAACTTTGGTACCCCACACGCCACACAAGACCATCACGTTTTGTGAGTCGACCGTTTTGGAAGCATCAATCCAGTGCGGATTTGTGTCGGACCAATATCTGTGATTCTGCTTGTTCACCATTGATAAAGAAATTAGCTTCATCACTGAACATCACCTGACAGGGGAAACGTGGGTTTATCTGCAGCTGCTGTGTCACCCATTCTGCGAACTGTACCCGACGGTCTGGGTAATCCTCATTCGGGTGTTGGAGCAGCTGAATTTTGTACGGGTGCCATTTGTGCTGCGATAAATATCGCAGTATGGAGGTACGGCTAACCCCACATTCTTGTGACAGGCGACGAGTACTCCGTTGCGGACCCTTGCTAAATGATGCCAACACGCTCACTGTTGTTGCTTCATCGGTGGCGGATTTTGGTCTTCCAGCCTTAGGTTCATGTGCGACAGAACCTGTTGCTCGGAATTTGGCCAAAAGCTTGGCAACTGCGCATTGAGTAATGGGTTGTCTGGTTGGGTGACGACTGTTGAAATTCTCAGCAATGACCCGTGTGTTCCTTTCTCCCGATATCAAGATGATTTCAATGCGTTCTTCATGTGTTAAGGACTTTTGTAAACTGTAAATAAGGAAACAATAATTTAAACGTTAGCATGAGTAAATGATACCTAACAGTTAAACACATGTAACATATCAGGCATGGGATAGTCACTTTGCACCGTTTCAGACTGCATTTTATGACTTCTCAGTAACGTAATACTCACGCTGCCGAACGTTCCACTGCTGCCGCAAGTAATTGGCTATAACCCGAGAATGAATAAAGCTATGTTTAAAATAACAACGGCATTGTTTTTCTGGTGACATTCTCTATCTGTTTGATATATCACATGACCATATTCCCATTTGAAATTTTGGAGTTGAATCCAAGATGGCGGCTTTCAAGATGGCCGACATGTTGGTGGCATAACCTATAAAGTTTCCCCTTCCCGTTCCTCGTGTGTAGGGACTCTGTTTTCTTGTTTGCTACTCCATTTGGATTTTATCAGGGTGTTTCCAGACTTTTGGACCACCCTGTATATATGCAGGAAGCGAGAGAAGTGTCCTTAGTGGCTGAGGGAGACAGGTGGGGTGGTCTCTCTAGTCCTTCGGGAAGATAGGGCGAGTCAGTCGCGAGGAGCCACTCAAAACACACGGTCGAGTAACCGCGGCGGCTCTAAAAGAACGGTCGCGAGTGCATGTTTCAGATGTTAAACAAGATATAAAGTTATTAGTTATAAGAACGCCACGTGTCGTGGGCAGTGTCTATCATTATGTATAGTCAGAAAATGGTATTAATGTGTGTAAAGGGTCGAAATAACGGCTTAGTCCGCAACCGGCATATTGCAAATGCTGATTCTGTGACGTGTGTGACAAAGCAATTTCCGTATTAAAACAATTATAGTCCAAACGTAGTTGACAATTAAGAACTGGCATCCCTAATCATTCCACTTCAACAGGATCACCACCTACATGGAACCTGGCGATTGAGCGCTACTACTGTGCTACGAGGGACTCACCGAAGCAGCAAAACACCAGGTTAGTGATACCGCCAAGAGAAGTACTTACTTCTCGCTACAATGCCATTGTAGCGTAAAGTGTGGAGGGTGGGGGTAAAAAATTGTAGAGGGAGACCAAGGCCTGAGTGCTGGAAGCAGGTTCAAATGCGTGTAGGTTGTGGTGGTTATTTAGAAATTCAGTAGCTTGTATAGGATGGACTGGAGTGGAGAGCTGATCAAACACATGAAGAAACACAATGTAGGTGCAGCGGGCGGTGGGATACAGTACCTGTGTGGCAGTCAGTACCTCTGGCGACGCAGGGCGGAGCGTCGGCCGCCCGCCAGGTGCTTACGAGAGGCGTAGTGGCCCCCGCTCCCGCCGTAGCCCGTGGGGCCGTCCACCCCAGTGGCCGAGTGGTCGGCGCCGCTGGACGACCAGTCGCCGTGCGGTACGTGGTACGCCACTGCGTGGTGGTGGTGGTACGGCATCTGCCAAAGTGCAAAGTGCGCCGTCAGTCGCTGTCTCATTTTAATACAGGGTGTCCGAAAAATCTTTCCCTGATTACATAAATTGATAACTCCGGCTAGAAGTTAGATACAAATATAAAACTTGTGTCGAATTGTTTACAACTATCAAAGTTTCCTTCTGTTTTAGGTTCGCAGTACATAAGTAGTGGATGGGGTGCAATGCCCGAGAAGCCATGTTAACCAATCAGGAGAAGGCACAGTGTGTCCTGTGGTACCATGAGACACGATCACCAACCACAGTGCAGACACACTTCCAGACAACATTTGGAAGGAATCCACCTGATGTTAAGAGCATTAAAGCCTGGTATGAGAGGTTCAAGAACACAGGATCGGTTGCTGACCTTCCGAGGTCTGGTCGACCAAGAACCTCAGCAGACAGGGTGGAAGCTGTAAGGCAGTCTTTTCTGCGAAGTCCGAAGAAATCGGTGCGCAGGGCCTCACGTGAATTACAGATGCCGAAAAGCTCTCTCCATGACATTTTACACAAAAGTTTATTGTTTCGTGCATACAAAGTGCAAATCGTTCAGGCCTTGTTGCCCAATGACAGTACACGTCGGTATGACTTTGCAGTCGAAATGCTATCGCGTATTGAGGACGATGATGGTTATCTCAGACGAATTGCCTTTTCCAACGAAGCGACCTTATTTGTCAGTGGAGTAGTGAATCGCCATAATGTGCACATTTGGGGTTCACAAGCCCCTGGCGAGGTCATGGAGTGCACCAAAGGCAGTCCAAAGGTGAATGTTTGGTGCGCGCTATGCACGATCGAATTATCGGTCCATTCTTCTTCACTGAGGCTATCATCACATCTGCGGTGTATCTGGACATGTTGCAACTGTATGCTGTTCCTCAGCTGCTTCAGTATCACCCCAATGACTTGTTTCAGCAAGACGGTGCACCGCCTCATTGGGGTTTGGACGTCCGTGTCTATCTCGATATGACCTTTCCTGGGCGATGGATTGGTCGTGAAGGGACAACGGTTTGGCCACGCTCTCCTGACGTAAACCTATTAGACTTCTTTTTATGGGGTCATGTCAAGGACGAGGTCTACCGAACACGTGTACCGAAAACTGAATATCGCCTAGATGTGCTACGTGCTACCAAGGGTGCTCATGTGGTAGTTTACTGATGTGTCAAAAAAAGTTTGTAAACAATTAGACGCCAGTTTCATGTTTGTATCTTACTTCTAGCCGGAGTTATCAATTTATGTAATCAGGGAAAGACTTTTCGGACACCCTGTACTATGGTACGTGAGAATAGTTAGGGAGCAATATCTCCATACACGTTGTTATAGGCTCCGTTACAATGCTAATTTGTTTTTCCTGCGTATGGTCACAGATAATAAGCCCATCAGACAAAAAGTCATCTCTGGGAGGTATCACGCTAATGCCGATTAACGTCGCCTCTTGCTTACAAGGGGAGGCCACGACGTTGGATCACGGATTTACTTCAAAGGTTCTGCACCTGTAGTCGGCCATTAAAACAACATAATGTGCTGGTAGTAAGGTGAGTGCACCTTACACCTGTGCCAATTCCGATAAAATCACAAGAGAAGTTTTACGCGTCTATAGTATTAGTTGCAAACAGTCTTGGTTGCAATTTTCAGTTTTTTTTATTTATCAACTACCCGTGTCACCTTATTTAGGCATCTTCAGGCTGATCTTAATGTTGGCCTGATGTACTCGACGATACCCTTTAGCTATACTGTCTAAAGGATCGTCCTAAGAAATGACAAATTAAGATCAGCCTGAAGATGCCTAAATAAGGTCAAACGCGTAGTTGGTAAATAAAAAAACTAAAAATTGCAACCAAGACTATTTTCAACTAATACTGCTAAACACTGGTTACCAAAGAATTATCTTCCTACACTTGAATTATCTTTGACATATCAAAATGTACAGCAAATAGCATACTATCTCACTATTTCTATCCCTGTACAGAGCGCCGTTCTGAATCCTTTAACTATAAATGTCTTTTAATTCATTAGTGATACTGACTTTAACGAACAGCTAACACGATTCTGGGAGTCGGCAGTGTGTTAACAGCTTCGGAGTTCCCGAAAGAGTTTTATTGCAAAAATTCTACTCTACAGCATAAATGCAGCGTTTTTCTATTGGAAATAACAGGTTTTGTGCCTGTTTATCTGTGTATAGTAAGGTTATGTAAACATTATAGCAATTATTTTGTGATTCGCTTAAGACTCTTCATTGAGGTAAAAATACACTGATGGAAAAAAAATCGCAATACCAAGAAAGATTTGTGCCACATAAACGAAACTTGGTATGCGTATTTGTACATCTGACAAATTATATTTATTCAAATTTCGCGTCAGACCCATAAGAGTGGCGCCAGAGCACTCTCGTGGTTGTTCCACGTATCCTGACTGCAAATTTGTACGTCAATCCGATGATTCGACCTGTAGTGCTGTCATTCATGAACAGCAATTGGAGTGGGTGTTTCCTAATGGAATAACGCTCGCCCATACATCGCTGTTGTAACCCAACATGATCTGCAGAATGTCGACAAGTTGCCTTGGCCTGTTCGATGACCAAATCTGTCTCCAATCAAATACATATGTGACATCATCGGACGACATCTCCAGCGTCATCCACAAACAGCATTAACCGCCCTTCTACTGACCAACCAATTGCAACTGGCATGAACTCCATCCCACAAACGGGCATCTGGCATCTGTATGGCTTACCTCTCGTTTACTTTAACCTGAGATCTTGCAACGTTAATCACTTAAATGTATCACCTAGACAAATGTATTTCCCAAAATGTCATTACTGTACATTAATTATTTTTTGGCGATGCGATTTTTTTCCATCAGTGTAGGTTATGAGTATTTATCATCTATCATTAACACATAAAAAGATAAGTAAGGTGAAGAAATCCACCACTTCACTCTGGGTGAGGATAGGTAGAAAAATATTGCTACGAATTATTTTCATTTTTGTCAGATCCTTGAAGTGCAGGGAGAGAATTCTTTCGTAAGATTCCATTCCAGCCGTTCACTATTAAAAATACTATGGTTTATGAGATTCTGCCAAAATTTCCACAGAATTTGCCATTTACTTTTGGCCGAATAGTTAACCTTTTTTCATCTGAAGAGGTACGATCAGTTGTGAATAACGTCTGCATTTCTCTTGTTGGCAGGATTAATTTTGTTTGTTTTGCAAAAATATAGTGTAATTGACGCAAACTCACCTTAATAACATACCATACAGTAGATACTGCGACAGAATCTTGAAATAGTGTCTTATTAAACAATGAATGGTGACTAGGGAGATCAGTACCGTAAGTTCTGAAAAAATGTGTCGACTTGTAATAACATAAGATAAAAAATACCATATTTATATTGATACTAGCAAACTGTTGTTTTTAGCTGTCAACGACTTTAAAAAATTACAGTACTGCATTGAAAAAATAAAATATGGACTGTAATTTCTGCTATATCAATTTAGAAAAGAATGTTCTACATGTTAACCATATGGCAAAATAGTTTCCTCTGTGTGTGCTATTACTACGAAAATCTCGTTTCGATTACTGAAACCGATTATGAGATGTGATGGATTTTATGAACATGTCATTCTAGCTTTATTGGTGAGTTTGTGACTGGAACTAAGTGTGCTATATAAAGTCGATTTTCTCGGGGCTGAAGATAGATAAAGACCTCGTCCCATGTATAAATGAAAATCCAGTATGTTAGCTAAATTTCATACACAGCTATGTATGATGTAACATGCATCAAACGCATACTCATACGACACTTATTTTTCATAGCAGTTTTTTTCAAATTTTGCGCAATGTCGTACTTAGATACGAAATATTACAATAACTGCGACCATTAACAAAATGATGGACACTTCATTGTGAAGTTGACATATAGAGCTGTGAGTAATGAAAAAATCATTTTTTACACCGAATAGTTTCTGTAAAATCGTTTGAGGAAGATAGTATGGCGCATGGCCTGATTTTGTCATTGCAGCGAGTCATCTAACAGCGGCAATGGGGCTGGCAAAGAATGTTTCGTACATTCCAGCTCTCAGGCAGGGGCATGTCCACGCCAGTTAGCGACGCCACCCGACAGCCATTGCGTGCTGCCCCATTAGTTAAGAAGGGGATAATCTTCACGCAGGTTCAACCGACCTCTCACTGCCCTCCTCTAACAAGGGGAGGCCGCCAATTGTGACATTCAGATTCTATTCATACTGCGCATAATAAAAGCTCATGGCCAGAGGTGTAATGTGGCAAAGCACCAAGATGCACTTCTCAGCCGTTGTCGAGAAAATATACAGTTAAAAGAAACTGTTGCCTTGAAATACTCTCTACGATAAATAATTTTCTACAGCGTCGTGGCGCAGCGGTAAGCGCTCGGGTTCGTAATCCGAAGGTCGCCGGATCGAATGATTATGCATGTTGTTGAAGGCGGATCGCTCTCCAATTGTACCGCCTCCATTTTTCCGTTTTTTAACAGGGTGTACCAAAGCTCTCCCGTCCGCACTGATTTTCGACGATGTTATAAGTTGCGCTAGGGACCGCATCTACCTTCTTTCGAAGTTAGCAGGCAACTACGCTGTTATGCGGAGGCTCGTTTCGGCACATTCAACATCTGTCCTTCAAGTGTAACGAGCGAGTAACGGAGTTTACATTTCATACCTGCCGCAGCAAATTTGTGTTCGTGGGGTCTCTATTCTAATTCGAACGTTTGACTTACGCTATACGTATTCGTTTCGGTATACCGTTTCTACGTCTTCCGTTAACTATACGTAGTTAACATTATGAAGACAATTAATAACATTTGTGAAATACAACTTTGTTTGCGGAAAACATAATGATGTTCGAGGTCGCCAGTTTTTCCACGACAAACGACTTTCAACAACTTATTATATGCATAATTGTTGCAACTGATTGCCGGGAAATTATATATATATATATATATATATATTTAAATTACAAAAAACAAATACTAAAAAAACAGGTTGCATGGCGCGAGATTCGATCCGGCGACCTTCGGACTATGAACCCGAGCGCTTACCGCTGCGCCACGACGCTGAAGTAAATTATTAATCGTAGAGAGTATTTCACCGCAACGGTTTCTTTTAACTGTCGATTTTCTCGACAACGGCTGAGAAGTGCATCTTGGTGCTTTGCCACATTACACCTCTGGCCATGAGCTTTTATTATGCGCAGTATGAATCGAATCTGAATTTCACAATTGGCGGCCTCCCCTTGTAAGCATGTATCCCATTTTCTTTCTATGCGCACCCTAAGCTTTATGTTTCTTCGGAAACAGAAACACGTGGCGGTAACAATCGCTTAAATGTCGTTTGTAATCGATACTGAAACGGTCTTATGTACTGACATATTTAGTAGAGGACCTAACTGCAACAGTTATGTATTCTAATCACAAGGAAATGGAACAGTACAAAATAGAGTGGAGTGAAATGGAATGAAATGATAATATGGTTCTGACAGTCATGGGTCGCCACCTGAGGAGGTTGAGCCACGGAGTTGCAAGTCTTTTCATTTCATGCCGCAATGGACGACTTGCCTGCCGATGATGAAATGATGATGAAGACAACACCCCAAGCACTCCCCGAGCGGAGAAAATTTCCGAGCTTTCTGGGAATCGAACCCGGGCCCGTTGCATGCCAGTCAGACGCTCCGGCCACTCAGCTAAGGGATCGGACAGAGTCGAGTACAAGACAGAAAACAGCGGACAACAACGGATACCTCTAACATTACTGTGAGATGGGTGACATTGGCTGCAAACAAAATACTACATTACTGGCCATTAAAATTGCTACACCAAGAAGAAATACACATGATAAAGGGGTATTCATTGGACAAATATATTATACTAGAACTGACATGTGATTACATTTTCACGCAATATGGATGCATAGATCCTGAGAAATCAGTACCCACAACAACCACCTCTGGTCGTAATAACGGCCTTGATACGCCTGGACATTGAGTCAAACGGAGCTTGGATGGCGTGTACAGGTACAGCTGCCCATGCAGCTTCAACACGATACCACAGTTCATCTAGAGCAGTGACTGGCGTATTGTCACGAACTAGTAGCTCTCCCACCATTGACCAGATGTTTTAAGTTGGTGAGAGATCTGGAGAATGTGCTGGCCATGGCAGCAGTCGAACATTTGCTGTATCCAGAAAGGCTTGTACAGGACCTGCAACATGCGGTCGTGCATTATCCTGCTGAAATGTAGGGTTTGGCAGGGACCGAATGAAGGGTAGAGCTGCGGGTCGTAACACATCTGAAATGTAACGTCCACTGTTCAAAGTGCCGTCAACGCGAACAAGAGGTGACCGAGACGTGTAACCAATGGCACATCATACCATCACGCCGGGTGATACGCCAGTATGGCGATGACGAATACGCGCTTCCAATGTGCTTTCAACGCGATGTCGCCAAACACGGATGCGACCATCATGATGCTGTAAACAGAACCTGGATTTATCCGAAAAAATGACGTTTTGCCATTCGTGCACCCAGGTTCGACGTTGAGTACACCATCGCAGGCGATCCTGCCTGGGATGCAGCGTCAAGGGTCACCACAGCCATGGTCTCCGAGCTGATAGTCCATGCTGCTGCAAACGTCGTCGAACTGTTCGTGCAGATGATTGTCGTCTTGCAAACGTACCCATCTGTTGACTCAGGGATCGAGACGTGGTTGCACGATCCGTTACAGCCATGCGGATAAGAAGCCTGTCATCTCGACTGCTAGTGATACGAGGCCGTTAGGATCCAGGACGGCGTTCCGTATTACCCTCCTGAACCCACCGATTCCATATTCTGCTAACAGTCATTGGATCTCGACCAACGCGAGCAGTAATGTCGCGATACGATAAACCGCAATCGCGATAGGCTACAATCCGACCTTTATCAAAGTCGGAAACGTGATGGTACGCATTTCTCCTCCATACACGAGGCATCACAACAACGTTTCACCAAGCAACGCCGGTCAACTGCTGTTTGTGTATGAGAAATCGGTTGGAAACTTTCAAATGGTGCAAATGGCTCTGAGCACTATGGGACTTAACATCTATGGTCATCAGTCCCCTAGAACTTAGAACTACTTAAACCTAACCAACCTAAGGACATCACACAACACCCAGCCATCACGAGGCAGAGAAAATCCTTGACCCCGCCGGGAATCGAACCCGGGAACCCGGGCGTGGGAAGCGAGAATGCTACCGCACGACCACGAGATGCGGGCGGTTGGAAACTTTATTCAGGTCAGCACGCTGTAGGTGTCGCCACCGGCGCCAACGTTGTGCGAATGCTCTGAAAAGCTAATCATTTGCATATCACAGCATCTTCTTCCTGTCGGTTAAATTTCGCTTTTGTGGCACGTCATCTTCGTGATGTAGCAATTTTAATGGCCAGTAGTGTAAATAACTACCAGCCGAAGCCTTCCGACTTCTGTCGACCTCTACTATCTCAGGATTAGGGAGGTCTTCGGCCAAAAGTTAACTCATTGTACTTGTTGTTCGTAAAACGTGCTCTAAGATGGACTGCGGAGCACAGAAGTGAAGTGCATAGTCGGGAGGCGACGTGCGGCGGGCGTGTGGTGGGCGTACCTTGCAGGCCTTGAGGTAGTGGAGCAGCGCCGGCAGGAAGATGGCGGCGAGCACGAGCAGTTTCTTGATGAACAGCACTCCCAGCAGCGTGGGGATCAGCAGCGCCTTCAGCTTCATGAAGAGGATCAGCGGCAGCACGATCGCCGCCTTCTTCTTCTTGCCGCGGGCCTCCGAGGTCGCCAGCTGGCCTGTGTGCACACAACGGGTATCTGCTACCTTACATCGTACCACTCGTCACGCCAAGGTCGCAGCGTTGAAAATATGTGATATTTTGTACAGACTTGACTTACTACGCCGTTTTGGCTACTGCCATCATATGATACCAAAAAGCTTAGAACTTGCAGAACCGGGTTCATTATCAGTATAAGACGAATGCCTAATCTGGGCGTTGATATCTGATGATGGTGGTGGTAGAAACGGCTTAATAAATAAAAACAAAGTTTTGATAGTGATCTAGAGAGTTTGATCATAACAATAGAGAATTTACACAGAAAATACATTTCCAATATTAAAAAAATCTAAAGAGCTGTGAGTAGGACTGACGCGCCTAGCGTTCCGTACAAAAATAGTTATGTATACAGGGTGGTCCATTGATAGTGACCGGGCCAAAATCTCACGGAATAAGCATCAAACGAGAAACTACCAAGAGCGAAACTAGTCTAGCTTGAAGGGGGAAACCAGATGGCGCTATGGATGGCCCGCTAGATGACGCTGCCATAGTTCAAACTGATATCAACTGCGTTTTTTAAAATAGCAACCCCCATTTTGTATTACATATTCGTGTAGTACGTAAAGAAATATGAATGTTTTAGTTGGACCACTTTTTTCGCTTTGTGATAGATGGCGCTGTAATAGTCACAAACGTATAAGTACGTGGCATCACGTAACATTCCACCAGTGCGGACGGTGTTTTCTTCGTGATACATTACCCGTGTTAAAATGGACCGTTTACCATTTGCGGAAAAGGTCGATATAGTGTTGATGTATGGCTATTGTGATCAAAATGCCCAACGGGCGTGTGCTATGTATGCTGCTCGGTATCCTGGACCGTTCGCCGGATAGTTACGTTATTTAAGGAAACAGGAAGTGTTCAGGCACATGTGAAACGTCAACCATGACCTGCAACAAATGATGATGCCCAAGTAGGTGTTTTAGCTGCTGTCACGGCTAATCCGCACATCAGTAGCAGTCAAATTGCCGGAGAATCGGCAAACTCAAAAACGTCGGTGTTGAGAATGCTACATCAACGTCGATTGCACCCGTACCATATTTCTATGCACCAGGAATTGCGTGGCGACGACTCTGAACGTCGTGTACAGTTCTGCCACTGGTCACAAGAGAAAAAGTACGGGACGATGACAGATTTTTTGCACGCGTTCTATTTAGCGAAGAAGCGTCATTCACCAACAGCGGTAACGTAAACCGGCATAGTATGCACTATTGGGCAACGGAAAATCCACGATGGCTGCGACAAGTGGAACATCAGCGACCTTGGCGGGTTAATGTATGGTACGGCATTATGGGAGGAAGGATAATTGGCCCCCATTTTATCGATGACAATCTAAATGGTGCAATGTATGCAGATTTCAAATGGTTCAAATGGCTCTGAGCACTATGGGACTCAACTGCTGAGGTTATTAGTCCCCTAGAACTTAGAACTAGTTAAACCTAACTAACCTAAGGACATCACAAACATCCATGCCCGAGGCAGGATTCGAACCTGCGGCCGTAGCGGTCTTGCGGTTCCAGACTGCAGCGCCTTTAACCGCACGGCCACTTCGACCGGCTATGCTGATTTCCCACTTAATGTTCTACCGATGTTACTACAAGATGTTTCACTGCATGACAGAATGGCGATGTACTTCCAACATAGTAGATGTCCGGCACATAGCTCGCGTGCAGTTGAAGCGGTATTGAATAGCATATTTCATGACAGGTGGATTGGTCGTCGAAGCACCATACCATGGCCCGCACGTTCACCGGATCTGACGTCCCCGGATTTCTTTCTGTGGGGAAAGTTGAAGGATATCGTGATCCACCGACAACGACTGACAACATGCGTCAGAGCATTGTCAATGCATGTGCGAACATTACGGAAGGCGAACTACTCGTCGTCGAGAGGAATGTCGTTCCAATTATTTCCAAATGCATTGAGGTTGACGGACATCATTTTGAGCATTTATTGCATTAATGTGGTATTTACAGGTAATCACGCTGTAACAGCATGCGTTCTCAGAAATGATAAGTTCACAAAGGTACATGTATCACATTGGAACAACCGAAATAAAATGTTCAAACGTACCTACGTTCTGTATTTTAAATTAAAAAAACCTATCTGTTACAAACTGCTCGTCTAAAATTGTGAGGCATATGTTTGTGGCTATTAAAGCGCCATCTACCACAAAGCTAAAAAAGTGGTCCAACTAAAACATTCATATTTCTTTACGTACTACACGAATATCTAATAAAAATGGGGTTTCTATTTTAAAAAACGCAGTTGATATCCGTTTGACCTATGGCATCGCCATCTGGCGGGCCAACCATAGCGTCATCTGGTTTCCCTCTTCAAACTAGACAAGTTTCGTTCTTTGTAGTTTTTTCGTTTGACACTTATTTCGTGAGATAAATGGTTCAAATGGCTCTGAGCACTATGGGACTTAAGATCTGTGGTCATCAGTCCCCTAGAACTTAGAACTACTTAAACCTAACTAACCTAAGGACATCACACACATCCATGCCCGAGGCAGGATTCGAACCTGCGACCGTAGCAGTCGCGCGGTTCCGGACTGACGCCTAGAACCGCGAGACCACCACGGCCGGCTTTCGTGAGATATTTGGCCCGGTCACGATCAATGGACTACCCTTTATAGATACTTCATTCATCCCGGGAATCGAGAATTTCGACAATTTTTGTCCGTTGTCGATATCGATACTGGCAAGCTATAAAAAAAAGTGACATAAGTGGCCATACCTTTGACTGCAATAAAATACAAGCACCGCAAAGGGATCGTAGATCTTTGTATGTGACATACATTTCAACTTCATACGTCTACCCGTTCCTGAGAGAGAGAGCTTAACATACCAACCGACAGACAATTGGATAACAATTAACAACAAAAACATTTTTTTTGTGGTACGATGACAATTTAACCATTTTCGGATTTTTTGCTTTACTTGTACTGTGAAACCCTGCTTCTTGCCAAATTTCATGATAATAGGTCAACGGGAAGTACCCTACAAGTTTTGATGAGTGAGTTTGCAAGTACCAAGATATGTGATATAAGTAGTCGCATCTTTTGATCGGATTTACGAGTACTTAGAAGTTGTTACGCCACCAAGGGACCTCGGACGTTAGTATCTGCCGTAAATTTCAACTTGATTCGTTTATCCATTCCTGGGAAAAACCATCTTAACAGACGGACGGATAAATACACAGTGAGATAACAAAGACAAAATTTTTTTCGTCTGGGATAATTATTACAAAATAACAATTTTAGCATTTTTTCTTTAATTGTGTTCTGAAACCTTACTTTTTGCCGAATATCATGATTATAGACGAAAGGGAAGTACCCTGTCGGTTTTTGTGAGTGACCTTGCCAGTATCGAAATATGTGACACGATAGGTCCTATCTTTTGATGCCGTAGACTTGGGATCTTCCACTTATCATCGTGGCTAGAGACTTTAGACCTTGTATGTGACGCAAATCTCAACTTAATACGTCTACCCATTCCTGAGAAAAGGGGATGTTAACGGACGAACGGACAGGTAAACGGACGGATAACAGCTGACAATATTTGTTTGTGTCATATAATTACAAATTAACAATTTTCGGATTTATTTTCCCTTTAGTTGTGCTGTGAAGCCTTGCATCTTGGCAAATTTCACTATTTCAGGTCAACAGGAAGTATCCTATAAGATTTGATTAGTGAGTTTCCGAGTATCAAAGTATGTGACATAAATGACTATATCTTTTAGCTGCACTAACCTAGAAACTTCAATTTTTTGCATCGCCAAGGGACCGTAGATCTTACCATATGGTATGAATTACAACTTCATTCGTTTTTAAAAGTTGGAGAGACAGACAGACAGACAGAAACAACAAAATGATACTTTAAGGTTTGCGTATTTACCGACTGAGGTATGAGACCCCACAAATATGTGATAATTATAAATAGAAATAAAAAGTTCGAAAAACAGGCATAACTCTTCATTGCGCACATTATGATGGGTCGTGACTGGCTCGGAATCTGAATAGACATCATCTTCCATATGTAAAAACACTCTTACCAACGTCCGTTTACGTCGCACAATTCCCTCTTCGTGTTGCGATTTTTTCCGTCAGTGTAGTTGTAAAATATTATTTGTTATTATTATCCGTTCTTTACGTTAGTTTATTACCAACATGCAATGTAAAATTGTAATATAATTGTAATGTGATCATGCAGTGGCACATTTGTCGAAACTTGAATGTTCTACTGTTTTAAGTTATTTCAAACTTAATGTAAATGCTTGTTACAAAAATGTTTGCAACGTTAAGGATGGTACTAAATAATAATATGCACAAAAATTTATTACGCTTTCATTTCTACCCTTATGGAAATGAATGCCTATGTTTAAGAACTTGCTCTGACAGAAGGATTATAAATTCCATCTTGTTGACTGTTTCTACTTAAGGTTGTGGCATTTAATCATGAAAAAACGGTGCTGAAGTGAGTATTTTAATTACTACACTTTTTGTTCTTTCACTGCCGTCGAAAGATGATTACAAACGAGCTGTAATGCAGTCGCTTGGTCCAAAAATGGCGGCCACCTCTCAACGAGGGCTTTAAACTTGTGGCAGGTTTCAGTGTCGTCACACCAGTCTACTTTGCGATCTTTTGAAGTAAACGTTCCTAAAACACTCTCCGTTAGAACTGTAATTCGTTTTCTGTGGCCTGAAGATGTAAGAGGAAGACTTTCAGTACAACAAACAGGCAATGTTTTATCACGGTTAAGTGCTTCCCCGTAATCTGAACAGTTTATAAGCGACCGATGGACGAGGAAAGAGGACATTCAGTCGCATCCACTGCTGGTGGTTTGGTTCACAACCCTTGACCTGATTTACAATAAAGAATGAATGACTGTTCATGATGCGGCAAACCAAATGCACATTATACAATGAAGAACCAAAGAAACTGGTACACCTGCCTTATATCGTGTACGGCACCCGCAAGCACGCGGAAGTGCCTCACCACGACGTGGCATGGACTCTACTAATGTCTGAAGTAGTGCTGGAGGGAACTGACACCATGAATCCTGCAGGGCTGTCCATGAATCCATAACAGTACGAGGGGGTGGAAATCTCTTCAGAACAGTACGTTGCAAGGCATCCCCGATAAGCTCAATAATTTTCATGTCTGAGTAGTTTGGTGGCCAGCGGAAGTGTTTAAACTCAGAAGAGTGTTCCTGGAGCTACTCTGTAGCAATTCTGGACGTGTGGGGTGTCGCATTGTCCTACTGGAATTGCCCAAGTCCGTCGGAATGCACAATGGACATGAATAGATGCAGGTGATTAGACAGGATGCTTAAGCACGTGTCACGTATCAGAGTCGTATCTAGGCGTATAAGGGATTCCCATATCACTCGAACTGCACACGCCCCATACCATTACAGAGCCTCCACCAGCTTGAACAGTTCACTGCCGATATGCAGGGTCCACGGATTCAGGTTGTTTCCATACCCGTACACGTCCATCCAGTTGACACAATTTGAAACGAGACTCGACCGACCCGACAACATGTTTCCAGTCAACAACAGTCCAATGTCGCTGTTGTCGGGCCCAGGTGAGTCATAAAGCTTTGTGACGTGCAGTCATTAAGGGTACACGAGTGGGCCTTTGGTTCCGAAAGCCCATACGGATGATGTTTCGTTGAATGGTTCGTACGCTGACACTTGTTGATGGCCCAGCATTGAATTCTGCAGCAGTTTGCGGAAGCGTTGCACTTCTGTCACGTTGAACGATTCTCTTGAGTCGTCGTTGGTCCCGTTCTTGCAGGATCTTTTTCCTGCCGCAGCGATATCGGAGACTGATGTTTTACCTGATTCCCCATATTCACGGTACACTCGTGAAATGATCGTACGGGAAAATTCCCACTTCATCGCTACCTCAGAGATGCTGTGTCCCATCGCTCGTGCGCCGACTATACCACCACGTTCGAACTCACGTAAATCTTGATAACCTGCCATTGTAGCAGTAGTAACTGATCTGACAACTGCGCCAGACATTTGGTTTCTTATACAGCCGTTTCCGACCGCAGCGCTGTATTCTGCCTGTTTACATATCCTTGTATTTGAATACGCATGCCTTGCTTGACAGTTGCTACAGTGAATAGTTTTTTTAAAGAAAGTTGTTAAGTCTATTAAGGAGAAACTGAGTGAAACGCCCAATGGTTCGTTGTAGCTTTATTTCTTCAGTTCAATTATAAATTTAAACAATTGGTTTCGCAACTTTTAAGTTGCATTTTCTGGTGTCAATATCTGTACAAAATAGTTTTTGTAAGTAATGCTTTGATAATGATTAATAGCAATCATCAGACGTACAAAATACAGAATGACTAGAGTTAATTGTAGTTTAAAGTATCTCAGATAACTGCAGTTCCTTATTATCAGACATATAACATACAGATTGAGTAGACTTGAATGTATTTTAAGATATCTCGGATAACTGCAGTTCCTCATTATCAAAGCATTAATTAGAGAAAACTATTTTGTACAGATATTGGCACCGGATGATGCATCTTAGAAGCTGCGAAACCGGTAGTGTGGGTTTATAATTGACATGAACAAATACAGCTACAGCAGATCATTGGAGAATTCATTCAGATTCATGTTAATAGTTTTAATACACGTATTTTAAAACACTATTCACTGTATGAATTGTCAAGCAATTATATATAACTATTTTAGTTGTGGTTGCCCAGTTTTAAAATTATGTGTAGATGCAGGTTAGTCAGGGTTCTGCATATCACATCTTGGATAACAGTCTCAAACTTCGTAAATTCTATGCAAAATGTGTCCCACAACAACTCAATGCAGAAGATAGGTTGAAACATGTGAGAATCTGTCAGCAATTACCGATCTGTTGCGTTAATGAAACAAATCATAACTTGAGATGAACTATGGGTTTATCACTTTGAACCACAAACGAAACGCCTGAGCATGGAATGGAAACAACCCAGATCGCCAGCAAACAAGAAATTCACAGTTGTTGGACTTAGTTTAAGCGGTCATCGATTCACCTCCGATGAAGAGGTGAACGAAGCAGTGTTCAACCGAAAAACTTTTTCTCGTGATATTGGAAATCTTGGGCAACGATGGAACAAGAACACTGAAAAGCTGGAGGGCTATGACGAAAAATGATGCCATTGTAAATTTTTTATTCTTGGTGTAATAAATAAGAAAAATATTATTGAGATACTTTTGACTTACCCTCATATGTTACAAATAATTTAACAGTAATAATTATTGCTACTTCAACGTGGGAAAAACTAGAAACATTAACAAATATGACCTGAAAATAATCATTGAACATCCTCAAAGTGGATAGGTACAGGTAATACATATTTCATCACGAAAATGCAACATCTTTCAGGATAAAAAAAATAAAAAATTATAAAAGGTGTGAAATTATTTTCCTGTGTAGCGGAAACAGTGACTGCTCGTGGATTTGTGTTCCGCTGGACCTAGTAGAAACATCGAGGGAGAAAGTTGTTAAGAAAATAATGAAATAAATTTTCGTAACGTTGACTCATTATAATTTTATCGTTGCATGTGGGTGAATGAAGAACTGTGGGAAAATTGGAAAAGAAGAGACTCGAAGACTTCGAGATGTAGTCCTGTAGAAGTATGTTAAAAATTGAGTGGACTGATAAGATAAAATTGAGAAGATCCTCCGCAGATTAGGCGAGGAAAGGAATATGTCAAAAATTCCGACTAGAAGAAAGAAGAGGATGATATGGCACGAGTTGAGACAACAAGGATTAAGTTCCATGGTACTAAAAGCAGCTGTAGGGGATAAAAACTATAGCGAAAGACAGAGATTGGAATACGTCTAACAAAACAGTTAAGGATGTTCGGTGCAAGTGCTAGTCTGAGATGATGGGTCTGACACGATAGAGGAAGTCGTGGCGAGACACACCAAACCAGTCCAAGACAAAGAATGACGTTTACTCATCTTTTTGACAAATTCCATTTGCGACAGGGCGCGAGTATTCGGTTCGCGTCAGCCACAAATCTTTTTCCAGAAGGCCGCCTTTACATAACTTGCCTGTGAATCCACTTAAAGGTATGGAAATTTTGTTTTCATGTTAAATCGATGTTTAAAGCTTTTGAACGAAACAGTGGTTAGAAGAACTGAATTGGACATCGGGAAGTTGCTTAAAAAAACACCTCAAATATCTCCCGATGAGCGTCCACACGCATATTTTTCGCTGCTTTCACACGTCAGTGTTGTCATTAGGCTTCTGTTCGAGAGACGTAGCCTATACTATACAACTGTTACCCAAGTTGACAGCCCTATTAGAAGTTACGCTTTACAATGCTCTTGCCCTTGTACATATTTCGTTTCTGAGTGTTGTGTGCCTTATAAAGTTTTCTGTAGTTTGAGTTGTTACTTTGTCATTCGAAAGTTACTCTCTTATTTCTGTAATTTGGTTTAATGTGGGGCAGTTACCAGGTGTGAAGTTCTACAGTTGCTACGAATATATCATGGATTTAATGTCAGTCACTGTAGACGGCTATTTCCAAGAGAGTGGCTGAAGCTGAAAAGAGGGCCCATGAGGCAACTAAAAAGACCAGGAGAAAGAAGAAAAGGAGGCGAGAAGATGGGGGACTGTAAACATGGAAGTTATGGTTCAAATGGCTCTTAGCACTATGTGACTTAACTTCTGAGGTCATCAGTCCCCTAGATCTTAGAACTACTTAAACCTAACGAACCTAAGGACATCACACACATCCATGCCCGAGGCAGGATTCGAACCTGCGACCGTAGCGGTCGCGCGGTTCCAGACTGTAGCGCCTAGAACCGCTCGGCCACCTCGGCCGGCATGGAAGTTATGGATCTGTACTCTATTAAGAACAACAGAGGTTGGTCATAGATCAAATATATCTTTGCAATGAATTTTCTGAGAGTTAAATTTTCTGACATGTTTATTTTATGCATAAAAATTCTATTTGAGCCAGAGGTCTGAAATTACTGGGATATTTCAGGGTGCTATTCGGAGGAAAGTAAACTACAGCCACTAACGTACTATCGACGGGAAGGAAGACACATACTGATTAATTATGAAAAAGCGACCTTAATTTTGATTATCACATGTAAACATTTCTAGAATAAAAACTTGTGACTGAAATGACAGGCCTGTAGTCCACTTTTCAGATAGACATATTGTTAATGTATACTTAATGTTTCAAGCATCTAAGTAAGGTAGTTCGTCAGCGCATAGATTCCAAGCATGGACAAGCATATCAAAATTTATTTTACCGATCTACACAAAATAATTGTAATAAAGTCAACGTTAGAATTTATGTTATTAATTGTATGTCAAAATGTTCAGGAAGAAATACTCCCATAATCCTCTAACTTTCATCCTGTTAAGAGGTCAGTTGTTTAGTTAGAACTGTACATACTTTGTGATCGTTATTAGTATTTCTCCACGGCGTTCATTGGCAAGTTACTTTAAGAGAGTAGTGAAAGTATTAAGTCTGCAGTTCTCATATACTCTTTGTATTTGCGCGTATTACTAAAATGCTGTGATAAATTGTGAAGACAGCTTGCGTATCTTAGAACAGTACATGGAGAAAATTTAAACTTTAAGCACGAATTTGAAGTGTGTTTGAAGTGTGAGTTTACAGACAATGCTATGCTGGACAATGGCCGTTGCCGGCCTGAGTGGCCGTGCGATTCTGGGCGCTACAGTCTGGAGCCGAGCGACCCCTCCGGTCGCAGGTTCGAATCCTGCCTCGGGCATGGATGTGTGTGATGTCCTTAGGTTAGTTAGGTTTAATTAGTTCTAAGTTCTAGGCGACTGATGACCTCAGAAGTTAAGTCGCATAGTGCTCAGAGCCATTTGAGCCAATGGCCGTTGATGCTCAGAATCATTCACGCTAAATTAAAAAGCATAATGATTTCTTGAAACTAATAAAAAATCAATCACACGTAGATGGCGAAATGTGACGAGTGACCAGCCGGTACCGCTCATGGCAGCGTCACAGTATAAGGGCGGAACAGATTGAGCCGATTAGTTTGAGACAGCGAGCGTACTGGTAGCTGACAACGAACACTTCTTAAGACTTGCTTGAGGTGCTGAAAGAGCGCAGAAAAAGACAGAAAAAGACTGTGATACAAGCACCCGTACTGTATTCGGACCGAGAATAAAGTTCTGTGAAGACCTTCAAGAACTTTATAATATTTAATAAAAGAATCGTTACTCGTTTAGACCATAAGATATCGAAGACACACTGTGACGATCTTGGCTTTTGCAATTAACTGAATTTTAGCGAGGTAGCATTCAATTACATTTGTTTTATTAACGTCATTATTAATTGTATAATATCTAATTCGTCCGTATCTTTTAGTTCACACATATAGCTTGTTGACGAGTGAGCGGTGCATGGCACTGCCGACAAATAATTATTGATGCTCTAACAGCCACTGTGTTTGCAGTAGATATCTTAGGTGTTGCGAAACAACTCAAATCACTTAAGAAAGGCAAGTCTTCCGGTGCAGATGGCATACCAATCAGGTTCCTTTCAGAGTATGCAGACACAATAGGGCCTTTCTTAGCAATCATACACAACCGCTCACTTGACGAAAGGTCTGTTCCTAAAGACTGGAAAGTAGCACAGGTCACACCAAGATTCAAGAAAGGAAATAGGAGTAACCCATTGAACTACAGCCCCTTATCACTGACATCAATTTGGAGTAGGATTTTGGAGCATATACTGTACTCGAACATTATGAATCACCTTGAAGAAAATGACTTATTGATACATAACTAACACTGATTCAGAAAATATCGTTCTTTATTCCCATGAAGTAATGAGTGCTGTCGACAAGGGATCTCTGATTGGTCCCATATTCCTAGATTTCTAGAAGGGTTTTGATACCGTTCCTCACAAGCGACTATTAACCAAATTGCGTGTATTATTTGTGTGACTGGATTCGTGATTTCCACTCAGAGAGGTCACAGTCCGTAGTGTTATATGGTAAATCATCGAGTAGAACAGAAGTGATATCCGGCGTTCCGCAAGGTAGTGTCATAGGCTCTCTGCTGTTCCTGATTAACATAAATGATCTAGATGATACTCTGAGCATCCTCCTTAGATTATTTGCAGATGATGCTGTAGTTTACCGACTAGTAAAATCATCAGACGATCAATTCCAATTACCAAATGAAAGTGTGAGGTCATCCACATGGGTACTAAAAGAAATCCGATAAATTTTGGGTATACTACAAATCGCACAAATCTAGGGGCTGTCAAATATCTAGGAATTACAATTACGAGCAACTTAAATTGGAAAGACCACATAGATAATATGGTGGGGAAGGCGAAACAAAGACTGCGCTTTGTTGGCAGAACACTTAGAAGATGCGACAAATCCACTAAATAGACACCCTACATTACACTTGTACGTCCTCCGCTGGAATATTAGTGCGCGGTGTGGGATCCTTACCAGGTAGGATTGACGGAGGACATCGAAATAGTGCAAAGGACAGCCCGTTTCGTGTTATCGCGCAATACGGGTGAGAGTGTCACTGATATGATACTCGAGTTGGGGTGGCAGTCATTGAATTAAAGCCGGTTTTCTTTGCGGCGAGATCTATTTACGAAATTTCAATCACCAATTTTCTCTTCCGAATGCGAAATATTTTGTTGACACCCATCTACGTAGGGAGAATTGATCATCATAATAAAATAAGAGAAATCAGAGGTCGAACGGAAAGATTTAGGTGTTCCTTTTTCCCACGAGCCATTCGGGAGTGGAATGGTAGAGAAGTAGTATGAAAATCGTTCGACGAATCCTCTGCCAGGCACGTAAGTGTGAATTGCAGAGTAACCATGTAGATGGTTGGTTGGTTGGTTGCTTGGGGAAGGAGACCAGACAGCGTGGTCATCGGTCTCATCGGATTAGGGAAGGATGGGGAAGGAAGTCGGCCGCGCCCTTTCAGAGGAACCATCCCGGCATTTGCCTGGAGTGATTTAGGGAAATCACGGAAAACCTAAATCAGGATGGTCGGACGCGGGATTGAACCGTCGTCCTCCTGAATGCGAGTCCAGTGTCTAACCACTGCGCCACCTCGCTCGGTCCATGTAGATGTAGCTGTAGATACAAAGTATAGTATTGGATTCCACCTGTTGTTCCAAACCACAAAATTCTTCTTACTAAATATTTTATATAAACATGTTTCACTTCATATACACTCCTGGAAATGGAAAAAAGAACACATTGACACCGGTGTGTCAGACCCACCATACTTGCTCCGGACACTGCGAGAGGGCTGTACAAGCAATGATCACACGCACGGCACAGCGGACACACCAGGAACCGCGGTGTTGGCCGTCGAATGGCGCTAGCTGCGCAGCATTTGTGCACCGCCGCCGTCAGTGTCAGCCAGTTTGCCGTGGCATACGGAGCTCCATCGCAGTCTTTAACACTGGTAGCATGCCGCGACAGCGTGGACGTGAACCGTATGTGCAGTTGACGGACTTTGAGCGAGGGCGTATAGTGGGCATGCGGGAGGCCGGGTGGACGTACCGCCGAATTGCTCAACACGTGGGGCGGGAGGTCTCCACAGTACATCGATGTTGTCGCCAGTGGTCGGCGGAAGGTGCACGTGCCCGTCGACCTGGGACCGGACCGCAGCGACGCACGGATGCACGCCAAGACCGTAGGATCCTACGCAGTGCCGTAGGGGACCGCACCGCCACTTCCCAGCAAATTAGGGACACTGTTGCTCCTGGGGTATCGGCGAGGACCATTCGCAACCGTCTCCATGAAGTTGGGCTACGGTCCCACACACCGTTAGGCCGTCTTCCGCTCACGCCCCAACATCGTGCAGCCCGCCTCCAGTGGTGTCGCGACAGGCGTGAATGGAGGGACGAATGGAGACGTGTCGTCTTCAGCGATGAGAGTCGCTTCTGCCTTGGTGCCAATGATGGTCGTATGCGTGTTTGGCGCCGTGCAGGTGAGCGCCACAATCAGGACTGCATACGACCGAGGCACACAGGGCCAACACCCGGCATCATGGTGTGGGGAGCGATCTCCTACACTGGCCGTACACCACTGGTGATCGTCGAGGGGACACTGAATAGTGCACGGTACATCCAAACCGTCATCGAACCCATCGTTCTACCATTCCTAGACCGGCAAGGGAACTTGCTGTTCCAACAGGACAAAGCACGTCCGCATGTATCCCGTGCCACCCAACGTGCTCTAGAAGGTGTAAGTCAACTACCCTGGCCAGCAAGATCTCCGGATCTGTCCCCCATTGAGCATGTTTGGGACTGGATGAAGCGTCGTCTCACGCGGTCTGCACGTCCAGCACGAACGCTGGTCCAACTGAGGCGCCAGGTGGAAATGGCATGGCAAGCCGTTCCACAGGACTACATCCAGCATCTCTACGATCGTTTACATGGGAGAATAGCAGCCTGCATTGCTGCGAAAGGTGGATATACACTGTACTAGTGCCGACATTGTGCATGCTCTGTTGCCTGTGTCTATGTGCCTGTGGTTCTGTCAGTGTGATCATGTGATGTATCTGACCCCAGGAATGTGTCAATAAAGTTTCCCCTTCCTGGGACAATGAATTCACGGTGTTCTTATTTCAATTTCCAGGAGTGTATATCACCATCCGTGGATTCTGATTTTATTCAGATCTGAAGCCACTCTTCGATAAAATTTGCGAGTGTAAATTAGGCCCAGTTCTCACTCACAAATTTAGTATTTTCTACATCTAGATCTACATCTACATGGATACTCTGCATTTCACATTTAACTGCCTGGCAAAGGGTTCATCGAACCTTCACGATTCTCTGTTATTACAGTCTCGCACAGCGCGCGGAAAAAACAACACCTATATCTTTCCGTGCGATCTCTGATTTTCTTTATGTTATTATGGTGATCGTTCCTCCCTATGTAGGTCGGCATCCAGAAAATATTTTCGCATTCGGAGGAGAAAGTTGGTTAAAATTGCTCTGAGCACTATGGGACTTAACTTCTGAGGTCATCAGTCCCCTAGAACTTAGAACTACTTAAACCTAACTAACCTAAGGACATCACACACATCCATGCCCGAGGCAGGATTCGAACCTACGACCGTAGCGGTCGCGCGGTTCCAGACTGAAGCGCCTAGAACCGCTCGGCCACTCCGATCGGCGGAGAAAGTTGGTGATTGAAATTTTGTGAAAACATTCCGAATCAACGAAAAACGCCTTTGTTTTAATGGTGTAACCCGAAATCCTGTATTATTAAAGTAACACGAACTTTTTCGATGTACTGCGTCAATCCTATCTGGTAAGGCCCCCACACCGCACGGCAGTATTCTAAAAGAGGACGGACAAGCGTAGTGTAGGCAGTTTCTTTAGTAGATCTGTTACATTTCCTAAGTGTCCTGCCAATAAAACGCTCTCTTTGGTTAGCCTTCCCCACATTTTCTGTGTGTGCTTTTCAATTTAAGTTGTTCGTAATTGTAATTCCTAGATATTTAGTTGAATTTACGGCCTTTACATTTGACTGATTTATCGTGTAACCGAAGTTTAACGGATTCCTTTTAGCACTCATGTGGATAACCTCACACTTTTCGTTACTTAGGACTAATTGCCAATATTCGCACCATACAGATATCTTTTCTGGATCGTTTTGCAATTTATTTTGATCTTCTGATGACTTTACTAGTCCATAAATGACAGCGACATCTGCATACATCCTAAGACGGCTGCTCAGATTGTCTCCTAAATCGTTTACATAGATTTGGAACAGCAAACGGCCTATAACAGTACCTTGCGGAACGCCAGGAATTACTTTTGTTTTACTCGATGATTTCCGTCAATTACTTCTATTCAGATTTCAACAACTTCTACGTTCTATGTCATTGCTTTTGCGAGAAACAACTTAGTCAGATAGGGGAAAAAACTTTTTCTGTTAATTAACATCGTAAGATATAGAAAAACTGGGAGGAACAGGTATATACGGAAAGAATTAACACAACAACGGCAACAGTTTACCTATACGAACAAATGCATCAACAGGATACAGGAAATTAGTGAAAGAGTTATGAAAATTACATTTATTCAAAGAGAAGAAAAATTTCTGCATAATGTATCCTAGCAGATTTCTTTCTGTAGGGAAGATCTACTAATATCTTACTGAAGGGCATCGTTTGAAGGCATTAGGGATTTGTACCAGGTACAACGTCTGAGTGGTTCTGAGGGTTCCGCACAAACTTAGTTATGTATACAGATAGTTTATCTATAGCTTTCGATGAGTGAGTTAACGAGTATCGAAGTATGTGACATAAAAGTCACTATTGATTTTATATCGCCAAGGGACTGTGCATCCTAGTATTTGCCACAAATTTCAAGTCGCTACATCTGCCAGTTCCTGAGCAAAAGGTGCCTTAACAGACGGGAAACAAAGTCATCTTATAGGGGCTCCGTTTTATTCCGACTGAGGTACAGAAACCTAGAAATAAGGGAACCCTCAGTATCATGGTGGATGATAAGCTGAAATCGCACACCAGGTGATTTCCAAAGGACCAAAATATGCAACTAAATGTATGAGTACGCGATCCTGTCCTTGAACTTACGTCCAGAGCATTTACAGTGTGCCGACCCGCGTACGTTCTGGTTAACTACCTCACAAAACACAGGTGGATCGTTCGAGTACGAGATTGGCCCGGCTATGTGTACATTATGTAATTACAATAGAAAGTAATAATCAACGTTGGCTGCGAATCTACAAAGATTTAAATGATTAATGGAAAATCTCATATAAAGATGTGAAACAAATACTAACAAAGAGATAGAGGGGCTGGCCAGTACTTACCTCAGCTCAGTACAGCCGATAGATACACAAAAAACAGAACCGAAAATTTCGTTCCTAGCTTTCGGAACAAATGTTCCTTCATCAGGGTGGAGAGAGGGGAAAGAAAGGGAAGAAGGGAAAGTGGATTCAGTTACTCATAACCCAGGTCATGAAGCAACAGGGAAAGGGAAACAGGGAGGGTAGCAAGGATGGAGGCATGGTTGTCAGAGGGAAGCCAAAGATATTCTACTGTAAGTACTGTGCCAGCTTCAAACCAAAGAGGATGCATACAGAAGTAAAGAGGTATACAGTATAAAGATAAACACAACTATGTAGGATGAAAAGATGCGTGAATGGCTAAAGAGGAAAGGGAAAGAGGAGAAGACTGAAGAGTAAATGGGAGTGAGGTTGTTTAACGTAGGTTCAGTCCAGGGGGATGGCGGGATGAAAGGATGTGTTGGAGTGCAAGTTCCCATCTCCGCAGTTCAGAGGGACTGGTGTTGGGTGGGAGAAGCCAAGTGGCACATACGGTGTAGCAGGTTCCTAGGTCCCTAGAATTATGCTGGAGGGCATGATCCGCTACTGGGTATTGGGCATCTCCTAGGCAGACAGTTCGTCTGTGTCCGTTCATGCGCTCAGCCAGTTTAGTTGTTGTCATGCCGATGTAAAAGGCTGTGCAGTGCAGGCATGTCAGCTGATAAATGACATGTGTAGTTTCACACGTGGCCCTGCCTTGAATTGTGTATGTTTTACCAGTAGCGGGGCTGGAGTAGGTGGTTGTGGGGGGATGCATGGGGCAGGTTTTGCAGCGGGGTCGGTTACAGGGGTAGGAACCGCTGGGTAGAGAAGGTAGTCTGGGAATATTGTAGGGTTTAACAAGGATGTTACGGAGGTTAGGGTGGCGACGAAAGGAAACTCTGGGTGGTGTGGGGAGAATTTTGTCAAGGGATGATCTCATTTCAGGGGTTGACTTGAGAAAGTCATATCCCTGGCGGAGTAATTTGTTGATGTATTCGAGGCCAGGATAATATTGGGTGACAAGGCGGATGCTTCTGTGTGGTCTGGGGGTAGGAACATCGTTGTTGGTCGGGGAGGAATGTACTGCTCGGGAGATCTGTTTGTGGACAAGGTCTGCAGGATAGTTGCGGGAGAGGAAAGCACTGGTCAGGTTATTGGTGTAATTGTTGAGGGATTCATCACTGGAGCAGATACGTTTGCCACGAATACCTAGGCTGTAGGGAAGGCAACGTTTGATGTGGAATGGATGGCAGCTATCAAAGTGAAGGTACTGTTGTTTGTTTGTGGGTTTGATATGGACAGATGTGTGGATGTGAGCTTCAACAAGATGAAGGTCAACATCCAGGAAGGTGGCTTGGGTTTTGGAGAAGGACCAGGTGAAATTCAGATTCGAAAAGGAGTTGAGGTTATGGAGGAAATTAAGGTGTGTTTCTTCACCATGAGTCCAGACCACAAAGATGTCATCTATAAACCTGTACCAGGCCAGGGGAAGCAGCTGTTGGGTCTTCAGGAAAGCCTCCTCCATGCGGCCCATGAAAAGGTTAGCATAGGACGGAGCCATCCTGGTTCCCATGGCCATTCCCCTGATTTGTTTGTAGGTCTGGCCTTCAAAAGTGAAGTAATTATGGGTTAGGATGAAGTTGGTAAGTGTGATAAGGAACGAGGTTTTTGGAAGATCTTCGGGTGGGCGTTGGGAGAGGTGGTGCTCAAGGGCAGAGAGACCATGGGTATGTGGGATGTTTGTGTAAAGGGATGTAGCATGTATGGTGACAAGAAAGGTTTCAGGTGGGAGAGGAGTGGGAATGGATTTGAGGCGTTCTAGGAAGTGGTTTGTGTCTTTGATGTAGGATGGGAGTGTGCGGGTGATAGGTTGGAGGTGTTGGTCTACCAGAGCTGAGATACGTTCTGTTGGGGCTTTGAAGCCTGCCGCAATGGGACGGCCAGGATGGTTCTCTTTGTGGATTTTGGGTAATAGGTAGAAGGTAGGAGTACGGGGCTCAGGTGGAGTGAGTAAATCTATGGAAGCCGTTGTGAGGCCTTGTGAGGGACCTTGGATTTTTAGGATTTTCTGCAGCTCAGTCTGGATGGAGGGAATGGGATCCTGGGTAACAGCTTTGTAGGTTGAGGTGTCGGAGAGTTGACGCAGTCCTTCTGCCACATACTCCACACGGTCAAGTACCACAGTTGTGGAGCCTTTATCCGCCGGGAGGATGACAATAGAGCGGTCTGTTTTCAGCTCCTTAATGGCACGGGATTCAGCTGGGGTGATGTTGGGGGTTGTCGGGAGGTTCTTCAAGAAGGACTGGGAGGCAACACTGGATGTGAGGTTCTGTTTTTTGTGTATCTATCGGCTGTATTGAACTGAGGTTAGGTACTGGCCAGCCCCTCTATCTCTTTGTTAGTATTTGTTTCACAAACTACAAAGATTATACGAATCCACCTGGAACAGAGCCGACAAAAAATGCGTATCTCATTAGGAAAAACTGCAACATTATAACGCGATTTTTAAAACAGAAGTTTTTTAAGCATCTGAAAGCATGATAGTTTGTGGCAGATCCGAAATGAAAGTGATTTAAAAACCAGAAAAAATCCTCAGAAAAATATTAGGACTAAAATGTGAAACTAGAATACAGATACAAAAGAAGTCGCAGGAGATCTACGAAGTTGCAAGAAAAAAATCAAAGATATTCTCAGTAATTAATGGTTACAATCTATATAGAATAAACAGCAACATTCTCAATAAGACAATTCCAAACTTAGTAAACATTTTATATAAACATTTTATATGCAGCGCATCCGCAGCTGCTGAAAGTCATGATGAATGGAATCGCCGCTGCCAGCTGTTAAAACGTGTTTACAGCTGACTGTACTACAGTCGCATCTTCAGCTGCTACGGATTTGTTTTGAGAGAGTAAGAAAACCGCGTGCCTAGATTATTCCCCTTTGTACCTGCGGTCTGGCACTAATTCCACCGTTAATTACTTTTTAGCAATATTTTCGAAATCGATTTTAGACTTCAGTACTGTTCTCTCTCTCGCTTTTTTTTTTTTAAGTAGATAATTGGACATGCAATAAATAGCCATTGTATAATGTACCGGGCAACATAAGTAGAACGTGTTCAGGGACCACCTTTCCAAGTACTCTTAGTCCATCTAATATTTTTAATAATGGCAGTATTCCTCGAATGGCAATACCTATGGCGGATTAACGCAATAGTTTTTGTGCCGTACAAGTCTTCAAATAATCTTTATATAATAACTAATTTAATAATAATTTCCAATGCAGCTTATAATTGTATTTCAGTTTTTAAATATGTAGGTTGCAGCTGAGGATGTGGCTTAAGCCAACAGAATGCACAATTAAAAACAAGTTTTAATCCATCTAAATTTAGCCTTAAAGAAGAAAAAACAGAAGTTAATGAAGGCCTAAATGAAGTTGTATTCATAATGATATCATTTAAGAAAGAACAAATTTAGAATCCTAATACAAACGTAAACCTACTGAGAAGCCTACCTGACAAAATTAAGAATACAGAGAGAAATGTGAACCAAGGAGGGGATACTGTGATAAAAGAAGAAACAAGTGCTAAATTTGTTCAAAAGGGCCGTTTAGTTGATCATAATATTTAAAAATTCAGTGTTGGATATGAACTTTATGTGGTGCGTCCTATAACTACAGCAAAGTGTACGTTACACTTAAATTCCAGTTAAATGGATAATGTCCAAAGGCCAAATAAAAAGAAAAAGTTTAAAGTGAGACCTGTGGTGCACCCTTCCATACTCGCAGCGTGATTCCATTCAGCCCAGAACCACAACCTGATTCCTTTGACCAACGTCTGATTCCACTGACAACCACATCAAGCCTTGATTGCTGTGACAGAGCCAACATCACTAAAGACTTCCCTCACTATAGTAATCTCGTCTTCATCGCTGTAATCCGGTTCGGGCGTGCAGTTATTGCAGCCATCCAGCCGCTCCAATAAGTAAAGTTCTCGCGATGGAAATCGACTCGTGGTGGTCACGCGCCGCCTGCTGCTGGAGCTATTATCTGGAGCGACTCTGGACGGGTTCCCGCCATGTTGCTATAAAGTGCCCAGCACCCGGGGACTCCCCGACTGCTAACGAGACACGTGGCGGTCCAGAAGCACTGCCCGCTTTGGGGTGACCGCGTTTTCATAATACGGCCGCCGTTACATCCTACAGACAAAAAATAAAAGAAGGACGCAGAGGACCCTCTCACGGTCTCTCGGCCATTATTGGCATCATTTTCGGCAGTTTCCTTATTGATCGACCTCGTTACCTCCTTTTTCCGTTCAATCGATAGCGACACTAAAAATGATTCCTTCCAGACATTAGCATGAGAGATAGCTGCAGTCCACTGTGGCAGTCTCATTTTTGTCAAATCCATATTAGATCTATTTAATTTCTGGTTAAAACAAGTTTAGAAATTTCTGTGGATCACGGATGGATTCCGGACAAAATATTCTGTATTATGTACCGCAGGGAGTGGCTGTGTTACTTTATGTGAGTAAACGAAATTACCCTATGTGAGGCGGAAAACAATAGATTATATTTAAACGGAAAAACACAATTTTAATTTTGGAGAGCTCCTCGATTTCAAGAAATCTGTGAATGTCCGTAAACAACTGGTAATATTCCAACCTTTATAATATGCTATGTAACAAGCAAGTATTTTACAATCTATAATTTTTCATATTCTTCCTATCAATTTTAGTTTCGTAATTAGCACAAAACGTGTTTCACGAATCTCCAGCATGATGCAGGGAAAATGGGTGAGCAACTTTCTTTTATTTAAAGAATTATTTGCAATAGTGTCGAAGTTGCCGTTAACAAAAAGTATTTTATTTGCGGTGACTAGTTTCGAACATGACGTCCATTATCAACGTGGTTCGATAATGGATGTCATGTCCGAAGCTAGTCACCGCAGATAAGAGATTCTTTTCTTACCACAACTTCGCCGGAAGTACAAATGATCGTTTTATTGCAATTTTTAGCATAATCTTGTCGCCTGCGATAAGAGAAATGTTGACGAATTTCTCATAAAGTAGTTCGAAGCACTCACAGGCTACACACAATCATAGTTTTGGTTTTTTATTGAGCATCTAAGGTGAGAATGACTTTTTGCAACCGTAAAAGTTCACCTTGTATTAAACAATTATACTGGTTTTTAATTTCGGCCTAATCTATGTGGGCATACCTACAATCCTTCTTTCCACGAACAATACGACACTGGAATAGAAGGGAGAACCGGTAGAAGTACTCAAGGTACCCTCCGCCACACACCGTCGGGTGGCTTGCGGAGTATGGATGTAGATGTAGATGTAGATCTCAATACAGTGTTGAAGACAAATTACACATTTTTTATTGTTATTAACCTTGGTCATGGATAAAACTCCAGGTTCCGTCTTTCGTGGTACATGGTGTGCAGCATGTAGGTTGAACGTAACATAAAATGATCGAAGAAGTTTTCCACCGCCTGCGTATCTAGGAACGAGTGTAGCATTGGACTCAAGGTGAACAGGGAATGAAAGGACAGCGTCATATGAAACTAAACCCTGATTTTCTGTGAAATGAAAATAGAACAATAAACAAAATAAAGGTATTGTATGGGAAAGTGCGCACCTCTGAATTCAAAATCTGCTGCTGGATAACATTCCATGTCGTCTAGCTCCGCCCTGTGCATGGTGACACACTATGGCCCTTAATGCTCAAGTCGGCCCTACTGATCGACGGCGACTCTTCTGATGCCATTCTATGCGTAGGATCGTTCCTGTCATCATGAAGTGCTAGTTTCAAAAGCTCTCCAGCACGGTCAGTGGGATTCTTGGTAGCAGGTCAGTCGCAGGCCATTTCATTAATTCCGTCCTCCAGGATGAAGGTATCGAAGTGCGCAAGTTCTGTTCGTGTATTATCGTCTTGAAAGATGGGTGAAGTGTAAGTTGGAGGATACCGTCCCGGTACAGTCCTTATATTACCCGACTGGCAATGAGAGGTGTCTAAAACATGGCAGCCCGCCCCCCTCTCCCCTCCTGCTAAACCTGTCCGACTTTACGACGGACGTGCATTTGTACCTGACCAGATGCACACTCTTCTACAACGATCATTAGGCGTCAGACAAAGGAGGGCTAAGAGATGTCCATTTCATATACCAGGTACCGTTCCATAGATTCCATTGCCATCACGGTGCTGGGATGTTTGTACTGCTGTTTGCAATGGACACATAAAGTCCAAGTAGAGGAAGTGGGGAACTGCGGCTTGTCGACACAGCTCTGCCAGTTACCTTCAAAAATCCAGTGTACAATTTTGTAGCACTCTCTGTAGGTACCTACCAGCCATAATCATCAGCTCATATTGTCTATCGCGGGTGACCACTACTACTGAGGGTAGATATCCAATGTTTTGTGTCTCACTATTGCTGCCGAATAGTGATGTGACGTCGCTGCGGTGTATGTCTGCTCCTGTTTGGTGGGAAACTTCCAGTGCTGACAGTCCTTCTACTAAAGTGACAATGCGCACGCTATATAAGCTTGAAATCACCCCTCTGGGTACCTTAGCAGACTGAAAATTGTACACAAGGCGCATTGTAACGCTTAGCATTGGAGAATAGCGCCTTCGCTAAACTGCGCTGAGAATGCCCATTCATTTTTTGTCACACGCGAGCCTGTAGGCAGTGATTTGCTTTGGTCAAAAAAATGCAGGGAAACGGACTTCAACCAATGCAAGTCATTAGGATGGCGCAAAGTATATCTTGAAAAATTCATGCTTTATCAGGATCGCTGTAGAGAAGCAGTTATATGTCAGCTACAAATCACGGGGACCAGCAAGCCTTTTCTCTTCGTAAAAGATGAAACTGCTTGATAAAGTAATGTTTTCCTACCTCCGTCTCTTCAAAGCAGTTGGTTTAAAAACACGTAGGCTAAACGGGAAAATGGAAAGAAGCAATGCAGATTTTTGATTTACTCTTTCATAGAAGGGGCAGTCAAATGAAAGCGAGACAGATGTAAATTAGTAGGTAGACAGTTTTTTATTTAAAAAGCAACCGCCATAGCTATTAATTCATTTATCTCGCTGTAGGGCAAGGCGGTCAGTGTTCATGGGAAAATGTTGCGGTTGCTTAGAAACCACTGTTGTACCCAGGCATGCACCTTTCGTCCGAAGCAAATCGACGGCCACGGATGTTTTTCCTCGGGCCTCCAAAAGTGTGGAAATCGCTAGGAGAGAGACTTCGACTGTGTGGAGAATGAGTAAGGGATTCCTAGCTGAACTTCTGCAGCGTACTCGAAACAACCTTGGCACTATGTGGATGGGCATTGTCTGCAACAGAATGTTGACAATGTTGATTCGGCCACGCTGCAGCAGTTTCGCTGGGAAGCTCTTACACATCCTCCATACAATCATGATCTCTCCCCATGCGACTTCCATATTTTTGGAGCCCTCCCCTGGCCGTCTATTTGCTTCGGACGAAGATGTGCACGCCTGGGTACAATCATGGTTCGGTAGCCAGCCGTAAACACTAATACTTGGAGGCACTGACCGTCTTGTCTCAAACTGGGACAAATGTGTTAACAGCTACAACGATTGCTCTTGAAATAATACAGTTGTTTTATTTTTTTTCCATCTGTCTCGTTTTTATTCGACTGCCCCTTATACGTCAGAAGATTTCAGGTGGTCTCTAAAAGAAGCACAATTGTGAATAACAGTTGTGTCCACAGATTATGACACTCATTACATTAATTCACGAATTTTGGAAGCCACCAACACTGAAGGAATTGTAACATAACAAAAGAATATTGGTCAGTCTTCTTGGAATATTATAAACGAGCTGCACATAGCTTTTGCCTACTGTTACTATGTCCACTAGGTAATGTGCGAAAAACTGAAAATCGTAGTATTGCAAGTTGTGGTAAATTGTATTAGACGATGATAGCGTCTGCTATCTACTGCCGATTATTCTTGAGTATACTTTACAGGTTCTTTCCAGGAAACTGACGTCCCTATAATTTTCACATTCACTCCTGTCACTTTTCCAGTAAATAGAAAGATCTTCACTTTTAGCAAATTTTCGGGTGTTCTTTCTTTTCTCACACACATATCCAGCAGATGCATGAGTTCCACGTTGTGCCATCTTACTTCCAGCATTCAGTATTAATCCCGTCCATTCCTGCTGCTTTTCTGTTTTTTAAGGCTTTGACTGCGTCGATAACCTCCTCAAGAGAGATGGTATCTCACCCACAAGAATCTTTCTATTCCTTATGCAATAATTTCAATGCCTTGTAACAGAAAGACCGTCGGCAATGTACATTGTTTTGAATGTTTGAAATCAATCTATTCGATGAATGGTAATGACTCTTGTTTACTAGATTCTTTGCTACATTTCTTTCTATGCTATAAACTTCAGATTCTTGCTCAAAAATTCTCTAAAAGCTGTGTACTTATCCTAAACAGCGTCTTGAATTTATTCAGTCCATATCTTCACAAATTTTTTTCTCCAATATTTACTTTTTCTCCTAAAAATTCTGTGGCTACTTTACTTACGGCATTTTCAATATCCTTCCATTCCTCCTCTATCTTATTTTTTGTTTGTCATTGCTGGAATTTCTGATTTAGTCGTTGTTGAGAAAGTAGATTAATACTCTTGCATTGTAACAGATTTATTTTATAAGTTTCTTGTTGTGGATATCTCTAACATCTGTAGCCTGTCCGGATGTTTTGTTATTTGTGACGATGTAATCAGTTGCTAACCATCTGTATTGTGTATATATTTTTTTCTATTTGTGTAGATCTTTTTACTAAGAAAACATTCTGTGCCTTCAGTTCGTTAAAACTTACAAAACCTCTTGGTCTTACACTTTCTCCAAAATAACCTATACAATTGAGGGATGTATCTGCTGCCTATTCACGCATTAAGTCTCTAACTATGGTACTTTGATTAGTATTTGCAAATTTGCTAACCAGTTTTTGTAACACATCACAAAATTGTTCCGATTCTTCTTCTTTTCCTCTTTTGGGGTATAGCGTAAGAATTCCTCGGAGATGCTGAGGGCGTACAAGCATATTTCTGTTCGAGATACATACTATTTTGTACATAGCCAAAAATAAACATTGTTAATATTTAAGAAACTTCAAACAATTTTTTACTATAAAAATGGTCTTTTGAATTGACAGGATTCACACTGAATGAAAATTATATTCTAAAAAATTGCATTTTAATTAACAGTACATTATCTGAGGATGCATCTGAAACGGTGTGAAACCGGTCTGGTTCTCCGTAAAGGACTACAAAAGAGCAAAAGTGGCTTGAAGACTCTTCATTCACAGTGAATCCCAACAATTCATAAGATCTTTTTTAGTAAAAAAACGGCTTGAAGGTTCTTAAATATTAACGACGTTCTTTGAGATATATTTGTAGCTTTCAACTCTTTCTGCTAGAGTTCTTTTTATCATAATTGCAACACCTTCGCTTGCTCTCTTCTACTCGGCCACCCCCATATAAAGTAATATATAATCCTCCACATATTTGTTATCATTAAGCTTCATTATTGTTTCAGTGATGAAGGCTACATCCATCAAAACAGTTTTCAACAGTCTTACTAATTCATTTTCTTTATTCGTTATTGATCTAACATTCCAAGACTCGAAAACTAATTTTTCGGCAATCTACTCTTATTTCTTTATCTTTGTCATTCATTCAACATTTACTCCACTTCTAGATTCGAGGCTCTTCTGGCTTCTGCCGGTCTTGTTCCTTGCCCTGGCTGCGTCGCAAGCGCCGAGCAGGGACAGCTCAGTGGAGGGGCTGCCTCCTTCCTGCCACAGAGCTCGCACTATTTTCATCTGGGGTTTACTCTGCTAGGCTCTCATGCTCTCTCTGCTGTTGGGGTAGTCCTCTTCCACCCTCGAGAGTGTTGGCTAGCTTTCACCTGTAACCCTAGGCAGGGGCCCTTACTATCTTACTCCTCTGTCTCCTCCTTCCTCATCTCATCTACACCAAGATGATACCCCCGACTTGCCACTGGAATAGGGCAGCCTAATGAAGATTGAACCATCAAGTTATTATACCGTATTCTTGACTACATATTCCCTAAAGCTGCACAAAATCTACCGAGTACAATAGTGCTGCGGTTGAAACAGCAGTCTTAAGGATTGTAACTTTCGCCTGACAGTAATGATTCTCCACGGAATCTCTAGCTATAATTTTCGTGTGCATTGCCTTCCAGATACTGTGTTAGTGTACATGGTACGTAAGGGAGATCAGCACAAATAACATTATAAAAAAGTGCTACTTTACAAATAGAAAGTTCTCTCGGAATATCGCGAATCCCAAAAATAAACTTCTCAACGTCAGATAAAAGAGTGTTATTGGTATGTGAGACATTATTTTCTCAAAGAAACGTTCTGCCCCTCACTGTATTGGTTTTCCTTCGTATACTTCTTCAACGACCTCTGAGAAATCAGACTCTTTTGCTTCACTCACATAACACGCTAAATACAGTGAAAACTCCGGGAGAGAAGTTGTTAAACCTCGTTGACGGGCGTGAGCGAGGGAGAAAGCAGGGACGGTCTTGTTAGTGATGTTTAGCGCCAATGTTCACGAGGTGAACCCCGTCTGCTGCTGGTTTTTTGAACGATTTTAGTTAACAGCGGCCACATTCACTTTGCTGGATGTAAAAATTGTGTATCTACGAACCACATGGTTAAGACGTCACCACTGGGGTAATTTCTGTAATCGTGCAGATAGCTTGAACAGCTTGAAGTGTGAAAATGAAGTGCAACGAAAACAGTGGTTTAATCCTGTGGTGACGTTTTTCTCTACGTTGGAAATAATTTTTCTCGGCAACCATCTCCAGTAAAGAGGGTGCACATGGGGAGCCACTGCAAATTTTCGTCGGCAGTGAACCAAACAACAAGGATAGATCTAAAGAAATGAACGTAACATTATGTAGGGACTCAAGAAATAATGGATACAGCACAACGGCACAAGAAACCATTGTTTTCTCAGTAAGTAGAAAACCGTCTCGTAATGAAAGTAGCACTAGAAGCGAGCAGTGAGAAGAGAGAGCAGAAGCAAGACAACCAGAGCGTCGACTTTTACGCAGCAACTGCATGTCGCAGACCTCTGGGAAAAAATGAATAAAAAGCATGATAACGACTCTGTGCGATATTTAGGAGCAGCACAAAAACCTCTCCTAACACCTTGGCAAGCACCACAACTATCCTGGCACTGATGGCTCCCCAAGCGGAAAATCATCTTTCTCTCTTTTTTCCATTTTCGACGACGGCAGAACACGGCGCAAACATTTATCGACGACTATCGGACGACGTTTTGTCGTTTCCAGCATCACTACGTTAACGTGGAGCCCGAATTCGGGTTATGCACACCGATTTGCCACTACCGCTTCTGGTTTGTCATGTAAACATTCCAAAATCGATTTTGAAAATACTGTTCTAGTTGCCTGATTTCCTCTTCCACAATCGATATTCGATCGCATTTAAATGATCAAAGGTTTTGAAACGTGCTTGGGTTGTCAGGTTCCCACTTGCTTTTCAAAATGTTGGCTAATCTGCTAGGAATGATTTTTTGTTAAGCGAAGCAGAAGAAGAAAAGTTAGACTGAGCATGAAGTTACCTGCTTCTAATTGCAAAGAAACGGCCGTCGTGATGACTAATCGGAAACCGTACAGCTGATTTTCAGAGGTCGTTCGCGTAAAACAACTAACGATCAGACAACCGATGTTATACCGGATTGGCTAAATCTATTCAGGCATTAATATGTAAAAATCTTCAAAAACGACTTCTGGAAATCGCATTAGCCGTTGATAACCCTTTATTCCAGGATACACGACCGATTTCAGGTACTGCAATCGCATCTTCAGGTGAAAAAAATCTTCAAAAACATACGATGTGGATTAGGAACAAATTAATAATACTAAGAATTCGAGGTACCTAACCAAAACAGAGAGAGTGAAATATTTATATATTTTGCTTAAAATCCCCATTGGGTCTCTTAATAATTTGTTAATAATTTTAACCAACCTTATTTTTAAGGTCATTCTGAAATTTTAATATTATTGGTGTTTCATCAAAATAATTTTAAGATAATTTTTTCTTAGCAATTCCCACTGTACTTCTGTAATTTCACCATTTTATATACACTGCTGGCCACCGTAAATGCAACACCACGAAAGACAAGAGGTAGCACAACAAAATTTATTTTGTAGATAACATGTTGACCAAGTATCAAATGATTACGTTTACAGACGTCTGTGACATGTGGTTCCTGCCAGAATCAGTAGCCAGAGTAGCCGCCATTGTTGGAGATCACCGCTGCCACACGTCTCGGCATTGATTCAAAGAGACGTTGGATGTGTTCCTGGTGTACAGCAGCCCAAGCAGCTTCCACACGTTGCCAAAGATCATCTGGTGTGGCAGCTGGGGATGTAATCTGGGTCACTCGTTGAGCAACCATGGACCACATGTTTTCTATCGGCGAAAGATCCGGAGAGCGAGCCGGCCAGGGAAGCAATTCAATCTGGTTATTGACGAAGAACCTATGGACAATGCGTGCCACGTGTGGTCCCGCATTATCCTGTTGAAATATGGCTGTGGCCGAGCCCTAAAGGTAAGGAAGGACAACTGGCTCCAGCACCTCGGATATGTAGCGCCGGCTATTTAAAGTACCGGCAATGCGTACTAGAGGCGTGCGAGAGTAATATCCAATACCGCCCCATACCATAATACCCGGTGCAAGACCAGTGTGGCGGTGCATAATACAGCTGTCCAGCATCCTCTCTCCACGGTGTCTCCACACTCGAATCCGACCATCGTGGTGCTGCAGACAGAAGCGTGTCTCGTCAGTAAAGACAACGTCATTCCATTCTGCCGTCCACATCCGTCTGTCATCACACCATTGGCGACGGAGACGTCTGTGGTTCTGCGTCAATGGTAGACGAAGCAATGGACGTCTTGCGGACAGACCACTCTGCTGTAAACGGCGTCGAATGGTACGCGCAGACACTGGATGATGCGTTACAGACGCAATGTGGTGTGCTATGGTTCGGGATGTCACTGAGCGATCCGTCACTGCCATACGCACAATTTGTCTATCAGCACGTGCAGTGGTGCACCGAGGTGAATGCGATCGACCACGTCGGTCCGTCGTACCCTCCTGCATCCAACGGTCACATATCCGCATTACAGTTGTTTGGTTTCGTCCAACACGACTAGCGATTTTTGTGTATGATAATCCACAATCTCGGTAAGCCACTATCCTTCCTCTGTCGAACACGGATACTTGATCAAAAGATGTTCGCTGTTGTCTACGAGGCATAACTGATCGTCTTGTGAAACAACCACAAGGTAAACCCACGTGCCGAACGTACACTCGTCGAAATCGCCAAGCCTTAAATGGCGCTATGAGGTGGCGCCACAGGCGCGCGTGATGTGCGCCTGCGCTGAAATTCTAATCAGTTGCATATCTCATCGCTGCAAACCCATGGTGTAAATTTCACTTGATTCGGATGCTTCCTTCAGGGTGTTGCATTTATGGTGGCCAGCAGTGTACAACGGTTTTGTTGCTATATTACACATGCTTTAGTTCTTCTATGTAAGCATTCCTGCTTATGTAATGGCTCCCAATGTTCGGTTTAAAAATGGACCAATGTTACTTCCTCGCCACTTCCGCGCCCTCTATCGACAACTACCACGATTTTTCACTTACCCTCCCGCAGCGCATTGCCCAGTATCAGTCTTCCCCAACACTCGGCCGTGTTCAAAACTTCATGCGGTGGTATGACTTTCCTGCTGCAGCCATAGTCGCGGTTACATGTGGCTTTTTGCTGTTTTCATCGCTTTTCCAGCGCTGATGAGCAGTCATTCCTGTACTTTCGTGTAAGTTAGTTTCTCCATAATTTTTCGGGTTTCTTACGCTTGTCCCCTTTTTTAAGTCTAAAAACGCGGCTTTCAGTTTTGTGTTACATGGCCTGTAACCACTAATAATTCTTAATTTCTTTTCTGGATTACTCGCCATCCATTTTAACTGGCAATACTAATGACAAGTTCCATGCGAACGTTGGGAGACCGTACTCTTTCAACGGTCTGCTGTTAAATTACCTGTGTGAATACTTCACTCCCTTTTTTTCTGGAGATGGTGCCTCACATTTTTCGCACTATTAATTTGCTGCTAATCCACATTGCATGTTTTTGTAGATTTATTTCACCTGGAGATGAGATTACAATATCGCGAAACCGACCTTGTATAATCTTTACATAAAGGATTATCAACAGCTAATACGGTATCCAGAAGTTTTTTAGGAGACTTTAACAACGTTTCTGAACATGTATCAACTAAGCCGTGGATGCCTGCACCGTAAAATCATATGTATTAACATGTAAACTGGTCAGCGAAAAAGATTTCTCAGATTCGGTTTACATCTTACGGAAGTTCTGTCGCAGTGACAGTTTTTATCCATTGAGTTATTATTTCGTAATAGTCCGGATTGTAGCACATCACAAACTGACTAGTTAGAAGTACAGGATGTTCTGCTGACGACAAACTCACGGCGCTCAGAGAGAATTACTTACCGCACTCACGTGGCGAATACTGTCGCTTTCAGAATCATCTACAAATTATCTTGGTACAATCAGAGTACGAGAATTACCCGCAAAGAAAATTTCGCTCACCGGCAGCAGATGGCAGCCCGTATAGTGCGGAAGGCGAGCGCGCATGTGAGGGAGGTTGCGAACATGGCTGTCGTATGCTGTAGTTGTCATATCGAGGTAGCTGGCAGCTTTGCCGTTGTTGCGACTGGACGTGGAAGCTCTGATTCTCGCTCCTTACAACTGAGGTTTCTTCCTCCCTTTTCTGCGCCAACCTTTTCATCTCAGGATACCACTTACACGCCAAGGACTCTATTATTTATTGGATACGCACCGATTTCTTTCCTTATAGGTTTTGCCCTCTTCGGTTTCTATTGTACCATGGAAATTATTCCCTGATTTCTTAACACCAGTCCTACCGTCCTGTCCCTTCTTCTAGCCAGTGTTTTCCTCTTTTTACTGATTCTGCGGAAGACCCTTTATTCTTGTCTTATTAAACCACTTAATTTCAAGCATCCTTCTGTAACACCACCTCGATTCTCTTCTTTTCCGGTTTACCCACAATTCGTGATTCCCTTCCATACAATTGTGTGCACCAGACGTACTTTCCTAGAAATTCCTTCATCAAATGAAGGACAGTGTTTGGTGCTGGTAGACTTAGCGATAAATGACCTCCTTGTCTGTACTAGTTTGCTTCTTATATCCCTTATATAGTGGGAATTAGTGAAGTTCGGTGGCAGGAGGAACAAGACTTTTGGTCAGGTGATTACAGGGTTATAAATACAAAATCAAATAGGGGTAATGCAGGAGTAGGTTTCATAATGAATAAAAAAATAGGAGTGCGGGTTAGCTACTACAAACAGCATAGTGAACGCATTATTGTGGCCAAGATAGACACGAAGCCCACGCCTACTACAGTAGTACAAATTTATATGCCAACTAGCTCTGCAGATGATGAAGAAATTGATGAAATGGATGACGAGATAAAAGAAATTATTCAGGTAGTGAAGGGAGACGAAAATTTATTAGTCATGGGTGACTGGAATTCGTCAGTAGGAAAAGGGAGAGAAGGAAACATAGCAGGTGAATATGGATTGGGGGGAAGAAATGAAAGAGGAAGCCGCCTTGTAGAATTTTGCACAGAGCATAACTTAATCATAGCTAACACTTGGTTCAAGAATCATAAAAGAAGGTTGTATACCTGGAAGAATCCTGGAGATACTAAAAGGTATCAGATAGATTATATAATGGTAAGACAGAGATTTAGGAACCAGGTTTTAAATTGTAAGACATTTCCAGGGGCAGATGTGGATTCTGACCACAATCTATTGGTTATGAACTGCAGATTGAAACTGAAGAAACTGCAAAAAGGTGGGAATTTAAGGAGATGGGACCTGGATAAACTGATAAAACCAGAGGTTGTAGAGAGTTTCAGAAAGAGCATAAGGGAACAATTGACCGGAATGGGGGAAAGAAATACAGTAGAAGAAGAATGGGTGTCTCTGAGGGATGAAGTAGTGAAGGCAGCAGAGGATCAAGTAGGTAAAAAGACGAGGGCTAATAGAAATCCTTGGGTAACAGAAGAAATATTGAATTTAATTGATGAAAGGAGAAAATATAAAAATGCAGTAAATGAAGCAGGCAAAAAGGAATACAAACGTCTCAAAAATGAGATCGACAGGAAGTGCAAAATGGCTAAGCAGGCATGGCCAGAGGACAAATGTAAGGATGTAGAGGCTTGTCTCACTAGGGGTAAGATAGATACTGCCTACAGGAAAATTAAAGAGACCTTTGGAGAGAAGAGAACCACTTGTATGAATATCAAGAGCTCAGATGGCAACCCAGTTCTAAGCAAAGAAGGGAAGGCAGAAAGGTGGAAGGAGTATATAGAGGGTTTATACAAGGGCGATGTACTTTAGGACAATATTATGGAAATGGAAGAGGATGTAGATGAAGATTAAATGGGAGATAAGATACTGCGGGAAGAGTTTGACAGAGCACTGAAAGACCTGAGTCGAAACAAGGCCCCGGGAGTAGACAACATTCCATTAGAACTACTGATGGCCTTGGGAGAACCAGTCATGACAAAACTCTACCATCTGGTGAGCAAGATGTATGAGACAGGCGAAATACCAACAGACTTCAAGAAGAATATAATAATTCCAATCCCAAAGAAAGCAGGTGTTGACAGATGTGAAAATTACCGAACTATCAGTTTAATAAGTCACAGCTGTAAAATACTAACGCGAATTCTTTACAGACGAATGGAAAAACTGGTAGAAGCGGACCTCGGGGAAGATCAGTTTGGATACCATAGAAATGTTGGAACACGTGAGGCAATACTAACCTTACGACTTATCTTAGAAGAAAGATTAAGAAAAGGCAAACCTACGTTTCTAGTATTTGCGGACTTAGAGAAAACTTTTGACAATGTTGACTGGAATACTCTCTTTCAAATTCTGAAGGTGGCAGGGGTAAAATACAGGGAGCGAAAGGCTATTTACAATTTGTACAGAAACCAGATGGCAGTTATAAGAGTCGAGGGGCATGAAAGGGAAGCAGTGGTTGGGAAAGGAGTGAGACAGTGTTGTAGCCTATCCCTGATGTTATTCAATCTGTATATTGAGCAAGCAGTAAAGGAAACAAAAGAAAAATTCGGAGTAGGTATTAAAATTCATGGAGAAGAAATAAAAACTTTTAGGTTCGCCGATGACATTCTAATTCTGTCAGAGACAGCAAAGGACTTGGAAGTGCAGTTGAACGGAATGAACAGTGTCTTGAAAGGAGGATATAAGATGAACATCAAGAAAAGCAAAACGAGGATAATGGAATGTAGTCAAATTAAATCGGGTGATGTTGAGGGTATTAGATTAGGAAATGAGACACTTAAAGTAGTAAAGGAATTTTGCTATTTAGGGAGTAAAATAACTGATGATGGTCGAAGTAGAGAGGATATAAAATGTAGACTGGCAATGGCAAGGAAATCGTTTCTGAAGAAGAGAAATTTGTTAACATCGAGTATAGATTTAAGTGTCAGGAAGTCGTTTCTGAAAGTATTTGTATGGAGTGTAGCCATGTATGGAAGTGAAACATGGACGATATATACACTCCTGGAAATTGAAATAAGAACACCGTGAATTCATTGTCCCAGGAAGGGGAAACTTTATTGACACATTCCTGGGGTCAGATACATCACATGATCACACTGACAGAACCACAGGCACATAGACACAGGCAACAGAGCATGCACAATGTCGGCACTAGTATAGTGTATATCCACCTTTCGCAGCAATGCAGGCTGCTATTCTCCCATGGAGACGATCGTAGAGATGCTGGATGTAGTCCTGTGGAATGGCTTGCCATGCCATTTCCACCTGGCGCCTCAGTTGGACCAGCGTTCGTGCTGGACGTGCAGACCGCGTGAGACGACGCTTCATCCAGTCCCAAACATGCTCAATGGGGGACAGATCCGGAGATCTTGCTGGCCAGGGTAGTTGACTTACACCTTCTAGAGCACGTTGGGTGGCACGGGATACATGCGGACGTGCATTGTCCTGTTGGAACAGCAAGTTCCCTTGCCGGTCTATGAATGGTAGAACGATGGGTTCGATGACGGTTTGGATGTACCGTGCACTATTCAGTGTCCCCTCGACGATCACCAGTGGTGTACGGCCAGTGTAGGAGATCGCTCCCCACACCATGATGCCGGGTGTTGGCCCTGTGTGCCTCGGTCGTATGCAGTCCTGATTGTGGCGCTCACCTGCACGGCGCCAAACACGCATACGACCATCATTGGCACCAAGGCAGAAGCGACTCTCATCGCTGAAGACGACACGTCTCCATTCGTCCCTCCATTCACGCCTGTCGCGACACCACTGGAGGCGGGCTGCACGATGTTGGGGCGTGAGCGGAAGACGGCCTAACGGTGTGCGGGACCGTAGCCCAGCTTCATGGAGACGGTTGCGAATGGTCCTCGCCGATACCCCAGGAGCAACAGTGTCCCTAATTTGCTGGGAAGTGGCGGTGCGGTCCCCTACGGCACTGCGTAGGATCCTACGGTCTTGGCGTGCATCCGTGCGTCGCTGCGGTCCGGTCCCAGGTCGACGGGCACGTGCACCTTCCGCCGACCACTGGCGACAACATCGATGTACTGTGGAGACCTCACGCCCCACGTGTTGAGCAATTCGGCGGTACGTCCACCCGGCCTCCCGCATGCCCACTATATGCCCTCGCTCAAAGTCCGTCAACTGCACATACGGTTCACGTCCACGCTGTCGCGGCATGCTACCAGTGTTAAAGACTGCGATGGAGCTCCGTATGCCACGGCAAACTGGCTGACACTGACGGCGGCGGTGCACAAATGCTGCACAGCTAGCGCCATTCGACGGCCTACACCGCGGTTCCTGGTGTGTCCGCTGTGCCGTGCGTGTGATCATTGCTTGTACAGCCCTCTCGCAGTGTCCGGAGCAAGTATGGTGGGTCTGACATACCTGTGTCAATGTGTTCTTTTTTCCATTTCCAGGAGTGTAGTTTGGACAAGAAGAGAATAGAAGCTTTCGAAATGTGGTGCTACAGAAGAATGCTGAAGATAAGGTGGGTAGATCACGTAACTAATGAGGAGGTATTGAATAGGATTGGGGAGAAGAGAAGTTTGTGGCACAACTTGACTAGAAGAAGGGATCGGTTGGTAGGACATGTTCTGAGGCATCAAGGGATCACCAATTTAGTATTGGAGGGCAGCGTGGAGGGTAAAAATCGTAGAGGGAGACCAAGAGATGAATACACTAAACAGATTCAGAAGGATGTAGGTTGCAGTAGGTACTGGGAGAGTAGCATGGAGAGCTGCATCAAACCAGTCTCAGGACTGAAGACCACAACAACAACAACATCCCTTATATGTCTTGCTTCGTCTATGATTTGCTTTTTGGCTTCGAAGGTGGCATAATTCCTTCACTTCGTCAAGTTTGTGGTCTCCAATTTTGTGTTAATTCTATCGCTAATCTTATTTCTGATACTCCTAATTACTTTCATATTTTCGTATGTTTACTCTCAGTCCACATTCGTTGCCCATTAGACATTTCATTTAAGGGGTCCTGTAATTATTTTTTTCATTGAGGACAAGGTTAAATAGTGATATCCTTTCATAATGAATTTTAATTCCACTCACAAATCTCTCTTTCATTTCCATCACTACTTCTTCGATGTACATAGTGAATAGTAGGGTACCACGTTCCATCTGAGCACTTTGTTCTTTACCTTCCATTTGTTTGTTGCCTCTTACTTATTGCACATATTGTATACACCCATGATCACACCCTTTGGAGTGCAGTACGACTGCAGTTTTTGCTACAGTGTACAGTGTGGAACTACTTGGACCATTCAAAACAATTCGACGAAATTTAAACACGATATGAAGTGGCAAAGTGTTTTATGGTTTTTGAGCCCTCTTTAGTGTGATCTCAGAGGGGTGCAACGTTGACAAATGCTGGAATAAAACGGCTATGGGTCCCTCGAAGACCATCCAATTTGGAAACATCCTCACTGCCACCTGCACACCTTTCTTGAGCACATTAAAGATGTACCTGTACAGACATAAATTGTGACAAAAGTCCTAAGCGCCTGCAGGCAGGCAGACCCTTGACACACTTCCGATCCTGAATCCTACTAGCAATGGCTCTGAGCACTATGGGACTTAACAGCTATGGTCATCAGTCCCCTAGAACTTAGAACTACCTAAACCTAACTAACCTAAGGACATCACACAACACCCAGTCATCACGAGGCAGAGAAAATACCTGACCCCGCCGGGAATCGAACCCGGGAACCCGGGCGCGGGAAGCGAGAACGCTACCGCACGACCACGAGCTGCGGACTCCTACTAGCAGGCAGAAGAGCTGCAGTGTCGAGTACCTGCAGGAACCTAGGACACTGTTTCTATTGTTGAATAAGTGAATGAATGGTAGAAAGCTTCAACCGTTGTTTAGAGAGAGTCAGTGGCTATGCCGAAAGTTATTGTCATGCATCTGTATCACTTTGAAGTGTAGTGCAAAACTGAATAAAAGTTACTTGGACTGCCATAATAATTTGTAACTTACTTTTATAGCCCTGTCCAAAATGTATAATAAATTTGATGTAAGAATTAATAAAATGGAAAAAGAGTATGATTTAACTAAAATATATAGGAGAAGAATTGACCTCTAGAAATACAGAACTAAAATATTACACTACAGTGGTAAGACCAGAATGTTTATACATAAGTGAATGCTTTAGAACGACCTATAAGCTGGATAGAGAAGAGATACATGAAAGATGTATTATGAGAAAAATAATGGGTGAGGTATAAGCTACAGATTGGTAGAAAATAATATGAATCTAGCAAACTGTAAGAAAATATCACAAGTCATGACAAAGCGGAAGTTAATTCTCCTTGATCAGCTACAACGAATGAACGACGATTGGCTAACGAAATAAACATTATTGTATTTCTGGAAAAAGGAGTCAGCAGTATCATCCAGATGCCAAAAAGGAGATAGAAAATAACAGAAGAAATCGTCTCAAGAATAAGATACCAAATTTCGGTTTTCGAAGCAGAAACAGAAGAAATAAAGAACAATGTGAACAGAAGAAAGGAGGACGACGGTTCAATCCCGCGTCCGGCGATCCTGATTTAGGTTTTCCGTGATTTCCCTAAATCACTCCAGGCAAATGCCGGGATGGTTCCTCTGAAAGGGCACGGCCGACTTCCTTCCCCATCCTTCCCTAAGCCGATGAGGCCGATGACCACGCTGTCTGGTCTTCCCCACAACCAACCAACCAGAAGAAAGGAAGCCGACCGGAGTGGTCTAGCGGTTCTAGACGCTACAGTCTGGAACTGCGCGACCGCTACGGTTGCAGTTTCGAATCCTGCCTCGGGGCCGGCCCTGTGACCGAGCGGTTCTAGGCGCTTCAGTCTGGAACCGCGCGACCACTACGGTCGCAGGTTCGAATCCTGCCTCGGGCATGGATTTGTGTGATGTTCTTAGTTAGGTTTAAGTAGTTCTAAGTTCTAGGGGACTGATGACCTCAGAAGTTAAGTCCCATAGTGCTCAGAGCCATTTGAACCATTTTTGAGAAGAAAGGAAAAGACGACGACAAGATGGAGTACTGGAAAAGTATTAAACAACAAATAAAGATAAGGAACTGAAGTTGTTACGTGACCCTAGTCGGTCGTTATGATAAAAAGAAACAATAGCTTTCTGGAGCTGCAACAGAAACTCGTCAAACTGATGCTAAAATTCTAATCACTGGCTCACAGATGGGTGCCAGGTCGACTTGTCGAATGATAACCTTCTTGAATTGCAGAATGGCGAGAGTGGCACACATGTCCGACGACGATTCTGCTTGGATCAGTGCCCGGCGACGTGCAGCTGCCGTTGCATACCGGACCAGTGTCCTCGTTTCGGATGCGACTGGGACAGATACGCGATCGTATTTACTAATTATAGACTGAACACAGCAGTAGACGAGGAATGTTCTACAGTTTTATTTGTTTATTTTGATTCATTAGTCGTCTGAGTGGTTTGATGCGGGCCACCACGAATGATTCTCCTGTGCCAACCTATTCGTATCGGAGTAGCACTTGCAACCTGCGTCTTCAATTATTTGCTAGATCTCTATCTTCCGCTATAGTTTTACCCTCTACACCTTCCTGTAGTACCGTGAAAGTTATTCCCTGATGTATTAACTGATTTCTTATAGTCCTGTCGCTTCTTCTTGTCAGCGTTTCCCATCGGCCTATATTCCTTTCACTGTTGATTCTGCGAAGAACTTCCTTATTTCTTACCTTATCATTTAATCTAATTTTCAACTTTCTTCTGTAACATTACATCTCTTCTGTTCCGGTTTTCTTACAGTCCACATTTCACTATCATACAATGCTGTACTTCAAACGTTAATTGTCAGAAATTTCTTCCTCAAATTGAGTCCTATGTTTGCTACTAGTAGACTTGTCTTGGTCAGGAATGCCCTTTTTACCAGTGCTAGTCTGCCTTTTATGTCCGCCTTGCTCCGTCCGTCGTGGATTATTTTGCTGCATAGGTAGCAGAATTCCTTAATTTCGCCTAGTTAGTGATATCCAATTCTGACGTTAAAGTTCTCGCCGTTCTCATTTCTGCTACTTCTCATTACTTTCTTCTTTCTTCGATTTACTCTCAGTCCATATTCTGTTCTAGTTAGACTGTTCATTCCAATCAACAGATTTTGTAATACTTCTTCACTTTCACTGATGTTCACCTAGAATTTTAACACAACTCTTGAACGTCTCTTTAACTTCCGTCATTGCTTCTTCGATGTATAGGCTTGCTTCTTCGATGTATAGGCTGAACAGTAGCAGCGAAAAGCTACATTCCTGTCTTACACCCTTTTCAGTTCGAGCACTTCGTTCTTGGTCTTCCAGTCTTATATTTCTCTCCTGGTTCTTGTGCATATTGCACAGTATAATACCCGTCTTTTCCTAGAATTACCACAATTTTTCTCAGAATTTCGAACATCTTGCACCATTTGACATTGTCGCACGCTTTTTCCAGGTCGACAAATCCTATGAACAGGTTTGATTTTTCTTCAGTCTTGCTCCCATTACCAACCGAAACATCAGAAGTGCCTCTGTGGTGCCTTTACCTTTCCTAAAGCCACTCTGATGGTTATCTAACAGATCCTAATTTTGTTTTCCATACTTCTGTATATTATTCTTGTCAGCAACTTGGATTCATGAGCTGATGAGCTAATTGTACGATAATCGTCGCACTTGTCAGCTCTTGCTGTCTTCGGAATTGTGTGGATAATATTTTTCCAAAAGTCAGATGTTTTATCGCCCGACTCACATTCTACACACAAAAGTGAATAGTCGTTTTGATGCTACTTCACCCAATGATTTTAGAAATTCTGATGGAACGTTATCGAATCCTTGTCCCTTATTTGATCTTAAGTCTTCGAAAGCTCTTTTAAATTCTAATTCTAAAGCTGGATGCCCTATTTCTTCTATATCGACACCTGTTTTTTATTCTGTCACATCAGACAGATCTTCCCCCACATAGAGACCTTCAATGTAGTCTTCCCACATATCCTCCCTCTCCTCCGCATTGCTCTCTTAATGTTACCGCCCTTGCATTTAATTGTTGTTTTGACTTTCGTATATGTTGAGTCAGTCCTTCCGACAATCATTTCTTTTTCGAATACTAAATAGCAGTGCCTTTGTTATTTGGAAGCACGATGCAGTTGGAACTTAATTACTGGCTGAATGCACCATACAATCTCATGCCTTAAGGGTAACACCACTTTAATTTAAAATCGGCTGAAAGCCAATAACTTAAGACTCAAACCAAAATCAGAAATTTAAAAGGCAGAAGGCCTTATCTTGAAACAGTTCTTTAATTAGGCTGAAGGCCCAAGCAATCTGACACCTTAAGAGCAAAACAACTTTAATTTAAAAATTGGCTGAAGGCCCATCACTTAAGACTCAAACCAAAATAAATTTTTAAAAGGCCACGGCCTTACCTTATAACAGTTCTTTAAATTAGGCTGAAGGCCAAACAATGTTACGCCTTAAGGGCAAAACAACCTTAATTTAAAAATCGGCTAGAAGCCATACAAATACAACAACAAGAACAAATAAGAAAAGGCAGTGCACCCAACGGCGCTCAGAGGTTGCCGTAGGTCGGCCTCGAATTCAAACACTAGCGCTCGCTTAGGTGAGACAGGCAATCGACCCAACCATTCAGGATCCGACGACAACCCAACCGACAGACATTAAACGGACCCACCGACAAGATAGCTTCCGCTTCACCCGACCAGCACACAACAGGGAGTTCAATGGAACAACGTAGAAGACATTGGCGCCCACAACCAAGTATACATTGAGCTGTCAGACTACACACCGTGGTTGACAACGACAACACGATGAGGAAAATACACTGCCTGAATTTACGTCAACGGCCAGAGCAGGTAACCGGAACGTTAACGGCCACAAAGCAGATGATTCCGCTGGTGCACTTCAGGTCAAAATAACCAAGTACAGTTAAACTCCACCGGAAAGTAGCTAAAAATTTGCCAACTTGAAAACACACGTTGTTGCTCACGGGAATGTTCCAAGAGCCGACAACGAAATCCGAACGACACAATGTGAACAGTCGTAACTTGCTGGCAGATTAAGTCAAAACTCAACCTTCGTGTCCAGGATCGGTGAGCCGCGGACCTCGTAGCAATGGCAACAGCACCACACACTCCGACCGCGCGTGGACGCCGCCAGCAGCCTCGGCCAAACTACCCATCGCGGAGATTTCCTCGCTGCTCCACGCCAACCGACCAACTACCCGCACACAGCACAGACGGAAACTAGAAGCGCCAGGCCAAAGATGGTACAAGGTGCGAATATCGATACACACCGCTGCTGCCACTCGCGGAGAGAGAGGATAACAGGATAATCGCGATAACCGCGGGAGACTAAACACAGAATAGCAATCAAGGTTTAATTCAACACATAACATGAGCCAGCCACGGCTCAGCAGTATTCCTTCAGAAATGCATGCTTGTCCGAAGGATCAGACTCTGCAGCGACTACAGCCGTCAAGAAATACAGAATTTGTATTTGCAGTTGCAAATTATATTGGAATGACAGTGAAAATTTGAGACAGACCGGGACTCGAACCCGGGTTTCCAGCTTTTCCAGAGCAGTCGCCTTAACAGCTTCGACCATTGGAGTACGAATCACGGCCAGACCTAAACTTCCATACGTCGTCTTCCATGTGTCACAACTTGCACTCGTAAGTTACGTATATTCCCGCCCAGGAAGGACATTTTATTGAGAGTCGATGGCCTGGTACTGGCGAAAAAATATGAAATATCGTGTATGCGTATTACTAGCTGATAGCTATCGCAAAACTCAATTAGGCTTGCTCCTCTCTCATTCCTACTACCAAGCCCATATTCTCCCGTAACCATTTACTCCACTCCCTTCTCTACAACAGCATTCCGATCCCCCACGACTGTAAGTTTTTATCTCAAAAATGGCTCTGAGCACTATGGGACTCAACTGCTGTGGTTATCAGTCCCCTAGAACTTAGAACTACTCAAACCTAACTAGCCTAAGGACATCACACACATCCATGCCCGAGGTAGGATTCGAACCTGCGACCGTAGCAGTTCCACGGTTCCGGACTGCGCGCCTAGAACCGCGGGACCACCGCGGCCGGCTTTTTATCTCCCTTTGTGTACTGAATTAGCCGTTCAATATCCTCGTACACTTTCTCTAGCTCTTCATCTTATGCCTATGACGTCGGCATGTACACCTGATGCCAGCCGGGGTGGCCGAGCGGTTCTAGGCGCTACAGTGTGGAACCGCGCGACCACTGCGGTCGCAGGTTCGAATCCTGCCTCGGGCATGGATGTGTGTGATGTCCTTAGGTTAGTTACGTTTAAGTAGTTCTAAGTTCTAGGGGACTGATGACCTCAGAAGTTAAGTCCCATAGTGCTCAGAGCCATTTGAACCATTTGTACACCTGAACTTTCGTTGTCAGTGTTAGTTTGCTGTCAATTCTGACGAAAACAATCCTATTACTGAAGTGTTCACAGTAAATCACCCCCTGTCGTACCTTCCTATTCATAACGAATCCTAATCGCGTCGTATCATTTGCTGCTGCTGTTGATATCCGGACACCACAAAAAATATACATTTCTCATATTAGGTGCATTGTGCTGCCACCTACTGCCAAGGTACTCCGTATCAGCGACTTCAGTAGTCATTATACATCGTGAGAGAGCAGAATGGGGCGCCCCGCGGAACTCACGGACTTCGAATGTGGTCAGGAGACTGGGTGTCACATGTGTCATTCGTCTGCACGCAAGATTTACACGCTCCTAAACATCCCTAGGTCCACTGTTTCCGATGTGATAGTGAAGTGGAAACGCGAAGGGGCACGTACAGCACAAAAGCGTATAGGCCGACCTCGTCTGTTGACTGACAGAATGCCGACAGTTGAAGAGGGTCGTAATGTGTAATAGGCAGACATCTATCCAGACCATCACACAGGAATTCCAAACTGCATCAGGATCCACTGTAAATACAGCAACGGTTAGGCGGAAGGTGAGAAAAGTTGGATTTCATGGTCGAGCGGCTGCTCATAAGCCACACATCACGCCGGTAAATGCCAAACGACGCCTCGCTTGGTGTAAGAGCGTAAACATTGGACGATTGATCAGTGGAAAAACGTTGTGTGGAGTGACGAGTCACGGTACACAATGTGGCGATCCGATGGCAGGGTGTGGGTATGGCGAATGCCTGGTGAACGTCATCTGCCAGCGTGAGTAGTGCCAACAGTAAAATTCGGAGGCGGTGGTGTTATGGTGTGGTCGTGTTTCTCATGGAGGGGCTTGCACCCCTTGTTTTTTGCGTGGCACTATCACAGCACAAGCCTACATTGATGTTTTAAGCGCCTCTTGCATCCCATTGTTGAAGAGTAATTCGGGGATGGTGATTGCATCTCTCAACACGATAGAGCACCTGTTCATAATCCACGGCGTGTGGAGAAGTCGTTACACGACAATAACATCCCTGTAATGGACTGGCCTGCACAGAGTCCTGACCTGAATACTATAGAACACCCTTGTGATGCTGGAGAACGCCGACTTCGTGCCAGGCCCCACCGACCGACACAATACCTCTCCTCAGTGCAGCACTCCGTGAAGAATGATCTTCCATTCCCCAAGACACCTTCCAGCACCTGATTGAACATATGCCTGCGAGAGTGGAAGCTGTCATCAAGGCTAAGGGTGGGCCAACACGACACTGAATTCCAGCATTACCAAGGGAAGGCGCCACGAACTTGTAAGTCATTTTCAACCAGGTGTCCGGATACTTTTGATCACATAGTGTATATTGAACCTTAGCTGTTCCTTTTTCAGATTTTCTAGCTTCCCTACCACTTCAAGCTTCTAACATTCCACGCCCCGTCTCGTAGAATGTTAACCCATCGTTAATTATTCCTTCTTTTTTTTTATGGTCATCTCCCCTTGGCAATCCCATCCTAGAGATCGAAATGGGGGACTAGTATGGAATCTTTTTCCAATGGACAGATCATCATGATACTTTTTCAGTTACAGGCAACTTGTCCTGTGGGTATATGTTACGTGCCCTTCTGCATCCTCAAGGTGTTGATGATTGCTGATTCTTCCAACTTTGAAGGGCAAAACCTCTATCCGCTCCTCCAACCCCCATGACAAGGCCGATGGTAGAGCGAGGGGGTGACATCGTATGCCGGAAGTCTTCGGCCGCCAATGCTGATGTTTTTTATTCAGAATCAAAGCAGTGGCGAGGCTCGAACCCGGGAGCACGTTTTGATTCTTCATCAAAGACGCTACCATAGACCATGAATCTCTTCGTGCTACAGCCACAGGTAGTATATTTACTCTAGCGCTATCATATTCCGACATCTGAATACAAAGAAGTCCAGGCGGTAGCTTCTGGTTTTATGAATAAGATTTTCGTAAAAAACTGGGCTCTAATACGAACTTTTCCCTCTGAAAACTTGAAGAGAAATTTCCTGGAGGCAGATCGCTTGACATCTCCTCCATGAACCATAACCAGATCATGATCTAACAATTGAACAAGTTTGCAATTTCTATCAGGAGACATGTAAGTGGATAGTGGGTGTTACAACTGCATACCGGGTTCAGACTGGACTGATTTTAAAGTCGAAATGTTTGTGTATGTCTATGTGGCTCACTGTGGATTACTGCATCTACAGTCAGTAATACATCCTACCTGAGGAGAAACACCATGCCTGTGCCATGGTCAGTTACTCGGTATATCTTGTAACGCTGTGTTAGGTACTGCATGGATCCAAGGGAGAAGGGTGTCAGGACTTCTCACCCCCTCCCCCCATCCTCCCACCCCCTCCCGCGAGAAAGAAAGCAATTAGACATCTAAATTTCAAAATATCTCAGTTAACTTACGAAAAATATTGTAACATCAAAACTAAGTCTCGGAAATGGCAAGAAGTTCTGGAAGTTACAAGCTACGTTTAACGCATGATATTTTTCAGCAGCTTGCGTGAGGGTCTACCTATGTGGAACGGTTTGCGGCGTGATCGTCTGCAGAAAACATTTCAGTCAGATATAGGCGAAAAATCGCACGATGACCGTACCTGCTGCGAACAAGAAATCCAACACAGCTCGTGGGTGTACAGGTAGAACCAGACAACCGCAAGAAATTTGGTAAGGCTTCATAGAAAGGAAAGACCCTCTACCAAGAAAAGAGATAACGGACTGACTTCTCGAATAAAGGCGAGAAGGAGTGACAGAAACAGCGTTTCCTTCGTTTGCACGCTCACATAAGCACAGTGTGCAGTCCTGTGTTCACAATCGTTGTGCTAAGTGAAAAATTTATATTTATCAGAGCACGCTTCGACTTCATGTTTGGCATATTACGATGATGTCTAAGATGTGAGAATATGTTTCTATTACAGTTCTTAAATCAACCAGATGAAACACGCACATCTCAAGTTTTTGGTCGAATGCTTGTCAGATGCTTTCTCTGATTTTGCAATTTCTTGGAAGTTATGTTAAAGCAATGTACTAAGCATTGATGTGTACAAATGATATATGAATTTATTAAATATGTATTTTATTATTAAAAGTGTGAAAAGAAGATGCAAAAATTTCACTGGAAAATCTTGCTGTAGTTGAGGCAAAAGCCAATCTCAAGATAGCGTACAACAGACCAAGGCCCCTGGATGCAGAGACCAACTGGAAGGCTAAGATTAGGTGTTGGAAGACGTGAACAGCTCTCGTTACGTGGAGGAAAACGTGAGAGGCAAGTTACAGTCCAACAATAGCAGAAAAGACGCTGAAGAAATTACGATATGTGGAAAATCTTCCAGGAACACCAGACTGAGACACAATATGTCAACAATCATTGCATGCAACCGAGTCAACCACCTTGGGCAAGAGAGCTTGCATCTGGCTGGAGAAATAGGCGAGAAAGATCTTGAGAGACATACGGAGCACGGAAAAACAAGGTGAATTCTGGATACGTAGGTCAAGGCAGAAGCTGGAGCTGTGTGAGAGTGCTGAATAAATCTCATGCTTGACGCGGAAGAGAAGCCTGAGATTTACCAGGCACATCATGAAGATGGGGGACAACACGTTGACCAAGAAGACATAGAAAGCAACAGGTTTAACAAGGAACAACTGGATGGGAGAAGTCAGGGGGGATTGGAAAACAACTGGAAGAAGCGAAAAAATCCATACGCAGCAGTGCAGGACAGGCACATCTATGGATAGTCATAGGTAAGCTGATACTATGGGCAAAATTAAGATCACGAAAACAGAGAGAACCAGGAGGGGTTAGAGAATGAAGAGGTATTAGGAAGAAAGAAGACGTACTGAACATGTCACCTGGGATTCTAAAGGTCCAAACTGACCAAATGATAATTTTATTGTGAGACCTTAACTTTTCCCGGCGTATTGAATGTTCAAATAACTTACGGGTTTGCTGTCGGATGAAGTCGTCGACCACCGCCGATATTTCGACAGGAGCACACCCTGCCATTCTCAAGGCACAACTGCAAGGTGGAAGCAATGTGCAAGGGCCTCATGGTAGTGAGAATTTAAACCGGTTTTTGGAACACCTGAATTAAATCCACCCGAATATTCGGTTCACTATGGAGGTGGAAAAGAATGAATGCCCTCCCTTCCTTGATATGTTGGTCAGAAGGAAGACTGATGGTGCTTTGGGACATTCTGTTTATAGGAAGTCTACTCACACTGACTTGTATCTGCGTGCTGATAGTTGTCACCATCCAGCTCAGCGTGAAGGAGCACTTCGTACCTTAATTCACAGGGTCCACGTTATCTCGGACACTGAAAGTTTGGCAGCTGAGCTATCACATCTCGAAGTCACCTTTCGTCAGAATGGTTATAGTGAGAGGCAGATCAAATGTGCGTTGTGCTATCAGCCTTCTGTGCAACGGGTGAGTGACGATAGCAACGAAGTGGCACCTAAGTTCACGGTCTTTTTGCTTATACAGGGAGCATTTCCAACAGGATTGGCCGTATTTTGCGGAAATATGATGTGAAATGTGTTTTTCGACCACCGAAGATTAAGGCCCTGTTGGCGTCCGTAAAATATGATCCTGGTTTGCGTAAGGCCGGTGTCTATAGTATTCCCAGCAGTTGTAGCATGTCATATACTGGTCAGACAATCAGGACTGTGGAAGACCGGTGTACTGAACATAAGCGTCACACACGCTTACATCAGCCGAGCAAATCCGCTGTTGCAGAACATTGCCTTGACATCGGTCATCCTATGGAATCCAACAACACGGAGATTATGGCTTGCACGCCCAGCTATTGGGATAGTGTTATTAAGGAAGCTGTTTAAATTAAACTATCAAGCAACCTTATAAATAGAGATGGTGGATTTTGTTTAAATGCTGCTTGGAATCCGGCTCTGTCTCTCATCAAAAACAGAGGGACAGAATTAGTGCTACCTCACCTGTTGATTAATTGTCACTATTAATATTTCTGATATTGTGTGTTGGCTCTGCGGTTACTTGTTCTGGGTGTGGTATCTTCCTTGTTTCTCCTCTGTGAACCGAGGTATTAAATTGCCTTGCACATTGATTCCTCCTTGCAGTTGTGCCTTGAGAATGGCAGGGTGTGCTCCTGTCGAAATATCGGCGGTGGTCGACGACGTCACCCGGCAGCAAAGCTGTAAGTTATTTGAACGATAATTTTATTGTTATTCTTACAATTCTAGGCATCTATGGCATGTTAAAAGTGGGATGAGCGTAAGGCCGGTATTACACTATCAAATTTCTTTGTCAAATATCTTTGTCCAATATCTTTGTCAAAGATATTTGATGGTGTAATAGGGAACTTTGTCAAATGTCGTCCAATATTTGATCAAATCTAGGGCCTCGCTGTAGGTTTCATCAAAGAAGTCGCTTGTCTTCTGTTCACTGCAATGTGACATGTTACCACATGGAGCGCTAGCATCGCTGCAGCATTCTGTCGTCTGTAGTGTTTTAATAAACATTCCCGGTAAATAAAATTGGTGTGTGCCGACAACTACAAAATTAATAGAGATGTATGAAGCTGATGAGGCGCTTTACAACGTGAGGCACGCTGAAGACCAAAATAGATTAATAAGTTTGGAGACCTGACCTGACCTGACGTAACCTAACCAGACCTAACCTAACGTAACCCTCTCCTGTAGCAAAGAATCGGAGTGTTACAGTGAGCCTGTCTTCTGCAGATGTAGCAGTTCTTAAGTGAATATCGTGCTTTGTGATATGAGGTTACACTTCATTGAGCACATACAGAAATGTATGCTCATCCATCCTTAAGTAATTTATGTACGACTTGACGTCCTCCACTATAAGCTCACGTAACAAGTTTTGTTGAATGCTTTTATCGTGTCATTGTAAAACCCACGGCTTCGCCAGGTATGTTTACTTTTGTTTCCCCCGCTTCTCTTCTGCATGTGCACACAGCGCAATTGTGGTACATGCAACTGCTGCGGTTAATAACAAGTTGTTATTGTCAGCCATCTTGAACACTGACGAAAAATATGATGACAGTGTAATACCCCTTCTAGCGCTACGTCAAAGATCTTTGCCAAATATATTTGACGGAATATTTGATCACATCTTAGATCAAATCTTTGACAAAGAAATTTGTTAGTGTAATACCGGGTTAAGTGGTATTTGCAGTGTGGAGGCGGGAGGTTCGGGTGGGGGGAATAAATCGTGTCCGCCCTTTCCTATCAGAGATGGATCGCATGTCTGTGGCCCATGGTTTCGTGAATTTCGAAGATAGTTTAAATGCTGGGCTTGAGCCCAGTTGATCAGATCTCGGCGGTTGACGGTATTGCGAAAGCTCGGTCGGTGACGGGATTTTGTTCGTAGCCCAGCGAGTGGAGAGAATGGGCGAGGCTGATGAGGATGCGAGGCCACGCCGCCGCACACGTGCGCGCAGCGGTGCGTATGCAGACAGGCGCACACACAGTATGTATACTCACGGTCGGTGTCATCCCTCGGGGCCAGGTCGAGGCGCAGCGCGTGAGAGCGCGCGTACCGCTCGAGCATGCGCAGAGCGAACTTGCTGGCTTTGTCCGCCTCGGAGTCACCGGCGCGCGGCGCAGACCCCGGGAACAGCGGCGCCTGGCTGGAGAGGACGGGAGAGCCAGCAGAGCCCAGCGGCGACAGCGACAGCGTGCCCCACAGGAACACCTGACAACACGAAACCGGCCGCTACTGCATGGCGCACAGCTCTATACAGGGGGCTTAAAAAAAGTGACGCATACTCCTACAGGAGGTAGTACTGGTCAATGCAAAGTAACTAGGTTTATGCAGTCACTTATTTTATTTATTTTTTTTAAAAAAAGAACAACAGCTTGAACGAATATACACTACTGGACTTTAAAATTGCTACACCACGAAGATGACGTGCTACAGACGCGAAATTTAACTGACAGAAAGAAGATGAGGTGATACGCAAATGATTAACTTTTCAGAGCATTCACACAAGGTTGGAGCCGGTGGCGACACCTACACCGTGCTGAAATGAGGAAAGTTTCCAACCGATTTCTCATACACAAACAGCAGTTGACCGGCGTTGCCTGGTGAAACGTTGTTGTGATGCCTCGTGTAAGGAGGAGAAATGCGTACCATCTCGTTTCTGACTTTGATAAAGGCCAGATTGTAGCCTATCGCAATTGCGGTTTATCGTATCGCGACATTGCTGCTCGCGTTGCTCGAGATCCAATGACTGTTAGCAGAATATGGAAGCGGTAGGTTCAGGAGGGTAATACGGAACGCCGTGTTCGATCCCAACGGCCTCGTATCACTAGCAGTCGAGATGACAATCATCCGCATGGCTGTAACGGATCGTGCAGCCACGTCTCGATCCCTGAGTCAACAGACGGGGACGTTTGCAAGACAACAAACATCTGCACGAACAGTTCGACGACGTTTGCAGCATCATGGACTATCAGCTCGGAGACCAAGGCTGCGGTTACCCTTGACGCTGCATCACAGACAGGAGCGCCTGCGATGGTGTACTCAACGACGAACCTGGGTGCACGAATGGCAAAACGTCATTTTTTTCGGATGAATGCAGGTTCTGTTCGCAGCATCATGATGGTCGCATCCGTGTTTGGCGACATCGCGGTGAACGCACATTGGAAGCGTGTATTCGTCATCGCCATACTGGCGTATCACCCGGCGTGATGGTATGGGGTGTCATTCGTTACACATCTCCGTCACTTCTTGTTCGTATTGACGGCACTTTGAACAGTGGACGTTACATTTCAGATGTGTTACGACCCGTGGCTCTACCCTTCATTCGATCCCTCCGAAACCCTACATTTCAGCAGGATAATGCACGACCGCATGTTGAAGATCCTGTACGGGCCTTTCTGGATACAGAAAATGTTCGACTGCTGCCGTGGCCAGCACATTCTCCAGACCTCTCACCAATTGAAAACGTCTGGTCAATGGTGGCCGAGCAACTAGCTCGTCACAATACGCCAGTCACTACTCTAGATGAACTGTGGTATCGTGTTGAAGCTGCATGGGCAGCTGTACTTGTACACGCCATCCAAGCTCTGTTTGACTCAATGCCCAGGCGTATCAAGGTCGTTATTACGGCCAGAGGTGGTTGTTCTGGGTACTGATTTGTCAGGATCTATGCACCCAAATTGCGTGAAAATGTAATCACATGTCAATTCTAGTATAATATTTTTGTCCAATGAATACCCGTTTATCATCTGCATTTCTTCTTGGTGTAGCTATTTTAATAGCCAGTAGTGTAGAATGACGTTCATATTCACAGGTCAAGTACATTAGTAAGTTCTGTTTAAATGGTTAGCAATTCAGTAACCTTGGTTCAGCATGTGTCCTCTTGCCTAGTAGGCACAGGGGTCCCCCAGGGGCCCTGATGACTTGTTCCATACATAAGGGCATCGATGCGAATAAGGCGCGAACGGCATCCTGTGGTATAGCCATCCATGCTGGATTCACCTGGTTCCAAAGCTCATCTGTGGTGGTTGGCATCGGGTCACAGAACTGCAACCGCTGATTCACAATATCCCACACATTTTCGATTGGTGACAACTCTGCTCATCTGCTCACCCTATCCCACACATTTTCGATTTTGTCAGCAATCGTATGGCTATGGTTCGCGGGATGTCATTCACGTAGGACACACTGGTCACAGTGCCCTGGACAGGCACCAACTGTGATTTGTGGTTGTACCCAGTAGCACCCCACACCATAAGGCCTTGAGTTGGGGCTCTATGTCTTGTGCGAATGCATTCACTGCGATGCCACTCCCCCTGTCTGCGGCGAACGAAAATCCGGCCATGATTTTCAAACAAACAGAACCTGCATTCCTCGGGGAAGATCAGTTTGGATTCCGTAGAAATGTTGGAACACGTGAGGCAATACTAACTTTACGACTTATCTTAGAAGAAAGATTAAGGAAAGGCAAACCTACGTTTCTAGCATTTGTAGACTTAGAGAAAGCTTTTGACAATGTTAACTGGAATACTCTCTTTCAAATTCTGAAGGTGGCAGGGGTAAAATACAGGGAGCGAAAGGCTATTTACAATTTGTACAGAAACCAGATGGCAGTTATAAGAGTCGAGGGGCATGAAAGGGAAGCAGTGGTTGGGAAAGGAGTGAGACAGGGTTGTAGCCTCTCGCCGATGTTATTCAATATGTATATTGAGCAAGCAGTAAAGGAAACAAAAGAAAAATTTGGAGTAGGTATTAAAATTCATGGAGAAGAAGTAAAAACTTTGCGGTTCGCCGATGACATTGGAATTCTGTCAGAGACAGCAAAGGACTTGGAAGAGCAGTTGAACGGAATGGACAGTGTCTTGAAAGGAGGATATAACATGAACATCAACAAAAGCAAAACGAGGATAATGGAATGTAGTCAAATTAAATCGGGTGATGCTGAGGGGATTAGATTAGGAAATGAGACACTTAAAGTAGTAAAGGAGTTTTGCTATTTAGGGAGTAAAATAACTGATGATGGTCGAAGTAGAGTGGATATAAAATGTAGACTGGCAATGGCAAGGAAATCGTTTCTGAAGAAGAGAAATTTGTTAACGTCGAGTATAGATTTAAGTGTCAGGAAGTCGTTTCTGAAAGTATTTGTATGGAGTGTAGCCATGTATGGAAGTGAAACATGGACGATAACTAGTTTGGACAAGAAGAGAATAGAAGCTTTCGAAATGTGGTGCTACAGAAGAATGCTGGAGATAAGGTGGGTAGATCACGTAACTAATGAGGAGGTATTGAATAGGATTGGGGAGAAGAGAAGTTTGTGGCACAACTTGACTAGAAGAAGGGATCGGTTGGTAGGACATGTTTTGAGGCATCAAGGGATCACAAATTTAACATTGGAGGGCAGCGTGGAGGGTAGAAATCGTAGAGGGAGACCAAGAGATGAATACACTAAGCAGATTCAGAAGGATGTAGGTTGCAGTAGGTACTGGGAGATGAAGAAGCTTGCACAGGATAGAGTAGCATGGAGAGATGCATCAAACCAGTCTCAGGACTGAAGACCACAACAACAACATGGTGAAGGACGACAGAAGAGTTAAGGTGCGTGAGATTGGTAGTGCTGTGGGCATCTCGAATGAACGGGTACATAATATTTTGCACAAACATTTGGACATGAGAAAGCTATCCGCAAGATAGGTTCCGCGATTGCTCACGCTTGACCAAAAACGGAATCGTGTGAAGTGTTGCAAGGATGGTTTGCAGCTGTTCAGGAAGAATCCGTAGGACTTTAAGCGTCGTTTCGGCACTGTGGATGAATGATGGATACATTACTATACTCCTGAGACCAAACAACAATCTAAACAATGGGTTACCAAGGGAGAATCTGCACCAAAAAAGGCGAAAAACATTCCTTCGGCCGGAAAGGTTATGGCGACTGTCTTTTGGGATTCGCAAGGGATAATCCTCATCGACTATCTGGAAAAGGGTAAAACTATTACAGGTGCATATTATTCATCTTATTGGACTGTTTGAAAACCGAGGTGCAAGAAAAACGCCAGTGATTGGACCGCAAAAATGTCCTTTTCCATCACGACAATGCATCAGCACACACCTCAGCAGGATTCCAACTAGTTTCACATCCCAACTGTTCTTCACACTTGGCTCCCTCGGACTACTATTAGTTCCCCAATTTGAAGAAACTGCTGGCGGGACAAAGATTTTATTCAGACGAGGAGGTGATTGCAGCAACTAATAGCTGTTCTGCAGACTTGGACAATTCCTATTATTCGGAAGGGGTCAACAAATTAGAACAGCGTTGGACGAAGTGTATAAGTCTAAAAGGAGACTATGCTGAAAAATAAAAAAGGTTTACCACAAACACGTAAGTAGTTTTTATTGTTGCACGGACTTTTCAAGTGCCCCTCGTGCGTACAGGAAAACCGGGAAAACATCATCCATTAAGTCACAAAGCGGACAAAAGTGTATGTTGAATGATCGTGACAGATATTCATTGAAGAGGATAGTGACGAAAAATAAAATGACGAAAGCAGCAAAAATCACTGCAGAAATGAATGTCGTTCTCGCGTAGCCTGTCAGCATGAAGCAGCACGAAAGAAGCTTCATAAGCACAGAATTGCATGTTGAGCTGGAATTACAAAACGACTCATCAGTCATACAAATGCCCCTAACATGAAAATGTCGTGCCGAAGCCGTAGCACCTGCGCTACGGAGCGATGGAAGAATGTCATCTGGTCCGGTGAGTCTTGTTGTACCCTGTACACTGTTTCCCACATCTGACTGAGTTTATGTTCCACGTTCCACGAGTGAAACATGGCGGGGCTTCGGTGACGATTTGGTCGGCCATATCGTGGTGTTCCATGGGCTTCATGGTTGCTGTGCAAGGTCGCATTACTGCCAAGAATTATGTAACAATTTCGGCTGCTCAGGTCCATCCCATACTACAATGTTTGTTCCCTAATGGTAATGCTGCGTTCTAATATGTGAGAGCGCTGTTCACACAACTCGCATGGTCCAAGACTGGTTTTTTGAGCACGAGGATGAATTGTCACATCTCTTCTGGCCATTGCAGGCACCATATCTCAATGTTATTCAACCTTTGTGTTCTACTTTGGAGAGAAGGGTGCGTGACTTGCCTCTATTTTCTAGGGAGAAGGGTATAAGATACCTTTGAAAACCACAATGGACCTGTAGTTTTCCATTTAAATGTGGCTGAAAACTATTTGGAATACCACAGTTTTCCCTACACCGTATTAGGCGTACTAATGTTTTGTGTATGAAGTGTTTCCATATTCCCGTCCACCCTTTATTTATGTAAAGACAGTGTATGTGGCTGTTAGTCGACGGTGCGGTATTGTGGTAAAAGCCTATCAAAAGTCTGAGAGGATGAATTCTGCATCTACTGTTTGCAAGATAGCGTGTGTGGATAAAGCAAGCACTTTTTAACACGAAGTACTTTGCCTGCATCCGTATTGGTTCCCTGGGAGATATTTCTTTTTAGAATATGCACTAGGATTCTCCGTCAGACGTCAGCCATATCCGTCTACAATTCTGTACATCCGTTCTTTTACACGTTTTGGTTTGTACAGGAGTTGTCTACTCTTTTTCTAGTCACTTTGCTGGGAATGGGATTCTCTATAAAAATGAGCTAAGAAAGGAGCATTTTCGCAGCGTATTCAGCGTGAAATCGAACTGGAATTCTGTGAGGGCCTGATACACTGTTTGATTTGAGTAGACGTAACCGAGGGTGCTTGTGTGTGTGTCACTTGTGAGTCTGTAAGACCATTATAAGAGTACCCTGGTATAGATGTATCCTCATGGATGAACTCATTAAATTCGGAATTTAATGTGACTGCTTTCTTTCTGTCGTCTGCAGTTCCGACATCAGATTTTTATACGAGATTGAGAATGCAGTGGCACTGAATAGTCAAGACTAACGGTCGAGAAAGCAGAGTCGACCTCATGGCTCTTCATTTCTTAAATTTCGACTGGTTTCACTCTGCCCTCCAATTTTCCTATCTTGTGCTAACATTTTCTCTACGTAACTACACTGCACGTCGTTAAAAATGCATCGCCATGACGCCATCACGCAAGAAGTATCAAATAGACAATAAGTACATTATATGTTTGGATACGGAAGCGTTTAGCATTCCAGCGCAAGTGTAAAAGGTGGGTGCGAATAGAGCTGTGTACATACTCTAAAATGGTTCAAATGGCACTATGGGTCTTAACATCTGAGGTTATCAGTCCCCTAGAACTTAGAACTACTTAAACCTAACTAACCTAAGGACATCACACACACATCCATGCCCGAGGCAGGATTCGAACCTGCGACCGTAGCGGTCACGCGGTTCCAGATTGAAGCGCCTAGAACCGCTCGGCCACAGCGCCCGGCGTACATACTCTACAACAGGATAACTATGCAGCGGGTTTCTCATTCCCAAATCACATTTGGACGTACGACTGAAAGGCACAGAGCGAATGACGTGCCCGTATCTGCCATGAGACAAAAACATCCGCTAAGCCACAACGCGGACAAAGTGTGTGTGCTGAGTGATCGTCACAGACGGTCATTGAAGAGGATTATGACGAAAAATAAAGTGACGAAAGCTGCAATTTTTATATTAATGGTAGTGAAGTTCAGAGCTCAAATATTAATCTCCCCAAAATTTCTCGATGCTGATGTCAAAAATTCTCGAGAAAACTGAGTTTGAAATTTTTCTACCATCTTTAATACATTAACGCTAGGTAGATTGTCCTCGACAGGTCGTGTGACTGTGTGGTAGAATGCTCGCCTGCCGCGTAGGAGTTTTAGGTACAATTCGTTGCGACGCAAATCTTTAGGCAGTGGTGCCCGTCCTACTGACAATTCCGCGAATAATAAAACACAGAAAGGTGGAAAACATAGGAAAAGTGTGAGTAGGACTGGCGCACTGAGGGTTCCCTACAAACTTAATTATATACAGGGTGAGTCACTAACTATTGCCACCAAGAATAACTCCGAAAGTATGATAGTAGCTGAAAAGTTTGTGGGACAAAAGTTGGATGGGACAACGGGGCCGTAATATGGTGTTGGTTTTTTGTTGCTAGGTAGGGTCTGTCTACATCTGCTTTCTTTGGGATTGGAATTATTATATTCTTCTTGAAGTCTGAGGGTATTTCGCCTGTCTCATACACCTTTCTCACCAGGCTGTCGGTAGTTCTAATGGAATGTTGTCTACTCCCGGGACCTTGTTTTGACTTAGGTCTTTCAGTGCTCAGTCAAACTCTTCACGCAGTATCATATTTCCCATTTCATCTTCATCTACATCTTTTACCATTTCCATAATATTGGTGGGGAGGCTTGCGTGCCTCAACGATACGGATAGCCGTACCGTAGGTACAACCGTAACGGAGAGGTATCTGTTGAGAGGCCAGACAAACGTTTGGTTCCTGCAGACGGGCAGCATTCTTTTCAGTAGTTGCAGGAGCACAGTCTGGATGACTGACTGAACTGGTCTTGTAACACTAACGGAAACAGGTCAACTTTTTTTTTTTTTTTTGAACGGGATGCTATAGTTTGGTACTTACTTTCTGATAACAGCTATCGAGACGAATCCAGTGATGTGTAACCGTAAGGGCTTTGAAGGCCAACGAAGGTCAAAAAGGTAGCATGAACGTCCATTTACAAAAGGTATTCAAAACGAAGACCATTGGTATCAATGCAGTGCTGCAGTCTTCTTATCTTGGATTGAGTGGTATTCCTTCTCACTATGGCATTTATCGAAGCACATGTTCCGACAATTTTCTCTCTCGTATATCGTGCAAATAGTAAATATTCGCCGAATACGGCGTATAAATCTAACGTGCCATTGACATGTAAACACCATTAGACGATTTCGTATTACAACACTAATAGAAAGAGTAAGACTAGTATCGTCGACTCAAGCGAATGTGAATGATGTATTCCTTCGAGGAACAAGTCGATATGCTTCTCATTTGTGGAGTACGCCAACGAAATTCAGTGAGAGCTAGAGATACGCTGAAAGATATCCTCAACGTATTCACCCTACACGTCGTACATTTAAATATGTGTATGATAAATTGAGAAGAACTGGATCTTTAACGCATCTAAAACACATCCGGCAAAGGGAAGTTACTAACGAGGAAACGGAAATTGGTACTCTTGCCACTGTGGTTCGAGGTCCTTGTGTTAGTTCGCGTCAAATTGCAAGGGAATCTGGCATGAGCCAGAGCAGTGTTGTTCGTGTTCTGCATCACCATGAATATCATCCTTACCATATCAGTCTCCACCAAGAATTAACTGGTACGGATTGTATGCATCGCACTGAATTCTGCTGATGGGCTCAACTTCAGATTCAGAGGGATGACACATTTATTAATTTGGTTTTATTTGCTGACGAGGCTACATTCAGGAACCAAGGTAATGTTAGTTTGCATAATATGCATTATTGGGCAAGTTGCACACCAAAAATCGTGGTCAGTAAATGTATGGTGTGGGATTCTGGAGTACAGAATTATAGACCTCTATTTCATCGGAGGAAATCTTAATGGTAGGAAGTACACCATATTCCTGCAAGAAACATTAGGTCTGCTATTGGAAGAAATGCCCTTAGGAACAAGAAACAGAATGTGGTATCAACACGATGGGCGTCCGGCACATTTTCGCTGATGGTTAGAAATGAGTTGCAGAGATAGTTCTCAAATCGTTGGATTGGACGCGGAGGAGATGAGTCGTGGCCAGCTCGTTCGCCAGACTTGACGCCTCTGGGTTTTTTTCCTGTGAAGATTCGTAAAAGACATTGTTTATAAAGACGTTCCACTACACCTGAAGACATGCGAGAGAGAATTGTCAGAGCATGTGCTTCGATAAGTACCATTGTGATAAGGAATACCACTCAATCCATGATAAGAAGATTGCAGCACTGCATTGATACCAATGGTCATCACTTCGAACACCTTCTGTAAATGGACGTTCATGCCACCTTTTTTTACCTTCGTTAGCTTTCAAAGACTTTATTGTTACACATCATTGGATTCGCCTCGATAGCCGCTATCAGAAAATAAGTACCAAACTATAGCATCCCATTTAAAAAGCAAAATTGACCTTCATATCTCTGACGCGACCCCACCCAGCAACAAAAAACCACCGTGATATTATGGCCCCCGTTGTCCCATGCAACATATCATCCATTCTGGGAATCGAGAATCTCATCGATTTTTGCCTGTTATCGATGTCGATACTGGTAAGGTGCTGATCCCGGGAATTACAAACTGTATCAAAATCTCTACAGTAGTTCCTCAGACTAATCCAGATGTAGGAAAAGAAGCGAGCAGGAGACTTCAGTTTACATATGTAGAGAGAGATGGTTTAATTTGGAAATTTGTGGTAAGTTCCTATGGGACCAAACTACTGAGGTCATCGGTTCCTAGGGTTACACACTATTTAATCTAACTTAAACTAACGTACGCTAAGGACAACAACATACACCCATGCCCGAGGGAGGACACGAACCTCCGACGGGGGCAGACGCACGAACCGCAGCTAGGCGCCTCAGACCGCACGGCTACCCCGCGCGGCCGAAGGTTTAAGAAAACATCTTCTATATACTTATTAAAAGATTATCACAACTTACATTTCATGTTTACATGCAATAATGTTCGTGTATTATGCTTTTGACGGATGATGAATACAATGTATGTTCAAATGGCAAAACATATTATTTATGTGATATAATTACGGTTTAAGAAGTTTCAGATTTTTTGCTTTACTTGTACCGTGTAGCTTTGCTTCTTGCCGAATTTCTTGATTCTAGGCCATCGGGAAGTATCCTATAGGTTTTGATAAGTGAGTTTTCGAATATCAAAATATGTGCCATAAATGACCGTACCTTTTGACTGAAGTGACTTAGAAGCTTAATATTTTTAGGCCTCCAAGGGACCATACACCTGAATACATGACATAAATTTGTACTTAATACGTCGACCCGTTCATGAGAAAAAGGGTTCTTAACACTCGGACAGACAAACAGACAGACGGACAACAAAACGATCCTGTATAAGGGTTCCGTTTCTACAGCTTGAGCCTCGGAACCCTAAAAAACAGTAGCACTCGAGACTGGTAATCGCTGGTTCGAGTCTCGTTTCGGTCATTATTTTTTCGTTCTTTGTTCCGTTCACTTCGAATATCTACTTCATTTAAATATGAGATTTATCAAATATATAGTAACTAACAGGTATCTAATTACTATTTTAATGAAACGTGCGCATCTCATTTCTAATTGCAAATCACACACACAAATCCAGTTTTCATTGCAAATATACATTCTTAATTAATGATCTTTTATAAAATATTGTTTTAACTGAAAAAGAAACATTACAAATTAAACTGTTTTTCAACCTTAAGTACGAGGGTTATTCGGAACATGATCGGCCGCGAAAAGGAAACCACTGTGAAAATCAAAAAATGTTTTATTTGCAACAATCAGTTCCTACTTCTCTACATAGTCGCCGCTTCGACTTACGGCATTTGTCATAGCGCTGTACCAACTTTCCAATACGCTCGTCGTAGAAGGCAGCCGTCTACGCTTTACATTATGTTGGGCTGCAGAACATCAGGCGAAATCTCTCACTAGGCCCTCATACCTGGCGGGAGACGCTATTTTCTATGCATCTTCACGTGCTCGCTGTGCCCACAGAACTGAAAACAGCGACGTGACGCGATCAACGGCCATACTAGACACACTGGCCAACACATCTGTGCAAAGCTGTAGCGGATTTTCACTGTGGTTTTCATTTCACGCCCGGTCGGACTTTGCTTTCCGAATAACCCTCGTATTTTACTTATCACGAAAATGTTCATGGAAAATGCACCTTCGTTTAAAATTTTGGCAAGGCTGAGAATCGAATCTGTGCCACAAACGTGGTAGGCTAGCATTCTACAACACAGCCAGACGACCTGTCGACAAAAATTGATCTTGCCTTAGCGTATTAAAGATGGTCGGAGAAATTCAAAGTCGACTTTCTCGAGAATGTTTGAGAATTGCATCGAACCGCTTTTCTGATAGATATTTGAGTTCTAAAGTTCGCTCACGTACCATAAATATAAAAAAAACACAAAAAATCGGATTGCCATGTGGTGCTCTTGTCAGTTCGACTCAACGCCCAAACGGGTTAGAGCTGTTGTTGCTGCCATAGCTGGCGCCCTGGGTACAAACTTTGGGCGCTGTTTACCCTTGCATGACCCACAATGCTAAACACGTATTATTGCCACCATACTGTAAACGCAGAATAAGTAAAATATCGTTATTTGCTATTCTCTCTGGTATTGTAGTCGTAATAGCCAACATTTTATTACAAACAACATTGCTTATAATCAGGTTTACGTATTCTGGTATTGATCCCATTTTTTCCACTATACTCCTGCTCTGAATGCCAGATTTACTAGGTCTTTGCCTATCTTCCAATAACTTATCCTATGATGACGACATGTTTCAAAGTCTCAGAAAAAATAGGAGCAAGTTGCAGGGAAAGACGGAAACATACAATGTACAAGACCCATGAAGGAACAGTAAAAATGGAAGACAAAGAACAAAGTGCTCCGATTAAAAAGGACGTAAGACAGGGATGTCTTTATCACCTACTGTTCAATCTGTACATCGGGAAAGCATTAACGGGAAAATAGGCAAGTTTCGGGAGTGGGATTAACATTCTGGTTGGAAGGATATCACTGATGAGATTAACTTGTGACATTTTTATTCTCAGTGAAAGGGAAGAAGAATTATAGGACCTTTTGGCTGCAATATTTAATTAGTACTGAAAGTAAACGAAAAATAGTTATCAGGAGTATCAGCAATGAGAATAGTGATGAACTTACCATCGGAGTTGGGGGACACGAAGTAGACCAAGTGAAAGACTTGTGCTAGCTAAGAAGCAAAATTATGAATGATGGTCGAAGCAGGAAGGATAAAAGAAGTGGACAGCAGAGGCCAAATGAAGGTCATTAAGAATAAGTCATCGGCCTTAATTTGAGGAAGAAATTTCTGACAAAGTACGTTTGGAACACAGCATTGTATGGAATCGGATCATAGACTGAGAGCAAGATGAGCAAGATGGAAACGAGAATCGATACGTTTAATATGCTGACAGTCTAGTGGATTGAAAAGATAAGAAGTGAGGAGGTTCACCGTAGAATTGTCAAGGAAAGGAGTAAGGGGAAAACACTGGCAAGACGGAGGGACATAACGTAATATTAGGTTCGTGCATAAGTACGTAGCGGTTTTCTTTTGCATGTTGGTTTTCTGGTTGTTACGGGTTTATTTATCTGTCATTTTTATATCTAGTTCACTGTTGCTATTTGAGTTTACATGTAGTCGTTCTGTCATTTGGAGATAATGAGTGGTGTTATGTACTCTAGAAAATGGAATGCCAATTGGAGAAATCGGAACAAATCCGACATATTCTTCTGTTTGACTTCAATAGTGGGGTGACAGCAGCGGAGGCAGCCAGAAACATTTGCGGCGTGTAAGGGGATAATGCTGCTGGACAGAGCACGGCAAGATAATGGTTTTCTTCTTTTAGGAAGAATTGTTTTGACATCACTGACTCTCCACTTTGAGGAAGAGCTTAGCGGTTTGATAAAGATTGTTTAAACGCATTAATGCACAATGGTCCACGTCAGTGTACTCAAGAACGGACAAATGTGATGAACTGTGGTCATTCCACCATCGTGCGATATTTGCATGCGGTGGAGAAGGTTCAAAAATCGGGTGTATGGGTACCGCATACTATAAGCCAAAATTACAAAAATCATCGGGTGGCCATATGTCCATTTCTGCTTGTTCGTCATCAATTGGCTCATAAACAACAGCAACCATGCCTATCCTGTATCGTTACTGATGAAGAGAAATGACGCCTTTATGCTAACGTAAGGAAAAGAAAGGAGTGGTTGAGCCCAAACAAAGCAGCAACTCCCAGTACAAAGACTTGCGAGCATCCACAAAAGTCAATGCTATGCGTCTGGTGGAACATCGACGATGTAGTGTACCACAAATTGCTTCCCCGAGATGTAACCATTACTGCTGACATATATTGTCAACAACTGAGCCCTTTTGCAGTCGCAGTCCAAGAACAACGACCAGGAAGACTGCGTGAAGTGATGCCCGCCCGCAATCTGCTAGACTGACAAAAGCACTATACAGGAATTGGGATGAGAAGTCATTCCGCACCCACCTTATACATCTATCTTGCACCCTTAGCGTTTCACCTTTTTCTCTCTCTACTGAACAACTTTCGAGGAACTTACTTTCCGGATGAAAATGAGCTCCGAACATGGCTCGACGAGTTCTTCACTCGAAACCACGCGGTTTCTGCAGTCGCGGAATCGAAAAGTTACCCCAGTATTGGCAGACTATTGTAAATAGTGCAGGATACTATACTATCAACGACTAATGTCTCTGTTATGTGTATCGGTTGTGTTTATTAAACTTACGGAAAAACGCTACGAACTTATGCGTCGACCTAATAAATAAATGAGCACCGTCCGGAACGCAACTTTTTATTACCGACTACAGGTTTTGATCTACGTTGCAGATATGACTTCAGGGCAGGCGCCATAAAGTGTAGTTTGTCAACAGTGGTGTGGTCGGCAGTAAAAAGTTGTCATCCAGAGGGTATTTGTTTATTTCTTGTATCAAAAGAGATCATGGTTTCTAAGACATGGCGTCAATACCGGTCAGAAGGCACCTCTTAAGAAGTAAAGGAATAACTTCCGTGTTTGTAAAGGGGACAACTTACAGGTGAAGTCAGTGATTCGAATATACCGAACAAACAACAATAATGTTGGTTTTAAGTGCTACACCATGATGAGGAGATTGGCATAGGAAAAGATGGAGTGGCGCACCACAAGTAAACAGTCAAAATGCTGATGTGGAAGGGATATTTAAGATGTTTTGTATATTGTAAACGCTATGTCCTGGTATGTTTCGATCTTAAGCCATTTGGCGTCAAGATGAAGTAATACGGTTGTCGAGTCTACTGCCCACAGTCTGGCATGCGACGTGTCAACTTAACATCTTTTGAGAATACGCTTAATGGAAATTGCACATGGGAGTGTAGATTTTTCTTGTATTTCTCACTTGTAAGAGGTTTCCTAAGCGTGTTGTAAGTACTTGTATTCAATGAATACTTTCGCGCCTGACGAAAAATGAGCTCGCAGTATTTATGAATAAGCTTTACAAATTATGTCTTTTGTGTTAATTTTGGCCACATTTATCTGTTGATGATTACTCGAAACGCGTCATAAATATTTAGCGACCAAGACGTTTCGAGGGTATTACTACAAGCCAAGTCTGAATGGTAACTTACTTTAAAATGGATGACGTCATAAGTCGAAAGGATGGTGGAAAAAGTACTAACTCCTATACAGAATGAGATTTTTACTCTGCAGCGTAGTATGCGCTGATATGAAACTTCCTGGCAGATTAAAACTGTGTGCCGGACCGAGACTCGAACTCGGGACCTTTGCCTTCCGTGGGCGAGTGCTCTACCAACTGAGCTACCCAAGCAAAGCACGACTCACGCCGCCTCCTCACAGCTCTACTTCTGTCAGGGCCTCGTCTCCTACCTTCCAAACTTTGCAGTAGCTCTCCTGCGAACCTTGCAGAACTAGCACTCCTGAAAGAAAGGATATTGCGGAGACATGGCTTAGCCACAGCCGGGGTGATGTTTCCAGAATGAGATTTTCACTCTGCAGCGGAGTGTGAGCTGATATGAAACTTCCTGGCAGATTAAAACTGTGTGTCGGACCGAGACTCGAACTGGGGACCTTTGCAAAATGTCCCGAGTTCGAGTCTCGGTCCGGCACACAGTTTTAATCTGCCCGGAAGCTTCAACTCCTGTACACTTTACATGTATGCATGGTTTCCGAAATAAGAGACACCACGCAAAATCCGCAACTCTTACACATTATGCGTCGGACGTATTTGTGCGTCCGCACTGAAGAAGGCGGATTCATTGCCCAGCTAGGCTAATCAAATTATATGAATGTGTAATGCCTGCCCTTTCGGCCATGTTCGACATCCTGTGGGCATCTGAGAGAGCGAATATGGAGGAAATGGACAGGGACTGCAGACAGGTGGTACATGCTGGGAATGTGCATTGGCCGAGATAGTCCGCGCAGTTGCGATAACTCTGCGTCGCGGATGGCGCAGTGGTTAACGCACCTGTCTCGTAAGCAGGAGATCCAAGCAATAATTCAAAAACAGTCTTAATCGCATTTATTATTATTATACCGCCAACCGGTTTCAACCCGACGTAGGGGTCATCTTCTGGGCGTTTACACCATTGGTCGACTGCTGGTGGTGTCACTCCTGTCTACATAACGGCAGGAAATTATCAACAGGGTAGATAGGAGTGACACCACCAGCAGTCGACCAATGGTGTAAATGCCCAGAAGATGACCCCTACGTCGGGTTAAACCGGTTGGCGGTATAATAATAACAATAATAAATGCGATTAAGACTGTTTTTGAATTATTGATTAATCATACTAATCGCTGCTTCTCTCCATCTAGGAGATCCAAGGCTCGAATCCCGGTCCGGTACACATTTTCACTCGATTCCGCTTAATGTCCCGACGCAGCTGACAGCAGTGATCCTCTCCTTTTCCTTTCTTCCTCTCTCCGCCTTCAGTTTACATGTAATCATAAACACTGCTGTATACAGGTGGGTGGCGGAATGGTGCGTCGGCATCCCGCCGACCCCTGACTGCCGCGCGCATGCTCGAGGCGGAGCGGCGTGTAGCGGCACGTACCTGCCGTGGTGAGGAGGCGGCCCTGACGGCGAAGCGCAGCAGCTTGGCCTTGGCGCAGGGCCACGACGCGCCCGTGGTGGCGCAGTCCGCCTGCACCTCGGCCAGGTACGCGTCGCCCCCGGCGTCCGCCCCCGGCGACGCCAGCTCCGCCTCCGGCTCGCCTCCGAGCGCCGGCTCGGGCCGGGAGTCGCCCGCCACCGAGAGGGCGCAAGCCGCCGACAGGAAAGCGGCGGCCGTCACGAGCGCTGCCACCGGAGGCTGTCTGGCGTGACGCTGTGCCATGGCGACGGCGGCGTGGTGCGAAAGCGCGGTCCGAGCGCACGGCGGCTTATAACAGAGGCTCGGCCGGCAGTCGGCCAATGGCGGCCGTCCCAGCCCCTCGCCTGGCTGCAAACGTCGCGGCACACTTAGCACCTGGCCGCTGGCTGCCTGCCCCCAAACGCAGCGACGGATGCTCTCGCCCTGTGGCCGTGCCCCCACTCTCTCCCCTATATAGCTTCTCTCCAGGTCAGCAAGAAAAACATGTACAAGTGATATCTCGTCGACGTCGTGATCATTAGAGACTAGCTCGTTTGAAATCAGGTAGAGAAAGAAAAAACGGAAATAAGAGGGTTTGACGGTACTGGAGCGCACGCTTGGGAAAGAAATGGGGAACGAAAATTGGCTGTCTCATTCTCCTTCTGGGATGGCGGGATGGTGGTGGGGGCGGGGAGGGGGGGGGTGTTCATGAAACTGATTGCAAATGTCAGTTTTCAAAAAAAATGTTCAAATGTGTGTGAAATCTTATGGGACTTAACTGCTAAGGTCATCAGTCCCAAAGCTTACACACTACTTAACCTAAATTATCCTAAGGACAAACACATACACCCATGTCCGAGGGAGGTCTCGAACCTCCGCCGGGACCAGCCGCACAGTCCATGACTGAAGCGCCTGAGACCGCTCGGCTAATCCCGCGTGGCTGTCAGTTTTCAATTTATTTTTTATCTATTAATAGAACTCAAGGACAATATGTTGTGTTGGCAGAAGGGCCAACATCGTGTTACTAGTGGAGGCCGAAATGCACGCGTTTTAGCTCACGCAGGCTGGCGTGAGGAGGGAAGAACTATACTGACGTGAGGACTGGAACATGACAAGGAATTAGAATTCAGAAAGCGGACGTAATTAGTTTGATACTTAACTTTAATCCATTAATGATGAACGTCGCTCTTACATGATTCACAATATTATCTGTTCAGAAGACATAGTAACTGAATATGGCGCCTTGCTAGGTCGTAGCAAATGACGTAGCTGAAGGCTATGCTAAACTGTCGTCTCTGAAAATGAGAGCGTATGTAGTCAGTGAACCAGCGCAAGCAAAGTCGGCTGTACAACTGCGCGAGTGCTAGGAAGGCTCTCTAGACTAGACCTGCCGTGTGGCGGCGCTCGGTCCACAATCACTGATATTGGCAACACGCGGGTCCGACGTATACTAACGGACCGCGGCCGATTTAAAGGCTACCACCTAGCAAGTGCGGTGTCTGGCGGTGACACCAAACAATATGTTACCAATGTTTCGAAGGTGAAATCGCATCAGAAGAACCTGAAAAACAATTAAATGTGTGACGCACTTTTTGAAGCAACACTTTAATCTAGCTCGATCAACGACGATTGCGTGGATTAATTCCAAGAAAATTTGCACAGGTTACATCTAAAAGTCTGCGATACACATTGTTCGGTTTTATAGATCATCTGGACCTCTAGTCCGTATCTTTGAAACAATAACAAACTAGGTTTTTCCCTTACGAAGAAGCAATTCTTATTTAGCGTTGTGCTACTGACGCAGATTTACACAAGTCTTCGATTCTTTCATCTTTCGGTAATACCACGGTCACAAACATTGTATAGAGAAACTGAATAAATTGCGTTTGCAGAACTTAGTGAACACAAGACGTGAGAACATTTCTGTGCCACGTTAGACTGTGTAAATATCTACATGCTGAGACTGATAACAACCCCTGAGGCTTCCAAACTGTATCCGGCATGTTGTCAAGTTCACTTACAGGTTTCTGGCCGATCCTAACTTCTAAAAAAAATGTGTTCGTGGAAAAACCCAGACTCAACATGAGTATCTGAATTTATTCATACAGAAAAGATGTGCTAAAACCACGTTTTCATCTATTACAGTTGTCAGAATTCTAACTTACGGTGCAGTTCTTGTGTTTAATGACTGGAACGTAGGGAGAAGGAAGGCATTAGAGAAGAAAGGGCTTTATGATACGAAATTTCATCAAGACGTCTTGAGAAAAATAGATTTACAGCACCTCTCTGCAGCTGAAAAAGTTGAACACCTGGTAAAGGAAAGAAGGCAGAAAACAAGAAACAAAAAGAGGAGCCTGGAAGGGAAAGAGGACCCTGAGTACAAATCTGGGGCCTTCTACAGAGGTGACATAAGAAACGTTAGTTTGAACTTTAAATTGCATTTCCTGAAAATAATGTTTTTTGAAGTTTATGTATCATTTTCTTAGAATGTATGAAAGACAGAATCACGAAATTTTGTACAGTTGTTTCTATAAACTCAATAAATGTTGTCTCAATAGTAAATTTTGAAATTCTGAGTGTAAGCTGAGATACAGGTCAAACTGCTTGGAATTTTGCATGAATTTTATATTACACTTACAGAATTATAAAATTATTAAAATTCTTCTATTCGACACGTTAAAAAAATATTCATGAATGCAGCTTACTATACGCAAACGGATTGAACAGAGAAAATCTTTTAGAAATCTCTTGAATAGTTTCAGAGAAAAAGGTACACATATTATTTTTTAAAACAAAATTTTTAAATTATATAAAAAAGTTAAATATACATATAATCGAAGAAACGTCAGCAGGTGTGTTAATTTCATGAAAAGCACGGTACAAAATTTCATTCCTGTGTCTTCAAAATTGTGGATTTGGTACAGCCTTTAAATAGTGTGCGTTTTTCGTATATGTCCCCCCTCACGCGATTCATTGAAAGCACGGAATCTAAATTAGAATGGTAAGACGGGGATTTGGACCATTATCTTTAATAACACGAGTCTATTGCGAAGCATAGTGATAAACTTTCGATTAACACCTCTAAAAGGTCAAGATGCGAACATAAAACGTACTTCTATGCAAATCCCGTTCAACGTGTAATATACGTTTCTCCTTCAAAATACGTACACGTTGTTATAGCAAGAGGATTTGTAGTATCTTTCACTTGAATTTTGAGGACTCATCAGTTGACTAAGAACAAAAGCGGCATGATGCAAATAGACGAGGGATTTTTATTTATACAGTGCGTCCTATGTTGAAATTACGCGATTTTCTGATGGGTGACCGAGGAAAATAGTTCAAACACACCGCCGCTCAGTATAGACCCCAAAGGGTCTCAGGGGCTGACACAAAGGGCGTCAGTGAAAACACACCTTCCTTTGGGGCACAGAGTCACACACATTTTGCTGCTGAGACCGGGGTGCGTACTAAGTTTCTCATAAAATAAAACGCAAAACTATGGAAAAACCCTGTGTATTAATCATCAAACATACTAATGCGGACTCTTTGTATCTGTGAGTCCATTGATACGCCGGAGACGAATGATTTATCGTCGGAGGAGGAGGATGAGGCCAATGCCTGGCAGACGGAGAACATGGAGGCGCAGGAATGTCAAACTTACATTTCCTGTATTTGGGAGAACATGTAGATGGAAGACAGAATTTGTTAAGGCCTTTAATGTGTAATTTGCTTATGGCTAAGAAGGGGAACATGGTTCTTTCGATCCATATGCTAAGAATTTTCCTCTTTGGTCCCATTCTGTCATTAAGAAGTAGTTAATTTTCTAAAAAACACGTTGTAACGTGTGTATAGAGTTTATTTTAGAATACAACAAATTACTGAAGATGGTTCGGCATCTGAAACATACTTTGAAGAGCAACGCGCTCTTGAGAATGTACGTATGCTTGTAGTAATAATTTGGGGCAATTTTGTATTCGAGGGTATGATTCAAGTACAGTTTAATAAATCACAGCAATCCACTTAACTAAGTAAAGCTAAAGAGTTGCCAACGTTGGAGAGACAGTGTAAAGTCGAAAATAAGATGTATGAAGGCGCAAATCGGTTTTACCTAGGTATTCTTTTGTACCTGGTCTAGAGCCTAAAAAAGAATCTAAAAATCAAGTTAAGTTAAGTACCTATCATTTATGTGTACGAAAGTAGTGTATGTGACATTTTGTATAAAAAAGGTTACGTTTTCAATAAAGGCACTTGTTTACAGCATATGACTGCGCATCAGTATATTTACCGGAACTGGGGCCATATCCGGTTCTAGCCCGACGACTTCCGCCTGGTTTTCTACACTGGTATAGGCATGCGTATTCAAAGACAGCGATATGTAAACAGGCAGAACACGGCTCTCCGCTCGGTAATGCCAATACAAGACCACAAGTGTCTGTCGCAGTTGTTAGCTCGGTCACTGCTGCTACAATGGCAGGATATCAAGATTTAAGTGAGTTTGAACGTGGTGTTATAGTCGGCGCACGAGTGATGGGACACAGCACCTCCGAGGTAGCGATGAAGCGGGGATTTTCCCGTACGACCATTTCACGGGTGTACCGTGAATGTCAGGAATCCTGTAAAGTAACAGATCTCAGACATCGCTGCGGCCGAAAAAAAATCATGCAAGAACTTGACCAACGATGACTGAAGAGACTCGTTCAACGTGACAGAACTGCAACCTTCCGCAAACTGCTACAGATGTCAGTTCCGGGTGATCAACAAATGTCAGCGTGCGAACTATTCAACGAAACATCATCGATATGGGCTTTCGGAGCCGAAGGCCCTCTCGTGTATTATTGATGACTCCACGACACAAAGCGTTACGCCTCGCCTGGGCCCGTCAACGCCGACATTGATGACTGGAAACATGTTGCCTGGTCGGATGAGTCTCGTTTCATATTGTATCTAGCGGATGGAAGTGTGCGGGTATGGAGACAACCTCATGAATCCATGGACCATGTATGTCAGCGGGGAATTGTTCAAGCTGGTGGAGGCTCTGTAATGGTGTGATATAGGACCCCTATACGTCCAGATACGGCTCTGACAGGAGACATCTGCGTAAGCATTCTGTCTGATCACCTGCGTCCATTCATGTCCATTGTGCATTCCGACGAACTTGGACCATTCCAGCAGGACAGTGCGACACACCACACGTCCAGAATTGCTACAGAGTGGTTCCAGGAACACTCTTCTGAGTTTAAACACTTCCGATGGCCACCAAACGCCCCAGACATGGACATTAATGGGCATATCTGGGATGCCTTACAACGTGCCGTTCAGAAGAGATCTCTACCCCCTCGTACACTTACGGATTTATGGACAGCCCTGCAGGACTCATGGTGTCAGTTCCCTCCAGTACTATTTCAGACATTAGTCGAGCCCATGCTACGTCGTGTTGCGACACTTCTTCGTGCTCGCGGGGGCCCTACACTATATTAGGCAGTTGTACCAGTTTCTTTGGCTTTTCAGTGTATGTCTGCTGGGCAGCCTGACAGTAGACGTAAGTAGTGTAATCACAACATAGTTCCGACCAGGTTCACAGATGGTGCTATCTCTGCCAGCGGATGCCAACTTGGTCGGACTACTTTACAGCGCCAGTCACGTGCGCTGAACTAAAGCGTGAAGGTATACTTCCACTCGTTGGGTGTCCGCCCCCGGTAGCTGAGAGGTCAGCGCGACAGACGGGTTCGATTCCCGGCTGGGTCGCAAATTTTCTCCGCCCAGGGACTAAGTGTTGTGTTGTCGTAATCATCATCATTTCATCTCCATCGACGCGCAAGTCGCCGAAGTAGCGTCAAATCGAAAGACTTGCACCAGACGAACGGTCTGCCCGACGGGAGGCCCTAGTCACACGAAATTATTAGTTGGGTATTTAGGATGCCGCACTGCCAAAAAGCAGCAACCTGCCAACTTCGAGTTGTCCTTGAGTTACCTCCGAGTTGTCTATGAGTTGTATACGTGTCACAATAAATCGGAAGCCGGCTGCTGTGGGTGTGTGATGTCCTCAGGTTAGTTAGGTTTAAGTAGAAGGTATACTTCCACTCGTTGGGTGTCCGCCCCCGGTAGCTGAGAGGTCAGCGCGACAGACGGGTTCGATTCCCGGCTGGGTCGCAAATTAAGTAGTTCTAAGTCTAGGGGACTGACGACCTCAGATGTTAAGTCCCATAGTTCTCATAGCCATTTGAACCAATAAATCGGATTTTCATTCAGTTACACTCTTAGTTGTTTATCTCTTGACAAACATAATATAAAATCTTCACTTTTGTGGTGGCACAATTATTAGCCACTTGCGATCACCTTTACAAGACCGCTCGCCGGTTTACACTGTCTATTCTCCTGAATAGGCTTATTTTATTTATTTATTTATTGTTCCGTGGGACCAAATTAAGGAGAAGTCATGGAACGAGTCAATACATGGAATTATAACACGATAGTAGAAACAGATAAAATGAAATATAAGAAACATATTCAGGCGATAAGTCTTAAGTTTAAATAAAGAAAATCAACAATGTGACACTGGAATTTGCTTAATTTTTTAGCTCTTCCAGAGCTCCTCGACAGAATAGAAGGAGTGAGCCATGAGGAAACTCTTCAGTTTACTTAAAAGAGTTTGGGCTACTGCTAAGATTTCTGAGTTCTTGCGGTAGCTTATTGAAAATGGATGCAGCAGAATATTGCACTCCTTTCTGCACAAGAGCCAAGGAAGTGCATTCCACATGCAGATTTGATTTCTGCCTAGTATTAACTGAGTGAAAAGCTGCTAACTCTTGGGAATAGGCTAATATTGCTAACAACAAACGACATTAAAGAAAATATATACTGTGAGGGCAATGTCAGAATTCCCAGACTATTGAATAAGGGTCGACAACACGTTCTCGAACTTACACCACATATAGCTCTAACAGCCCGTTTTTGAGCCAAAAATACCCTTTTTGAATCAGAAGAATTATCCCAAAAAATAATACCATACGACATAAGTGTATGAAAATAAGCGAAGTAGACTACTTTTCGTGTTGAACTGTCACTTATTTCTGATACTGTTCTAATGGTAAATAAAGCAGCATTTAGTTTCTGAACAAGATCCTGGACGTGGGGTTTCCACAACAGCTTATTGTCTATCCGAACGCCTAGGAACTTGAACTGTTCCGTCTCGCTTATAATATGCCCATTCTGTCTGATCAAAATATCGGTTCTTGTTGAATTGTGAGTGAGAAACTGTAAAAACTGAGTTTTACTGTGATTTAGCATCAAATTATTTTCCACAAGCCACAAACTTATTTCATGAACTACATTATTTGATACTGTTTCAATATTACACACAATATCCTTCGCTACCAAGCTGGTGTCATCAGCAAACAGAAATATTTTTGAATCACCTGTAATACTAGAAGGCATATCATTTATATAAATAAGAAACAGCAGTGGCCCCAGCACCGACTCTTGGGGAACGCCCCACTTAACAGTGTCCCACTGGGACTGAACATCACTACCACTTTCAATATTGCGGAGAATTACCTTCTGCTTTCTGTTCTTAAAGTAAGAAGCGAACCAATTGTAAATTACTCCTCTTACTCCATAATGGTCCAACTTCTGCAGTAATATTTTGTGGTCAACACAGTCAAAAGCCTTCGTTAAATCAAAGAAAACACCTAGCGTTCGCAACCTTTTATTTAATCCGTCCAAGACCTCACAGAGAAAAGAGAATATAGCATTTTCAGTTGTTAAACCATTTCTAAAACCAAACTGTACATTTGACAGCAAATTATGTGAATTTAAATGCTCCTGTAACCTTGTATATACTTGTAGTGTCGGCAGACTTGCCAACACTACGCACACTAATTGAAAGAGGCGGCCAAGATGCACGCGCTAACTCACGAAGGATGGAGTGAGGTCTGAAACAGGATACGTAATGAAAGCTATAAAGAAAAGTACGTAGCTCCTGGAATACTTAACTTTTAATCCATCCTTTGTATACATCGTTCTTGATGAGACATCTGGAGATTGTGGCGATACAAGTGAGACTCTTTAGATACAAGCTATCTAAGGCTAATGCCGCCTTGCTAGGTCGTAGACATGGACGTAGCTGAAGGCTATTCTAACTGTCTCTCGGCAAATGAGAGAAAGGCTTCGTCAGTGTAGTCGCTAGCAAAGTCGTCGTACAACTGGGGCGATTGCTAGTCAGTCTCTCGAGACCTACCGTGTGGTGGCGCTCGATCTGCGATCCTGACAGTGGCGACACGCGGGTCCGACATGTACTAATGGACCGCGGCCGATTTAAGCTACCACCTAGCAAGTGTGGTGTCTGGCGGTGACACCACAATACTACCTTCTCGATAACTTTAGCAAACACCGATGGCATAGAAATAGGTCTAAAATTGTCAACATTATCCCTGTCTCTCTTTTTATAAAGTGGCTTCGCTACCGAGTACTTTAATCGGTCAGGAAACCGACCACTCCTAAAGGAAAAGGTACAGATATGGCTAAGTACTGGGCTAACATACATAGAACAATATTTCAGTATTCTGCTAGATACCCCGTCATATCCATGAGAGTTCTTGTCAGTATCATGGAGGAGCATTTCAGATAACAGTCTCGGAACACTTTTTTCTAAGAGCGCTATGTGATTCCCTGTTGGGACTAGGTTTCTATTTAGTTCATCTGCTATATTCAGAAAGTGATTATTAAATACTGTACATATACGTGACTTATCAGTAACACGGACATTCCCACTACGCACAGATTCTATATCCTCGACCTGTCTCTGCAGACCAGCCACTTCCTTTACGACCGACCATATGGTTTTAATTTTATCCTGAGACTTAGCTATTCTATCTGCATACCACATACATTTTTACCTTCCTAATAACATTTTTAAGCACCTTACAATACTGTTTGTAATGGGCTGCTGCATTTAGATTTAGCCTCTTTCTAACGTTTGTTCTACAAGATATTCTTATCCCTAAAACCAAACTTGTTCTACAAGATATTCTTATTCCTCTAGTCATCAACCCAGGCTGCCTGTTTGTGCTGTTTTGAACGCTCTAACGGAAAGCAACTTTCAAAGAGCACAAGAAAAGTCTTGAGAAAAGCATTATATTTATCATCTACTGTATCAGGTAAAAATCGTAGAGGGAGACCAAGAGATGAATACACTAAGCAGATTCAGAAGGATGTAGGTTGCAGTAGGTACTGGGAGATGAAAAAGCTTGCACAGGATAGAGTAGCATGGAGAGCTGCATCAAACCAGTCTCAGGACTGAAGACCACAACAACAACAACTACTGTATCAGCGCTATAAACATCTTGCTACTCTTGTTCCTTGATCAGGTTTACAAAGGTCTCTACAGCAACTGGATCAGCTTTCCTAAACAGTTGATAACTATATTTAACATGTGTTGCAGCACAAAAATCTTTTAGAGTTAAAATTTGTGCATCATGATCTGAAAGGCCATTCGCCTTTTTGCTAACAGAATGCCCTTCTAGTAATGAGGAATGAACAAAAATGTTGTCTATGGTTGTTCTACTGTTCCCTTGCACTCTCGTTGGAAAGAATACAGTTTGCAAAAGATTATATGAATTAAGGAGGTCTACCAGCATCCTTTTCCTTGCACAATCACTTATACAATTAATGTTGAAGTCACCACATATAACTAACTTTTTGTATTGACTCAAATGGGATGCCGTTTTTCACATACATGGCTACTCCCCCACAGCGCAAAGAGCTTACCAGTACGATAATAAATCGTTCTACCTAGCGTGAAAAGGGAAGATAAAAAATGGTTCAAATGGGTCTGAGCACTATGGGACTTAACTTCTGAGGGCATCAGTCCCCTAGAACTTAGAACTACTTAAACCTAACTAACCTAAGGACACCACACACATCCATGCCCGAGGCAGGATTCGAACCTGCGACCGTAGCGGCCGCGCGGTTCCAGACTGTAGCGCCTAGAACCGCTCGGCACCTCGGCCGGCCAAAGGGAAGACATTTAAAAAATACAATGTGACACCTTAACGTTAATTCAATCATAAAATTAATTAATTCCAAATTCCGCCAAGAAGCTTTCTATTCTTGTCGACGCTATTCCACTACCGTATCAGAAAATGGTGAAGAACGTGGGTGTAGTCTTGTAAGATGAGCACTTCAAATAAATGAATACATTGTCGCCACTTATAGGAAGAGTTTTGTTTGCCCCTGTGGTCGTCTGAAGTTTCGGAAGATATTTACACTGGATGGGAAACGTACCTTTTTCAGTCACTCGTTGGGCTGGAGCTTTACGATTGCAGTGCAGGCCTAATCCAGCATGGCATGAGTGCTGAAAACTGTACATAGTTAGAGCTAACCATGAATGCTTGTGAGCGTTATGACTGCAACATGCACCTATTAGACGATGCCAAAGCTACGTAGTTTGTCTGACCTAACTAGCCTAAGCTGGTTGAGGTCAGACAAGTAACGTAACAACCACGCTCTGTGACTGTTTCAGCGGCTCCCGTATGCATCAGCCACCCTGTACCTTGCGACATAAGAAAGTTTACTGTTATGTTTTTAGTACACATCCTGGTACATCTGTTGGTTATCTTATATGTTTAAAATAGGTTCTAGCGAGGTAGGCTAAGTGAAAAGTTATTGCTTGGTCAAATGAATATTAAATTTAATCTGGGAATTAGCTCATTGCCTCTGCATTCACTACCACATCAGTTTCTTGGCCTGCTGCTTCGGTGATTAAGATGAGTAATCAGATTACGGCCCAAATAATAATAAGCTAATGCCGCGCAACGGAAACAGCTTCTAGCAAGCAGGTGGTGGAATCTGACACGGGGGAAAAGTGATGGATTGCTTTTGCATTAGTGATGGGAGATTCAATTTCAGATGAAATTTATTTCTTAAGATACATTTAAAACTTGCAATTGGTATACCAACACAAGTTGACAAACAATGAATGGCTTCCAACACATTGCATGGCATCGAGCAGTACCCCTAACACAATGACTCTGTAAAGATATCGTTAATACACTCATATGGAGAGGAAAATCAAGAAATAGTTACGAATAGGAAGGGCAAAATGGTAGTCTCTTGCATACCTTGCAGACAAACCTGAGGAACATGCTTCTCTGCTAACTGCTGACCACTATTGCAAATACTGGTGACAGAACGAGTCAAATTGTGACCTAGTGAGGAACGGAAAGCTGGTGATACTTATGTTGAATTTAAACTATGAGGCGTAACAACAACCCCAAGCGTGACCATGACTTCATGAAATCAAGTAAGTAAAAATGACAGTGACAGGAGCGCGACAGAACAGGAACCAAATTCCATCCTCTCAAGAACAGAAGGAGACCTCGCGCAATCGCATCCGCTGCACTTACCTACAGATGCCGCTCAGCGCCAGAGTCTCACCACCCGTCACTGAGCCGTCCTCACTCACCACTGTGCAAACACTAGCACAGATAAGGTCATTCTGCGGTCCTTAAGACTGGGGGAAAGCAAGTTGCTGTTGCGTCGCAAAATAGTGTACCCGCCGGACACTATAAATTCGTCCAAGTTCTACCTTGGCAGCTCCCAGTAACCGAACCCCTGTGTCAATGACCAGTAGACCGCCAACTAGGGAGAAATGTTGAGCGAGTTGCGGCAAACGTGGAAGCTACTGCAGCACAGGGGAACAACCTAGCGCCCAAGTCTGCAAGCGAAACATAATGACATCAAGGAAGTCTAAAGATACCGCTATACTAGTGACAAAGCAGAGTTTCGTAATGGAGGCTAGATACATCGTAACAAAGTATTAATGAGCCGATGCAGCACAGCCTCTGAAAGATTAAGTTGCGAAAGTGTGAAGTCACTAAGAGAGCTGGCAGCAAGGTAAAACCAGGATACACAAGATGTCTTAGCCATTCCAACCGCCGCAGAGCGCACGGGAACCGCCAAAAGAAATATCTCACCCTTCTTAACAACTAGCTGATTGCTGAGTGCCCAGTGCGTAGACTAGGCCTTTGTGTCAGTTGCAGCTATCCAGTTAGAGGGGAGGCCATGGATGTCGACTCTCGGCACGCCTAGCTGTTTCCAGTCCTCTATGGAACCACGAGTTCGGCTGAAGGACACTCCTGCTGCCAGCTGCACTTCTGGGGCAATGCTGATGAGACGCAGACGCTGCCATCACCCTGTAGGTTTGCTGGAGTCTTGACCTCCGAGACCTGGACGCTGTCCATCATCAGCTATTCATCCCGTTCCTGGGGTCAAACTGCACAATAACCCTTGGTTCGGTGTGGGGCGGCGGTGGGGTGGGTGTACTGCTTGGCCTGTTGTGGCGTTGTGAACCACTGAGGGCCACGGCTGGATGAAGCCTCTCCATCGTTTCTAGGTCCCCGGTTTAATACGTACAAGTAACATTCCCCTTCAAGTGGTATGGAAGAAGTTTTCATTAAACTGTAAACACTTGAAAGAACGAAACCGACCTTCCCGCCCGTCATGGATCTTTTCCTTCTTCTGCTGCCATGATGTAAGTACGCTACCTGTCGCTAATTGCAGTTCTGCGATGCCCGATTCCGTGTTCCAGCCGACTCGGCTAAGGAGAATTTGCTATGTGACAAACTGCCTCTCAGACTCTTTCTGTATTTCACATTTAACTGTAGTATCCTCATTCACTGCAGTATTTGCTAAAAAACAAGCACATATGTGACGAGCGTCATTTCAAATCGTACTAAATTACAGGAAGCAAGAAAAACGATTCGCTTCGTGACCTAATGAAATATGTCAAAATTCTCATCGGTAGAACCTAGGTATTTAGATTATGTACCAGAATTAGTCGTGATTGAAATCATTTCCCGATGCACGAATGCATCATCTTAATTTTTAAATTGCACTTAATACATTTTAAACAAATTCACTAAACAAAATACGTTTTGGTGCAATCATGTTTTCATGTAATATGATTTGAAACGTTCATTTAAGGTTTTTATTCATTTTCTTGTTGGAGACAGCCCATCATATAAAACAATTGAGTTATTAACATCTTCCAAAAAGAAACAAAAACAGTCACTGTTGCAAAAGGTTTTATTGCTAATGACCAGCTTTCTCCTCCGAATGCAAGAATATTTCGTTGACGCCGACTTACATATGGAGAAACGATCGTCATCATAAAATAAGGGAAGTTAGAGCTCAGATTGAAAGATATAGGTGTTCATTTTTTCCTTGCGCTCTGCAAGGTTAGAATAATAGAGAATTACTGTGGAGGATGAACCCTCTGCCAGGAACTTCAGTGTGATTTTCAGAGAATCCATGTAGATGTAGATGTAGATGTAGATGTGTGAATTCTCCACTAACCCACCATCTACAGTGGCACATGAAGTAAGAAATACGAGGTGTGGCTGGAAAAAAACCGGACTAGTACTGGTGAAACAATAAAACGAATGCAATAAGGCTGAAAGTCGCGTGGCCTGTCACGTGACTCACGCTCCGCCTACTGCTCGACTTTCATCTGCCTCCTGCACTCAGTCTGCCCGTGGCGTCTGTTTTAAGTAGTTGACGTTTTGTCTGTGCGTCGGAAAATGTTGAGTGTACAGAAAGAACAGCGTGTTAACATCAAATTTTGTTTCAAACTAGGAAAATCTGCAAGTGAAACGTTTGTAATGTTACAACAAGTGTACGGCGATGATTGTTTATCGCGAACACAAGTGTTTGAGTGGTTTAAACGATTTAAAGATGGCCGCGAAGACACCAGTGATGACACTCGCACTGGCAGACCATTGTCAGCAAAAACTGATGCAAACATTGAAAAAATCGGTAAACTTGTTCGACAAGATCGCCGTTTAACAATCAGAGCAGTGTCTGAGTTAACAGGAGTTGACAAGGAAAGTGTCGAACAAGTTTACAGATTTTTTCAATGTTTGCATCAGTTTTTGCTGACAATGGTCTGCCAGTGCGAGTGTCATTACTGGTGTCTTCGCGGCCATCTTTAAATCGTTTAAACCACTCAAACACTTGTGTTCGCGATAAACAATCATCGCCGTACACTTGTTGTAACATTACAAACGTTTCACTTGCAGATTTTCCTAGTTTGAAACAAAATTTGATGTTAACACGCTGTTCTTTCTGTACACTCAACATTTTCCGACGCACAGACAAAACGTCAACTACTTAAAACAGACGTCACGGGCAGACTGAGTGCAGGAGGCAGATGAAACTCGAGCAGTAGGCGGAGCGAGAGTCACGTGACAGGCCACGCGACTTTCAGCCTTATTGCATTCGTTTTATTGTTTCACCAGTACTAGTGCGGTTTTTTTCTAGCCACACCTCGTACAGGAATTTAATTGCAATAAAACACCTGACATGAGCCGTCCCTCTTCCGGGAGGCCTTACTACACTCTCGCCAATGCAAGACTTTAGGGTGACAGACTCTATATAGCGCCATCGGCATGACGAAAAGACTACATTTCATCAGTCTGTATGAAACTGACCAATAGTCAAGTTCCACAGAAGTCAAGTACTTGTCGTCATAATAGCAACAGAAGGATTCAGTTATCTAGTACGGTAGCTGTGCTTAATCCACAAAATACAAACATTCGGAAGCCGCTGCTCATTTTCTTTGGCCTTTGGAACAAATATCTCTCTGTCCACAATTCAGTGCCCTGTTGCAGTTAAGAAGTTTAAGCACTTCCTTTTGCCAACTTCGTAATTTTCACTAAAAAATAAACACACCTGGCCACTTTTCTCTCCCAAACAATAAAGCAAATGATCTTACCTTCTCCCAGTTACGCGTCTTTCTCTTTTCATATCCCAATCAGTCACGCCATTCTCTTTGCCCTCCTCCTTATTGCTGCTACTCTATCACGTTCCTCCCTCCCTCCCTCCCTCCCTCTCTCTCTCTCTCTCTCTCTCTCTCTTTTCCACCTATTATTCTCACAAGTCTTCTTAGAGGCCACGTTGGAATAAAAATATATTAGTGAAACAGCTTAAAATATGGTTTAATTGGCTGCGTATTTAATAAATAGTCCTTCTGTTGTAAGGGAAGGTACATCAGCAACAACAAACAACAGTAGGTTATGTAATCTGCCAATAATCTGAAATACAAATTAGTTTGTACTTACGAGTGTGAAATAATTTCCTTCAATAATATTTGCAATATCCGTCTTCCAGAAAAACGTCAAAACTCTCTCTCTCTCTCTCACTCTCACTCTCTCTCTGTCTCTCTCTCTCACTCTCACTCTCTCTCTGTCTCTCTCTCTCTCTCTCTCTCTCTCTTCCACCTATTCTCCCAAGTCTTCTTAGAGGTCACGTTGGAATAAAAAGCTTAAAATATGGTTAATATGGTTTGACTGGCTGTGTATTTAATCAATAGTTCTTGTGTTGTAAGGGAAGGTAGTTTAGCAACAACAAACAATAGTAGGTTGTGTACTCTGGCAATAATCTGAAATTCAAATTAGTTTGCTCTTACGTGTGCTAAATACTTTCCTCCAATGATATGGGCAATGAAACTTCCTGGCAGATTAAAACTGTGTGCCGGACCGAGACTCGAACTCGGGACCTTTGCCTTTCGCGGGCAAGTGCTCTACCAAATTTTTTTTAATTTTTTTTTTTTAGGGCCTCCCTTCTCCCCTCACAGCCCTTCCAAACGCTCACCTTGCTTTGCTTTCTTCGGCTAGCTTCTTTGCTTTTGTCGTTTATTATTATTATTATTATTAAGAGTCCATCCTTCTACCAACTTTTTTTTACTTTTTTATTTTATGTGCTTTTTATGTTTTTGATGCCAGATCCTCATTTTTCTTACTTTTTGCGAGTGCTCGGCCACTTTTTCTTTTTTGTATTTTTATTTTATTTTATTTTATTTATTTTTTTTTTATTTCGGCTTCTTATTTTTTTTCTGTAAGCTGGATGCCTAAATTTCCTTAGCCAACATAAATGAGAATGAATTTTTCTTCTTAATATTAATTAAAGGTAATCAATCTTCCTCTTGCTAATGGAAAGCCAAGTATATTAAAATAAACTGAAACGTGAAGTCTCTCATCTTCATAAGGAAAACATAAAATCTTGCATCCCCTCGAAAAACGTTTTGTAGAACTTAAAACTTCTCTGCGTATGGCATAAGATGATTAAAAAAATAAAATACATAAAATTTGATGCCTAATTTCTTCATGAGGATGTAGTCCGGTGCGTCTTGCCACGGACTTGATTTCTTTTCTGTAGTGTCTCATGAAAGGATCGAAGACATTCCGGTTCCAGTTATCTGTAATCGTGCAAGGCTGACATCTCTGAATTCCTTACCAATCTTAATCTGTTATTGTTCTCTGTATAATTTTATACCATGATTCTATTTAGGAAGCATGCGTAATTTTTTTTGCAGTCATTTGTCCGCATGAGATGATGGTGCTGAGTCGTTAGATACACCCAGTAATCTTCTTTGCTTTTATTTTCTGCCTTCAAGATATAGTGCACTGTGTGCCATTTTAGCCAGTTAACAGCATTTCTTTTCGCATTAGGATATGGCACTGCGTCTGGAGTCAGAAAATCTGCGGCGGTGAAAACGGTTGGAGATGTTCTGTTAACGATCGCTAATTTCTGCTTAACTATATGCCATATGTCTCTTACTACCAACTGAGCTACCCCAGCACGACTTACGCCCCGTCCTCACAGCTTTACTTCTGCCAGTACCTCGTCTCCTACCTTCCAAAACTTAACAGAAGCTCCCCTGCGAACCTTGCAGAACTAGCACTCCTGAAAGAAAGCTGCAGAGTGATAATCTCATTCTGGAAACATCCCCTAGGCTGTGGCTAAGCCATGTCTCCCCATAACCTTTCTTTCAGGAGTGCTAGTTCCGCAATGTTCGCAGGAGAGCTTCTGTTAAGTTTGGAAGGTAGGAGACGAGGTACTGACAGAAGTAAAGCTGTGAGGACGGGGCGTGAGTCATCCTTGGGTAGCTCAGTTGGTAGAGCACTTGCCCGCAAAAGGCAAAGGTCCCGAGTTCGAGTCTCGGTCCGGCACACAGTTTTAATCTGCCAGGAAGTTTCATATCAGTGCACACTCCGCTGCAGAGTGAAAACCTCATTCTGGAAATATGGGCAATGGTCGTCTTCCAGAAAAGCGTCAAAACTGATGTAACAGCAAGTCATTCATATGAGTGAACCAAGATGGAGTCCGACTATCGTAATACCAAGAATTGGTCCCTGCCTTCACATAGCCGGCCGAAGTGGCCGTGCGGTTAAAGGCGCTGCAGTCTGGAACCGCAAGACCGCTACGGTCGCAGGTTCGAATCCTGCTTCGGGCATGGATGTTTGTGATGTCCTTAGGTTAGTTAGGTTTAACTAGTTCTAAGTTCTAGGGGACTAATGACCTCAGCAGTTGAGTCCCTTAGTGCTCAGAGCCATTTGAACCTTCACATATTTCACAAAATAAATAAACTATTTACGTATCTCTACAGGTTTCACAACACTTATTGTGTTCAAATAGAACGTTTATTACTTGCTTCTCGGAACTCTAAAATTGATTTACAACTACGAAGGAATACACTACGCTGCGTCCACTATGAGATATGTCAACAACAGTAACTTTGTCACTACGTTTCACTGACTGGGGGTATGTACAGATGTAACGTAACTCGAGAATAGAGAGACTATACAGGCTAGCTGTTGTCAGAAATATGAAACTCTGAATTTCAGGGATTCATCACAACATGCTTATAGCAAAATACTGCATAATTACCTACTCTGACAAATTACCTGACCTTACCCCATACTGCAGTTTCATACAACTCGTCTCTCACTCTCCACTTTGTCACTTGGTCTACGCCATATGCACGCTGATGATGGGATGTTACTGTCCCATGCATATGAACGTTGGTGCTGCAACAAATGAATATGCCTAGCGCAGACTCGAACGCTGCTGTCAATGCTTGACAGATTACCACAGGGCCAGAGGAAAAAGTTTCAGGCTTATTCCTATTACTGACTGTGTGATTACTTCTGAAAGCATAGCTGTGACACTCTTTCAAAGAAAACTTGCTCCAAAGAAGCTCGGTCAGTTTCCTTCGCAGATTTCATCAAGCATTCAGGAATGAGGCGACCTTGTCCTATTTATGGTTTCGATAAAGCTTGTGCTCACCCTGCTTCTCCGGTAAAGCAGAGCAAGCGGAACGGGGTCCAGCCGAGATCTCATTCCAGAATACCGTTGGGCGGCTTACGAAAGCCGTGGGGCAGCTGCTTTTACTCATTAATCCTTATTTCCGCTTTTATGATGAAAGATACGAAATTCGTTCATACCTTTTTTTCGTACTCATTAAAGCACTCGGGAGTGGAAAGAATCCCAGTAAGTGGAACGTAAATCTCAGTAAGGAGCTCCAAAGGGTCTAAAAGCAAAACATATGCCATTTACGTGTTTAATTATAAAGAACGAAAATGGTGCCCCCTCCACCGGTTATGATACAAGTGTACACCTACACTTTCGAACTGTTCAGGGTTTTCGTGCAAGTTCATAGCCACACTTCAAAAATATCGTCGATACTTCTGAAAATCTGTATTTTCCGACATATCGCGAATACAGGCTTTAGTAAAACAAATAATGACCAGTGCAGTCTGTGGACATGCAGCGGAATTGCTTCCTTTACATATGAGGATACAACACGTCACACGGAGCTCATACAGAGCAAAGCTGATGAAAGGAAACCGTAGAAATGACTACTACACAATACGTGGTTAGTGAGCAGTAAGGACGCGTAAACGTAACACTGGAAGACAAAAAACGTATTTCAGGTTACTTGAGCGGTCTACATGAAAAATCCATTTCCAAGACAGAAAATGAGCTTAAATGAGCAACGTTTCAAGAGTATTGTACAATATGCCTTAGACAGGTATACGCCGAGCAAAGTTGGATGAGAAAGACTCACCAAGGGTCAACAGCCGGCTTAGAAAGCTGTTCCGAAGCCAGAGAGACCTCCACTGCAAATTTAAGCGTAGCCAAAGCTTTACATACAGATAGAAAGTGGACGAAGCCAAAATTAGGGTAAGGAGAGGTATGCGTGAAGCATGCAACGAATTCAAAAAGATAATTCTTCTACCGATCTGTCAGGAAAGTGTAAGACTTTTTGGTGTTACGTTAAATCAGTAAACGGCTGGAAGTCATTTTTTCAGACACTACGTGGCCATAATGGAATCGAAACAGGGAATGACAAGAGAAGACCGAAATACTAAACTTTTTTTTCCAAAACTGTTTCACTGAGGAAGTCGGTACTTCGGCTTCCGCTTTAAATCGACGAAAATGACAAAACGACATATATCGAAAGAAGTGACCATGAGATAGAAACTGAACTAAAATCGTTCAACAGAGAAAAGATAACTACACCTAATGTGGTACCAGTACAGTTCCTCAGAAAGTATGCCAAAGAACTTGCTCTTCTTCGATCCGCATTTTACAGTAGGTCGCTGAAGGACCGAGGAGCTGCTAGTAATTTGAAAAAAGCGCGTCATCCCTATTTTGAAGATTGGTTGTCAAACAAACACACTGAACTATAGGCCTATATCACTGACATTAGTCTGTTGTAGAATTTTGGAACCGTTCCACGCTCGCGTATTATGAAAGTTTTGGAAACCGAAAATCTCCTCTGTAGAGATCAATATGGATTCCGAAAACAACGAGAGTGTGAAACGCAGCTCTCTCTGTTCGCCCGTGAAAAACAGAAAGTAATAGATACCGACATCCAGGTTGTTCCTTTTTGTTCTTCGACTTCCAATGACGTTCCATACAATTCCACACCGCCATCTATCGAGTGAAAAGAATATCAGATCAGCCGTGTGATTCGACTGAAAAGTTACCTGCAAACAGAACATAGTGTGTCATTCCTAACGGAGAGAGATCTTATGACCTAAAAGTACCTTCGGGAGTACCCAAAGGAAGCGTTATAGGACCACGGGGTTTCTCAGTACAGATGTACGACCTAGTGGATAACGCCGGAAGTTCCGTGAGTCTTTCGGCTGATGATGCTCTTTGTTGTATACAGAGAAGTCGTAACGCTAGAGAATTGTGGCGAGATGCAGAAACACTTGGAGAGGATCGACACTTGGTACTGGGATTGACAGTTGACCTTTAACATCAACAAATGTATCTTATTGCGTAGTAAAAACATAGAAAAACTCGTTATTTTATTATTACACGATTGCAGAACAATCACTGGAAGCAGTCACATCCACAAAATATCTAGGAGAATTCGTTCGTAGCAATTTAAAGTGGAACGATTACATAAAATTAATCGGCGGTAAGGTAGATGGCAGACTGAGGTTCATTGGACGATCTCTCTGGAACCGTAGTCCGCCCATAAATTGTATCCCACCCGTAAATGTAGTCCGCAGCTCGTGGTCGTGCGGTGGCGTTCTCGCTTCCCACGCCCGGGTTCCCGGGTTCGATTCCCGGCGGGGTCAGGGATTTTCTCTGCCTCGTGATAACTGGGTGTTGTGTGATGTCCTTAGGTTAGTTAGGTTTAAGTAGTTCTAAGTTCTAGAGGACTGATGACCATAGATGTTAAGTCCCATAGTGCTCAGAGCCATTTGAACCGTAAATGTAGTACCTTACAAACACACGTTCGAACAATATTGGAATATTGCTCGTCAGTTACATATCAGACATGATTCATGGAGGATAATGGAGAACATCCAAAGAAGAGCAGCACGTTTTGTTACAGGTCGTGGAGATGCTCAACCAACTCCAGTGGCAGGCGCTTAAAGAGAGGCTTACTCCATCATGGTGTGGTTTACTGTTGAGATTGCGAGACTATTCGTTCCTAGAGAGTCAAGCAACATAGTGCTTCTTCCTACACATACTTTGAGAGAAGAACATGAGAGGAAGGTGAAAGAGCTTCGAGCTCCAACGGCTTACCAGCAATCGTCCTTCCCGTGGACCATTCGCGACTAGAACAGGAAAGGGGGGAAGTGAACGTTGTACATAAAGTACCCTTCGTCACACACCGTAAGGAGGGTTGGGAAGTGTAGGTGAAGGTTTAAATGTAGACTGGAAGACGGGAAAGGATACTAGCTAAACAACTGCATGATCTTCGATAAGTTGTAGAATAATTCTAGGTGCACAGCAAGCCGCAAAGTGTTGGTACTTACAGGCTGTATGCAGTATTGAATAATACTGTAGAGAAGGCAAGAGGTAACTCGAGGGCACGCAGTCAAATCAAGTGTGCTGACGTGCTGGTCTCCATTTACCAACTTATATCAGCAAGTCCGATTACCAGTGACATCCTGGAAGGAGGTCAGTGATATATGAAATGCATCATAATGTCGCAAAACGAGCTATTTAGAATAGAGCGTGCTTCGGTGGCTATCACATCCTTCTTCGGTTGGTATGTTCGCCCCAAATAAATGTAATATCAAGTGTGACTCATGGAGACATAGTTGGATAGCTAACTCCACCAATATATACAGGGTAACGATGCGTGTGGACAATTCAGTGCAGAAAATATAAATAATTTGAAGACAAAAGTTCCTCTTCCATTTTTACATGTCAGAAATATTTTCCGCCAATAATATTTTCAAAGGCCGTCTTCCAATAAAGCGTCCAAACTGATGTAATAGCAAGTAATTCATCTGAGTGAACCAAGATGGAGTCCGCTTATCGTAATTAATGTCAAAGGTTTCTGTTTTTAGGTACGACCTTCAGAAAACACCTGTTGCGGGAATAGACAACCATACGTGAATGTCGAACAAGCAGATCTGCGGGAGACTCCCTGGCTCGTGTTGGCAATAAGAAGTAGCAGGTGCATACAATGGAACGTGTGCCACATTTGAGCAACGACTCTCGCCTAATAAATCTGCTGGCCAAGCCCAAAGGATGTGCTGTGCTTCCAAAGCTACACACCTCTTTCTCTCGGTTGACGAGCGAAGGTTTTCATCCATTTTAGGACCAATATGCTGTGTTTAGAAGGAACAGCTCCATGAAAGTTATATGATGCGATCATTTTTCGTGTAAATTTGTTATTTTTATGTTTCTCTGACTTGTTTGTGAGTTTCAGGTAAGAAGCGATAGCTCCATAAATACTGATTTGCGTGAAAAATGGTGCATAACTTTTAGATTCCTTTCAGAATTATCTGCACATGTTTTAATTTACTGTATACTTGAAAACCCACCCTTTACGAATGATTTATCAGAGAGCGTCCGCTGCACTCTCAGACTGTTCACTGCCAAAGCAAAAAGTATCCTCGCTTAATGGAATGAAATAGAGAACGATTTTCAAAGTATTTTCACTAAGTGTACTGAATGGAAGGTCTCTTTGAATACGAATAAATGTAAGGTAACACAGGGTTATCCAAAAAGATGTTATCACTTGTATGGAACTGACTTTTGTTTCATTATGTAAGGTAACACAGGGTTATCCAAAAAGATGTTACCACTTGTATGGGACTGACTTTTGTTTCATTATTTATTATTGTTTTATAATTTTTATTCTTGTTTTATTTTTATTTATTTTAATATAAAACGCTCAGTACATACACAAGTCCAAATGACGCGAATGTACTTCTTCAATTTGTACTCCTTGGTTCTCAACGCATCTGTCAAGTCTTTTCATCATAAAAGCCACAGCTCGTTCATAAATTTCCGCAGATATAAAGCGGACAACTTGTGCTATGCGTTCTTTAAGTCATCATATCAGTAGGCCTTGTGGCACACACGCGTTCTTTCACCATTGCCCATAGCCAGAAATCACAAGAAGTCGGATGACTGTTGTGGTAACGCCAAAATTCCACTTCTTCCAATCCAGCGTCTGCAAAGTGTTTGCTCAAGGTGACGTCGAACCTTTAAGAAATAACGTGATGCACCATCTTGCTGGAAGTAACCTGATGTTACAATACGGAGGGAAAGATTACCAGTTCAAAAAATGTTCAAATGTGTGTGTAATCTTATGGGACTTAACTGCTAAGGTCATCAGTCCCTACGCTTACACACTACTTAACCTAAATTATCCTCAGGACAAACACACACACCCATGCCTGAGGGAGGGCTGGAACCTCCACCGGGACCAGCCGGGAAAAATTATCAGCAACAAAAGCCTACGACCTACTTATGTGAGAATCTTCCGTTACAGTCTGATCACTAAACAAATATGGACCAAGTACTCCAAACTTAAAAATACCGGACCATACGTTAACTTTCAGAAAGTATGGAGTGTGGTCTCTTAGTTCAGGGTATTGTCTGAATTCGGAATGAAACAACTGTACTTATTCAAGTTGCCACTGACATGAAATGTATCTTTATCTTACATAAAGAACACAACATTAGGGCCTATATCAGCGTCAGATATGTTCTGTATCATTTGAATGTGGTGCGGCTTCACTCCCAGATCGAGGTGGAAAATTCTCAAGGCACTTGTCGGCACGATTCTGGTTTCCAAAGCTAATCTCGTACTTGACTTTCCTGGGCTCCTAATCTTCGTGCCTTGAACATGTATGACATTATCTTCCGTTCGAATACTTCTTGGACATCCACTGTTTACAGTCAATGGTCACAGGCCCGATGCACACAAATATCTCATGCAGTCGGCGGATAGTTAAAACGGTTTGGAGGATCCTTATGAAATCAATGCAGATTTTTTATTTTGTTACTATTGAAGGTGACCCAAATACTTCCAGTCAAGCTGCTACCATCCTTCTCTCTTCCATAGTCGAATGGCCACCTCTGGACTGCAAGAAAAGAAAATTTAAAATTATGTAATACAATATGAGTGGTAACATCGTTTTGGACAACCTGTCATAATACAGAGAAAAAACGGACGGAGTGCGACTGGATGAGAGGTAAACTTCTGCAACTTGTCTCGTTGTTTAGATTAGGGATAATATAACAAAGCGATATAATGCTAGAAGTATGTATATGTGAATTCAGTGGCAAGGGAGATGAATGGCAAACTTAGGCTTTTTGGCAGTATTTTAAGTAGATGTGTTGTATCTCAGCAAATTGAGTACAAAATATTGCTTTGATAAATTCTAGAATACGATTTGTTTCGGAGTTGGCATTACAGTATTGCTCCTGAGACACGTCTATACAAAACATTCGTTTGATAAATTCTAGAGTAAGTGCTGCTTCAGAGTTGGCATTACTGCATTCCTTCTCAAACACGTCTGACAGTAGGAATTTAACAGGTCAGTATAGGCCACACGAAAGTGAAGTAGAGATGCTGAGAGAACTTAAATGAATATCTTTGGAGGAAAAATTTAGTGGGTCTCATGAAACTTCATTCTGTAAATTTAGAGAACCGAAGTACGAGAATGACTGAGGAAACAGTCCTATTGCCTAAATCGTATTTGTCGAGTAGAGCTCATCAGAATAATATAACACGGATAAAGATACCGCTTAGGCATATAAAAATGAATTTTTGCTTTCCTCCATATGTGAATGTAATCGGACAAAACAACAACGATTTGTATGAAATACACTCCTGGAAATGGAAAAAAGAACACATTGACACCGGTGTGTCAGACCCACCATACTTGCACCGGACACTGCGAGAGGGCTGTACAAGCAATGATCACACGCACGGCACAGCGGACACACCGGGAACCGCGGTGTTGGCCGTCGAATGGCGCTAGCTGCGCAGCATTTGTGCACCGCCACCGTCAGTGTCAGCCAGTTTGCCGTGGCATACGGAGCTCCATCGCAGGCTTTAACACTGGTAGCATGCCGCGACAGCGTGGACGTGAACCGTATGTGCAGTTGACGGACTTTGAGCGAGGGCGTATAGTGGGCATGCGGGAGGCCGGGTGGACGTACCGCCGAATTGCTCAACACGTGGGGCGTGAGGTCTCCACAGTACATCGATGTTGTCGCCAGTGGTTGGCGGAAGGTGCACGTGCCCGTCGACCTGGGACCGGACCGCAGCGACGCACGGATGCACGCCAAGACCGTAGGATCCTACGCAGTGCCGTAGGGGACCGCACCGCCACTTCCCAGCAAATTAGGGACACTGTTCCTCCTGGGGTATCGGCGAGGACCATTCGCAACCGTCTCCATGAAGCTGGGCTACGGTCCCGCACACCGTTAGGCCGTCTTCCGCTCACGCCCCAACATCGTGCAGCCCGCCTCCAGTGGTGTCGCGACAGGCGTGAATGGAGGGACGAATGGAGACGTGTCGTCTTCAGCGATGAGAGTCGCTTCTGCCTTGGTGCCAATGATGGTCGTATGCGTGTTTGGCGCCGTGCAGGTGAGCGCCACAATCAGGACTGCATACGACCGAGGCACACAGGGCCAACACCCGGCATCATGGTGTGGGGAGCGATCTCCTACACTGGCCGTACACCACTGGTGATCGTCGAGGGGACACTGAATAGTGCACGGTACATCCAAACCGTCATCGAACCCATCGTTCTACCATTCCTAGACCGGCAAGAGAACTTGCTGTTCCAACAGGACAATGCACGTCCGCATGTATCCCGTGCCACCCAACGTGCTCTAGAAGGTGTAAGTCAACTACCCTGGCCAGCAAGATCTCCGGATCTGTCCCCCATTGAGCATGTTTGGGACTGGATGAAGCGTCGTCTCACGCGGTCTGCACGTCCAGCACGAACGCTGGTCCAACTGAGGCGCCAGGTGGAAATGGCATGGCAAGCCGTTCCACAGGACTACATCCAGCATCTCTACGATCGTCTCCATGGGAGAATAGCAGCCTGCATTGCTGCGAAAGGTGGATATACACTGTACTAGTGCCGACATTGTGCATGCTCTGTTGCCTGTGTCTATGTGCCTGTGGTTCTGTCAGTGTGATCATGTGATGTATCTGACCCCAGGAATGTGTCAATAAAGTTTCCCCTTCCTGGGACAATGAATTCACGGTGTTCTTATTTCAATTTCCAGGAGTGTACATTGTGATATGGACTCTACAGAGGCTTGTTGAGTATACACTTAGGTACAGACAAATGATAGCCGCCTCAAATCTGGATATTGGAAAAATTTCAGCATTACTATTTGAACAGCAAAGGGAGAAATAAGCAACGCGCGCTAGTAACAGGATTCAAACCCAAACTTTTCCTGCAGTTACTCTTCGGGTTGGAGTCTGGTAAGGGTACCGCCGAGGTCATGTTCATGAATAGCAAACAATATGTTCGCTCTTGTAGATGAGTGGTCAGCGCGTCAGACTACATTAAGGAGAAGTTGGGTTTGCTTTTCGGTAACACGAGGGATGACGTGCAGTCACTCCTTGTGTCCAGCTGAGGAATTGCTTTGTAATACCCGCTCTGTTATATAGTACTGATGAAATATTATTTCATAGCAAGTATTGTAATAGTTATCTATTGGTATGACACTTTCTAAAATTTCGTCACAGTTTCTATACCTGGTTCTCAAATAAATACTTACTCTTGCTAAATGACGTCTGAATTTTCTATGAATACACACAATCTGATTATAAATGACAGACAAAGAAAATAAAAAAGTCTTTAATGTTGTTATCTTTGTGACGAATCACATGGATAGGGAACTGTCCAATACACTCCCTCATATGCGTGTACCCACAAAATACACTCTACGTTCTGCAGAAATGATGAGCATTGTAGTCACCTCGGTTCAGCATGTCTCCTGTTGCATAGGTCCTGGTAACTTGTTCCATGCGTGATGACACCGACGCATATAACGCGTGAATGGCTTCCTGTGATTTAACCATTCATGCAGTATGCACCTAGTTCCAAGGTTCATCCGTGGTGGTTAGCATTGGGTCACAGCACAACACCCGTCGTTTCACCATATCCCACACATTTTCGATTGGCGACAAGTCTGGCGATCTGGCGGCCATGGCAAAAGGCGGACGTCCTGTGACGCCAAGATGGCACGTGTTTGTGCACTGCTGAAAAATGGCGTCCTAGGTGTTGTGCAGAAAGGATATGATTATGGGTCGCAGGATGTCATTGACGTAGGCCACACTGTTCACAGTGTGAAACTTTTTTATTTAAATGAGTGTGGCTGTACTTAAGTTGCTGAATGACTCAGACCCACTATATCCTTGCTCAACGCAATCTGACTGCTCAAAAAAAAAAAAAAAAAAAAAAAAAGATAACCTGACTTCAAATAATTAATTCAAAAGAATGGCCCTGATTAAAAAGAAATCCTAACAATAACCCATACATTTCATTAAGCTCTTACCTCACAAAGTCTTCATTGCGCGAACTACTGCAAAACAGCGAACGTCCATACTGCCAGCTAAATAAAAGATTCTAATTACCTAAGCCACTAACTACTAATAGGCATGTGGTTAGCAAAGGAAAGATTTTGTTGCAAATCAAATGTATTTTTTAACCTAATAATGTGACATTCCGTTCAAACACGAATACAAATCGTCATTGACATATAGTACAAAGGTATATAATCATGAATAATATTCAATCTCCAAGTCGAACAAGTACAGATGGTTAGCCTACGCTATCACTTCAGACTTCTATCCTCCATCAATGCTAACTTCTCACATCTAACATCCAATGCTGGCTGCTCACCTCCAACTGCACAACAGTGCTTCCATCCCTGCGACTATCTTCCAACTGCCCAAAAGTACTGGAGATTAACTTCCAACTACGAGTCCGAGCAGCCACAGAGTCTCTTACAAAGAAAGCGCAGTCAGAGATCCAATGCAAAGCGCTACACAGCGCTGTAAACACAGAAGCAGCACACTTACAAGTGTACTGGACACGCATCAACTGTGATTTGTGGTTGTAACCAATAGCAACCCACATCTTAAGACCTTGAATTGGCGCTCTAAGTCTTGTGCGAATGCAGTCACTGTGATGCTACTCCCCCTGTCCGCGGTGAACCAAAATGCAGCCATCATTATTTTTTCAAACAAACAGAACCTGGATTCCTCCGAAAACATCTGATGCCATTCCTGTCCCAGTGACACTATTGCAGTCTAGCATGATTTTACAGGTTCGTCAAAGGTAGGCGGAGAAGTGGACGACGCGCACGTAACACATAGCGTAATAATCGGCAACGGACTGTCAACCCTGATAGTGTACGATATCTTACACAGTTCCACTGTTGTACCAGAACCGAGGAGGACGCAGATCTGTCCTACAATGCTATTCGCATGAAGTGTCGTTCTTCTCGGGTGGTGCGACCTGACCCACCTCCTCGTGTTCTACGGTCCTCCGTCAACCGTTCTGCACACACCGTTTCACTGACGAAACACTTCGTCCCACCACACTAGCAGTAATTTCCCGGATGGATGCATCACGTCCTCTCGTGCCAATAATGCGCCCCCTATCAAACTCACTGATTTGATGGTACGGTTCGCGCATACGTCTGCGAGGTATCCTCCACGTCTGTTCAAGTCACACTGATGCTTTACCTTCGGTTTATAGAGATAACGAGAGCCACAGCCATATTTTACCGGTAGGTGGTGTTGCACCGCGATATCGATGTTGACCCTGAACCCGCGGGCCGACATTTTTCAAATGCTAATCATTTCTGCAGAACATGCTAATGCACATGTCCTGTGTATATGAACGTTCTATCTCTAGTCGTTCAAGGAGTTTTTTTCTAAACAACAGAGTATATCCTGAACCAGTACCTGTTGAGATATACGCCGTTTTCCATGTGACGAGTGATAGAAGTATTTGGGGTGCAGGACGTTACAAGAGATGGCATAGTAAATTACCACAATACGAACCTGTGGGTAGATGCAAATCACGACGTAGAGTTCCACAGTTTTGGGGTGTTACAGAGGAAGGTTGTAGGCATCTTTGAGCCAAATTTCTAACTACTATGTCGCAATGGGAGAAAATGACGGAGTTTCAAGTAGGTATCCTTTAATTCTATTGTGCAGTGTGTACGATTCAACTTGAGAACTAACACGAGCTGAAAGGTTTCTAGGTAGACACTATTCAACTCGTCCAAGCTTCGTCAGCACTTCGAACTATAATGTAATGCAGGGTTATTCGGAAGTACCTCGGGGGTTTCAGCAGATGGCTGCTCGAAAACTATAGGACATACGGAAGACAAACACATGCCAGTGGATAGAGCAACTTTCCAAGGTCTTAGCTCGCATCACACGTGCTCTATATGGATTTAATGCGTACAAATTATTGTAGTCGCTGACACGAATTACCAAAGAAAATGTGAGAGCAACACCACGTAGAAAGGGTTTGGTGAGAGCAGTCCGACTTGGAAATCTGTTCGTTGGGTAGCGTACTTACAGGTGCGAATTTGCTGCAACAATACGGGTGGGATAGTTTGCCTGGCACGCCCGCTCCCTAGTGTAACTATGCCACAGCCCATAGTGCGAATATAAACTTGGAGAAATGCTCTCTCTATTAGTATATCATTTTCTGTGTGTCTCGTGTATTCCCAGAGCTATTTATGAAAAGCCCTACATTTTCCGCACAAAAGCTTTTGTGGGTGCGAATGCTTCCAACAAAGGAAAAAAGTGGCATTTCTTGCAGCTGCTGGAATAGTGAAAAGAGACTCTGGTTTTAATGACAAATGTTTTGCACATTCTACGTACACGTAAATATCACTATTGCGATACTTCATTACACCAAGAGTGATGCGTCATTGACTTCCAGTATCTTTTGAGTACTGTTAGTAATTTCTTCAGAAAGCGGAATTCTTATTTTATGTGAAAAATGTTCTGTAAATAAATTTCAGAACAATATATAACAACGCTAATCCACGTAGACAATAATTCCACTGAACTTATTATCTGAAGTGCAGTTTGTAATGCCACTTCCTGGGACGAGAAATAAAAATCAAACATTAACTCCCAATACCCCAAAGATTTCCCCCAAAGTCCCAAATTCTCAGAAAAGTTAATAAGCAAACGAAGTTCCATTTATCACTATTATTAGGACAATAACAAGTAATTAAATCAGGAATCTAAGACTTGACAATTTAGCAATCTACGAAAGATTAAATTTCAGTAAAATTAAAATCAAAATCATAATAAATCCAAAATTAGCATAAATTAACATTCGCAAAGTAGAACCAACGATCCCCGTGTGAGTAATCTTTGGAAATCGTAAGTAATGACTAAGTATAATTCAATGCATTGCCACTACGTTAGGTGAATTAGCCGAAGCAGGTCATATATTTGAATGTTCGTACATGTAGGCGCGCTTAGATTGTTTTTGAGATTGAATAATTGCGATCTATTATGACGCAGTAATACGATCTTCTGACTTCAAATATCACGGCATTAGAATTCGAACGGAGGACTTTTACCTACTAGAATAAAGTGAACTTTTAACTAGATAATTGAACAAAACATTACTTAAACAGTGATTTAGGTAACGAACACTGATAGAAAATTTTCATTCATAATAGCCCGTGGTTTATGGAACTTCAGTGATAGGTCCGAAGCATATAATTTAAATCCCCCCAACACCTGGGAAAGTTTTCTTCTCAAGGCTCGGTTAGGAAGTGACTGATATTGTGCAATAAAACACCCTGTCGTGCCAAGTCGTGCATTTGTGATTTAAAATTCTATAAAATTATTGACATGAAACTCCCGAG